>NW_026542602.1:76224847-76824847 GCF_028750875.1 Macrosteles quadrilineatus | reverse complement strand
TAAATTTAAACGTTAAAATAATAATAAAAATAAACTTGAAAAATATTTTAATTTTTAATTGTCGTTACTTAGAGATTTATTGCGAAAATGTCTCTCAAAAAATTGTCTCTTAGCTCAATGAAAACTACAATAATAAAAAAAGTAAACTTGAAAAATATTTTTTTTTTTTTTTAGTGTCTTTACTTACAGATTTATTGCAATAATTTCTCTCAAGAAATTGTCTGTCTCAGCTCAATGAAAACTACAATACCGGCATAGCCTTATGGACAAGAAAAAAACACTCCAAGCAGAAGTTCTTGTTGCATGCGTCGCACTTGAACTTTGACTGCGGAGTTTTCCTCATTGCATATGTTCTTCCTTCGTCTTTTGACAGGATTTCATAGCATCTGTGACATCTCCTTCTTGCACTTCTTCCAGTGCCCACCAGCTTGTGTTGACCGTCCTCTTGGGGCTCAGGACCAGGCGCAGGAATAATATTTACTCTAGTTAGTCCTTCAACAACTTGTTCTTTGAAGTCTGTGATGCTTATTTTCTTTTCTGAAAGTTTGTTAAAAACATGAAGAGCGTTAACCATATTGGTTTCGGTTAGCACTTCGAAAGCTAATTTTCTGTACCACTTATTACCTTTACGAAGCGATGAGTTGTACCCCTTGATTTGGTCAGATGTGTCTATAAAAGCCTTGCTTTTATTATAATCAAGGATACTTTTCGGCTTTTGGATGGTGTCATTTCGTCTTTGAATGGTTTCCATTTCATCAGTATGTTTTGTTGACAAGATTAGCACATCCCTCTTATCACGCCATTTTTGCACTACAATGCCTGTATCACTTTCTCGAGCAATTGTCTCTCCCTTTTCTAGTTTGGCCTTGGTAACGTCAGTCGGGTTATTCTTTCGGTTACTTTTGAGTGTCCCAAGCAGATGAGTTTTGCGTTTCAGTAGCTCATGTGCCAGTGCTACAGAAGTATACCAGTTGTCAGTGCATAGTGTTCGACCCTTGTCAAGCAAACTCGACATAAGTGACATGACAACTTTTGTTGCGACAGAAGATTTTCCCTTTTCCTTTCCACAATACACTCTAAAGTCATAAGTGTACCCACCTTGCACACATAGTTTGAATAACTTTATTCCAAAACGATGTCGTTTGTTTGGGATATACTGCTTGAATTTCAAGCGGCCTCTGAAGGGAACGAGAGTCTCATCAATACATACTGTCTCATCTGGCACAACAGCTTTCTTATAAATTTCCTTGACAATATCAAGTAGTGGAGTAATTTTACTAAGACGATCCGACAAATTTATGTTCTCGTTGTCATTGAAATGTAAGTTCTTGAGGATAAGTTGAAAACGATTTCGTGACATCAATTTCTTCATCTCATTGTTGTATATTTTTTTCGTAGACCAATAACTTTGTATACTTGGGAACTTGCAGAGTCCCATCCACAAATAAATGCCAAAGAACTTTTCCAACTCTTGGATATTTGTGGATTTCCAGCGAGTTATCCTGGCATTTGGAGTTACACCCTTAGCAATGGTCTGCTCAGCATATCTGTTAGTCTGATCTGCAATATATTGCAGAAGTTCGTCACTTAAGAAGTATTTAAAAACTTCATAAGCAGTCTTGCCAGATAATTCTTCAATTACAGTCTGACTTAAACCGGGGTTTTGCTCAGAAAAAACAAAATGCTTCAAATTATCCCCGGTAACATTGTCCCATTTGATGCCTTCTACATCTGCATCTGGTGTAGAAAAGCCAATTTGCGCATCTGCTATGACTCTTTCAATGGTTTCTGTAATTGTGTCCCTTTCCTCTCTAGTCTCTATGTTATGTATTGCATAGTTGTGATCGCTATCTACAGCATTTCCTTCGTCTGAAGGTCTACATATAGTTTCAGATAGATCAGTAGGATTTAGGTTAGGCCTACTCGATTTTGGTTGATTTGGTTCTATATTATGATCTAGGACTATAGGGATCAGACCATCATAGTTAGCTTGGTCAATATCTAAGTTATCATCTAGGGCTAAAATCATCAGATCTGAATCATTATGGTTTTGTAAAACTTGATCAATTGTGTCACTGATAGAACCAATAGATGATGCTTTGGAAGTACTTGGACCAGAAATATCCAAATCAGGTACGTCTATAATTTCTCTGTTAGTAGTAGTTTCTAGCTGTTTACCCTTGGAAATTCTCCTTTTATTTTTAACATGTTTTTCTGCTTCTTCATCACTTGTAACATCACTTTCTGAGTGTGTTGGTTGATATTCATCAACTTCACGTAATTCTTCACTATCTGTTTCATCTTCGTCATCAGACATAAACTCCTGCCACAGTTTCATAACATGTTCATCTAAAGTTTTGTATCGTTTTGCCATTCTTTCACAATCAAATCACATCACTTTGTAACTGTGCACTGTATGATTCCAGCCATAACCTCAAACAACAGTGGGAATAAACACAGTCATGTAACTGTGCACTGTATGATTCCAACCATAACCTCAAACAACAGTGGGAATAAACACAGTCAACATGTGTGGGATCGTCAATTTCCGTATGATATTGTGTAAATCCGTAAACGATCGGCAGAGCTCAGCTGATTATTGTGGTGCCACGTTGGATTCACAGGGCCCAGAGTTAGTCAAGTTATGTTTATGGCCTCGTGAGACCAATGTGGCACCACGTTCAAAGTGTGGTGACACATTGGTCTCACGTGGCCAGATATTACCAAAAGATCAATAATGGCCCAGTGGTACCAATGTGGTCTCACAAAATAAATGTTAAAAATTATGAATAAAAATTAATAATTATTCATAATTTCAGACTATAATTGATATTATAGTTAATAATGAACACAATTAGGCAAAAAATAAAAATGGGCCAAATGGAAAAGTTTTTTTTCTAGCATTGGGGCACTCAAAGTAAAATCAGCTGATGTAATGGATTAAAAAATCAGCTGATGTAATGGATTAGGAGCATTATAGGATCCTGGAACGCAACCAATACAAACAAGATGCAACAGGATTAACGACGAGGAGGATAATCTTACTTCAGGTTTGGTTCGGATTAGGTTCATTAATGGAAACAAATTTAATTTATATTCCTTTGATCGGTTTATTTTCATTTGTTGCATTTTTTATTCATCACTGTGTTATGTATTTACGAAACTGTTTATTTTGATTAAAATCTACGATTTTAAAGGGTTTTTACATAACTTATTGTTTAATGTGTACCCATGTTTTTATTGTGATGATAGAACACTCTTGTTCTACCAAGGAATTTATCTGTACAGTAAGACATCGACTTATATTTTCAAGACGTAGGATAAAAAAACTATTTGTACCATTTACCAATCACAAAATTCCTTGTGGGAATGTATAAAAAAATTAAGTGGCACACAATAATTGTAACAAATATATATTCCAAAAATATTATTAGTACATAAATGTTAATGTGCCATACATAATGTTAACATAAGTTAATGCGTGTACAGGCATGTTCAAAATAGTTGTGTACATAAATAGTACCTTAGTAGTTTTATAACATTTTAAATACTCAAACTTTGAACTCAAGGAAAGTTAAACTAATCATTCAAGTGAAAATTATTATGTTTACCTTATGTCTGATTTCTAAGGAAAGTGAATTGCATACTTATGTATCGAATAATGGGAATGAAAATTATTAATACTGTCTGAATTTTCAAAGTTTACGTTTTTGTAGATTTAACAGATAGACTAAATCTTTTTCTAAACTACATTACTTTAACTGCTTCTAGCCTTGTTTCCTAATGCTTCCTATAGTCATTTCTTCCATTCTACCTATGAAATTCTGCATAAGATTCTTGTTGCAGACTGTTAAATTAGGCCTATGTAAAACAACGCTGTTTCAATAATGTATAACTGAAATTAATACACTTTTATAAAATTGTACTGCGGTAGCCGTCTTTGTCAGGCGTAAGTAACACGTTTAAAATGTTTAAGTATGCTTTGGAAATATTTAAGAAATATTCTTCAACAATGAATTATGGATTTCAAACTTCGGCTTGTAGACTTTAATTGTTTCGGCTAAGTTTACTTTCTTATTAGCTTAGATTATAACTTGCCCAACAAGGTAACATTTTACAAGCAAATTACATTAGGTATAAGCTAGGAACTTATGCCAAGCCATCAATCACATCTAACCAGGCAAGTTGAGGTATGGGCCCTTAAGAACACCTCTTTACAGTATTACTTAATCAAAAAGTACGCAATGACGGTAGAACTAATGACGTTCTTACTCCTTATGTTTATGATTATTACGTGAACTATATTTAAGGATTACCAAAAACACGAAATCCTATTAAAACACAAAACCCAAAAGAAGTTATTTTCTTCTTTACATTTTATACAAATAACATTACAATATTTTACTTGAATTCACTAAAAAATCACCAACTGTAACGATAACCCCATTTTCGTGTGGATGTAAACAAAATTGAATCATGGTCATCTGTTTTGATGTAAACAAATGGAAGCATGAAAAAAGTTCAGATGATTTACAACAGAATTTAGTACAAACTCAGAAATTTAAAAAGTCTATAGGACGAAGGGCTTCCACGGGATATAATCCAAACCAAAAAAAGTCACATCTAGAGTATATGAGCTTTAAATTGATATCCAATATGCTAATGCAAATCAATAATTTTTGTTTAATTTGCTGAATACAAAAATTCAACTCTTTTAATGATATAGATTTTATAAAATTTGATACGTATGTTGAATTAGATAACAACTATGTTAAAGAAAAAAAATCTGCTTGGTCCAATAAAAAGATTGTACATATTGATCATTTCATTTTTTTATAATCTAAATTACAAACGAAATGGCTGATATTATGAAAAAAATCAAGATCATTTTTATTTAAAGCTGGATATCTGGTTGACGAAGTGATTTGTGAAAAATCAATCATTATTTTTTCTTTAATTTCACCCATGGATAAATTTAACGGAAATTAGTTTTTCACTGAGGGGAAACTGTGTATATCCAATATGGAATGTTTTCAATATTTCTTAGATTTAACTAAATCTATTCTTATTTACATTGCTTTAGTGATAAGCTTTCAAATGTTTGTGTTCTTTAGTTATTGGAAAAAAGAGACAAATCAGGTCATTACATTCAATCAAGAAACAAGAATTTTACCCTTCAATGGCTTAAAATGATAAAAAGTCAACTGAGGTTGAATCTAACTGTTATCTTTAGAATGATGTTATAGTTCCAACAACGCGTTAGCTTAATAGAGCCAGGGGGTCCAGTAACCTTATCAACGGATAAATGAATAATGTTTTCATAGTATTGTTTTATGTTGACATAAAATCGTGTTGGTTTGTTAATAAATATAGTTGTGATCTTTGTTTTTATTACACTCATATAAGAGTTTCAATCCTTAAAATCGTATGTAAATATACATTAATATTAAATGCATGGACCAAATGGTGTGAGTACCTATTTCAGAAATACTAATTATGAAATGTATGACAAACCTAGTTTGTTTAGAAGTTCAGATAGAAGTTGATATTAATCTGAGCCGGTATTCTTCTTTACGTAACACTGATTATTGTATCAAATATTTATTTGGTAGCATGGAAAATAGTGTGTAACAAAATTATTATTTTGGATCTTTTATATTGTACAACAGTATTTTTTTTTTCGATAAATGTGTGAATTATTTTGTAAAGGCATATGTATGCCTTCAACTTGTTATAATAAACAATTGAAAAAAAGTATTGTAATAGTTCAATATTTCTTCATATCCGACTGAAGAAGGTAAATATACAGAATGGAAAAAAGTCCAGGGATGGTAAAATTTGTCAAGCTGGTATTTATAACTCGGTTGTCCGGTTGAGCTTGGGTTTGCGGCATTGTATTTCACTAACAAAGACCTTAAATGTTTTGCACATATCAACCTATGCTTTTATTTAAGATTTTCTTCTGACTCCTAACGGGCCGTCCCCTTGAGGAGGTGCACATCACTGAATAATGTATGAAATTGATTTTAATGTTCAGGAACTGTGTACCGAGTTTTGAAGCTCTATATTTATTACTCTTTGAAATATTTAACCGTCCCGGGACTTTTTTCTACCCTATATACTCTAAACAGCACTATAATATAATACAGTTCTGAAATGAGGTTTTTATTTCATGACTACAATAATAATAAAATAAAAAATTCTACAGCCATTTTTCTACCACAGGCAGAATCTAATTTGAGAATACCAACATTTATAGTGTGACTCATCGGAACGTAAAACGCCTTCGGAATGGCGGCCGTTCGTATTATATACCCTTTGCAAAACAAAATTTTTAACAGAATACCGAATTGTTTAGACCCATTGGAAGATATCTTGAACATGAGTGTCTTACAAGCTTAAGACAAAATAAACAATATAAGTTCAATAGGGTCTAGCTTATAATGGAACTAATTTCATTTTTTGAATTAAACCGATGCTGAATAACAATATTTTGATATCAAGAGAGGAATTGTTGCAACAGGCTCATTAAAATCTGGTGCAGATCGGTATATTTACTCTGAATACTCTCTAAAAGGTGTTTTTCAGTATACTTTCAACAGAGCCACTATAAAGTGATAACCCATCCCTCCTGCACTGAAGTCGGAAACGCAAATAAATTTTGCTTTATGATTTTGTATACGCAAATAATTTTGGTGTGTATACAAAAATATAAATAAAAAGTATAAATCACATGATCGTGATTTCTTTAGTCCATTCGGTATTCTGTCTATTATAAGTAAAATAGTTTACTGTTCCATAAGAATTTTCTTTAGGCTGTTAAGATACCTTGTCAATTCAAATAAGTTATTAGTATTATTTAGTTATACTCATAGGAATAAAATAAATAGCTATAAAAACTTGGATTTGTGGCTTTAATAAAATGTTGTCCATTTATTAGGCCATTTAATTTGATGAGATTAGCCCTGTTGTGCATACGATGAAAAAACACTACAATGAGTCGTTTCATGAAAGTTCATTCAAAACCAATATAAATACATACATATACAAAATACAATCCTACAATACCTTGTTTGTAGGATTTATAAATATATTAAATTTTATTCAATTAGTGTAAATGTGTTATAGCCTAGGGTGTTAGAACGGGAGTTAGACCAACCTCAAGTTTAACAATTAATATACATCAGGGTTGGTCCTCTGTGTATAAAGCAATTAATTGAATTGGACATCTTGGCGTAGATTGTCCATAATTTTAATCCGTTTACTAAGTTTTCAGATAAAAGCTGTCTAGCTAGCTTATTAATTACGAAACTAGGATGTTGGTTACGTGTTTTATGTGCTATTAAAATAAAAATAAATTCAATATTTTTAGTTTACCAATTGTTGTTAAATGAATGCTTGGCTACAATAATAAAATTGATAGTGTCATTATTTTAAATTCTAGTAAAAAAACTAAACCGTACATAATATTATGGTTTAGTCTTTTTTAGTAGCTAGACTATGTATATATTTTAAAAGAAACATATACATATACATACATATACAAAATACAATCCTACAATACTTCGTTTGTAAGATTAATAAATATATTTAATTTTATTTAATTAGTGTAAATGTGTTATAGCCTAGAGTGTTAGAACGGGAATATATATTTAGACATCGCATTTACTGTACTTTATATTGGTAAAAATCTTTTATCCAATAAAAATCACAGGCAGAATCAATTAATTTGCAGTATAAAGAAATCATAATCGAATGTTAAGATATTATGAAAGGTACCTCAATTATCACAGTTTTTTTTTTATATATAAGTAGTTTACTATGTTAAAGATAATTAGATTCTAAGTGTTTATATTTGATAAAAATACTTTTTAAATTACTTCTTTTCTTACTAACAAAGTAATTTTACTCTGATAATGTACACACTATTACCTAGGTCACAACAGAATTACCTAGTAAGATTGTTTGTTTTCACAACAGCATTACAATATTTACTTAGATTTCTAATATTTATTTAATGCATATTGCTTATCTATATTATTGGTAACTAATGAGGTACTATGGCCATTGTTGTGGTATATCCTACAAATTAATTGTTAGTTGATCGTGGAAAACCCATTATATTTATTTTTGGCAAACAAAAAAAATTCAATTGATATTGATGATATCATCCATAGTAATTTATATAAACGTGAAGACAAATAAACATCGAATATTTCACTTAATAAATGACAACGAAACGTTAATACAAATTTCAATTATCAAAAGAGCTAAGAATATGCTATTACAATGAAATCATTTAAACAATGAAACATTACTTTTTCAGTTTTTTCCCTTTTATATGACGGAGTTATCTACAAGGTTTACTAGTGTGATAGTTCAAATACCTTTGCAAGTGTTTCAGTTCCTGCAATGTTTTAGTTGTAAAGAGGATCACTAGACATGGACGACTGCAATCACGAGGACATTTGCCGGCTCGGTGACTTGGAAAACAAATACTTGGTTGACCTGCAGTAAGACATCGCATCTATGAATGTATCCCTGTGAAATGTATCGAGAATGAGAATAACGTTTTGTGACCAAAATAAACATTTATCATCTATAAAATTTTAGAAGATAAAACTTATTAAGAATAAACAGAATGTGCAAGAAGAGGTTTAAACGTTTGATTTTATATTTTTTGCCCATTTATAGACCGAACATTTTGAATCTTAACACGATTTATGAAGTAGGTTTTAAAAATATTCTGGGAAAATCTCAGTTCCCTAACCTTTGTAGAAACAAATTGGTGGCTTAATTAAAATTTTACCAATTTGCTTCTTATAAGAATTATGTTGCTGTCATTTGTAATGGCAACGATATTTCAGACAATGACTGGGAACAGGTACTGTATTAACAAATTTTAAATTAACAATTCTTGCCTCAATTTTCGGTTCTAGAAATGGATCAAGCCATCCTCCAACAAGTCGGTGCTTACCCCTCATTTCGCAAATCATGTGAAGAAATTACTAATTGACAACCGTTGGATTGGTCGTGGAAGTGGTTTTTAGATTGTCCACCCTGATCCCCAGATTTAACTGTGTTTGACTTATTTTCTTATGTGGTTACTTGAAGGAGCAAGTTTATTCACATAGTTTCAATAATCAAGAGGAACTAAAACAATCAATTGAAGAGGAACTCCTCCCAATACCGCAGAATTTCTCTGTAGGAGCTCGCGATTCATTTTATAGCGCTGTTCTAAGTATGTCGCTGTGGATGGATCACAGTTTGAATAATTTTCGACTCCACATTTAGGTTTTGCTTTGGGCTATTTTATAGGTTCCGGAAAAATCCTTATTTCCCTGGCAGTAAAACTATTTTACGAAACCAAAAACTCAACTTGTTAATGTTTTTGAAGTCTAATTTTCAATATCCCACCATTTTGTTTCTACTAGGGTTAAGAGCTGAAATTTTCACAGAATATTTTTTAACTCTACTTAATAAATGTAAGGGTTAATAATGTTCGGTACATATATAGGCAAGTTATATGAAATCAAATGTTTAAAACTGTTCGTGTGACACCCTGTACATTATTTTAGTCGTACCTTTGATTACATAGTGGTGTTGTAAAATTAGGGAATTAATAATTGGTAATTTAATGTTAGATTTTATATAGCTTGCTAATGGGGTGACTGACAAACACGTAAATGATTTGCTTTTAGTAAAATCTGTTGGCAACCGTCATTTTGGATTGAAAATAATTCTCCACATATAAAACTATGGGTCCTCTCACCGTTAAACCTATTATTTAAATATGCAATCTTTGTTTTTTTTTTTAATTACCTACAGACCATTGATTTTTTTCCTCCATTAGAAGTGAAGAACCAATATTAAAAATAGATCATCTAGAAAAGTATATTTTAACAACAATATATTTTAAGGGGTTTTCTCAAGAATCAATAATAAAGATTGTCATTTGTGTTCAGATAACACATCGTCAACAAACTTATTTTCTATAAGAACTATTGTGAGTCACATTGATCACATCTATATTCAGTTTATTGAACAGTAAAATATTATTGTAATTTTTACTACTGAAATATTTATGTAATTTAGTAATAGACCTATTTATGTAGTATCAATTGGATGAATTATTTAGTTTTGACAATTTAAACAAAAAACTCGACTACTAAATATATATCTGAGAATTAACTCTTACTTTCAGAACAATGAATACACACTTATGCTGTAAACTATTCTTCTAAAAACCCTCAATTCAACTGTGTATTCCCGAAAACGATTATCACACCTCCATACGTAAAAAGAATAAACTTTCTAAAATAATTGATCCACATTGTTTAAAAATTTGTTACATTAACAGTTTATAGCCTGACGTTTTTCGCCAAAATTTCGAAAAACATTTTTCACCGAATGAATGTTATGCATAAAAACAAATCAGTGACGCTCGATTACATGACTCAATCTACAGTAAGTTACGAGTGAATTTTTTAGGAGAGTCTGACACTATTTGTTTTTCTGGATGAACAAAATTTATCTTAGTTGAACGTAAATTTCGCTGTGAAACCCATATCACATTAATGTATAATTTCTTTTAGCGAATTCCCCAATAGAAAATATGCTATTTTCCGTAGGTGGTTTGGAAAGATTGGACCAGACTTTTTCTTTACTTTACTTTTTACTTTTTCTTTTTGATGACCCCGGAGGCCAAAAAACTATTCGTTCAAATTTGTATACAAGTATCTACCACTGTTTTCCATCCCCGAAGTCGCAAACCTAAGTACTAATTAAATCTAATGTTATTGTAATGATTAATAAACATGAATTGTATATGAAAATATTTTATTTAAAATCCAATCAGACAAATTAAAATGTTCAGGTATGCTGCGAAGGATATTATGAAACCGGTATATACTACCACATAACGCCATTACATAATACTATAACATTAAACT
Source organism: Macrosteles quadrilineatus (assembly GCF_028750875.1). NCBI lineage: Eukaryota > Metazoa > Arthropoda > Insecta > Hemiptera > Cicadellidae > Macrosteles > Macrosteles quadrilineatus. Next base: position 76,813,895 of record NW_026542602.1, on the reverse strand, counting down.
ATTAAAGTATGCTTTTGTTCCCACTTATCCAGGAAAACTGCAAAAATATTTTATTTACAAACATGCGAACCGTTTCCTCGTAATAACTACAGTATTTTCCTCAAATGTAAGCTTTGATAATAAAACCAGAATCCAATAAAACCAATATTTCAAAGGGGAATGAAACTGTATGTCCACATATCCTTTGCTCGGTTGTTGATATTAATTTTACATAGTTTGTAAACACGGCTATTGCCATGACCTAAATTCTTTGTACCAACCACTTTTTACAAGCACCTACAAATTACAATTGGTTTTTCAAACTTTTATCTGCGTTTCGTAAATAGATCTGGAATTTATTTTGACTATCAAATGTTGTACTTTGAATGAGCTATTATAAGTCATGCAGGAAATTATAATGAATTTATCTAGCTATAATATCTTACAAAGACGATTAAAAGTTAAACATAAATAATTCAGTGTGCTACCTAGCAATCACGGGAAACTTTGCTGTCCTAAGAATCGGTTTTAAATCATTATTACAATATAAAACTGGCTTTGAAACGTACAGGGTTTTAAAGGGGATTTCCCTTCTGATTAACGATGAATAAGTTTGCAACAATCATTCGTTTATGAGATCTATTTTTTTTATTTTCGTGCTTTTAAAACTTATGATTATGCATGCATACCATTTATATCTCACAACCAATTTCCCTGAGTAAATAATAATAATTTGCCCGAGTAATTAATTTATACAAGAAATTGTGTGGCCTAAAGTTAGGCTTAAAATCACAAGACTACAAGCAAACTGCATTAGCTCAAGTCTACAGGGTTCTTGTGGATGTAACATCAGTCATACCTGCCTGGCTCAGATGATGGAATGTTTCAATCATAAAAAGTATACTATAATAGCTTTCACAATGACATACACTGTCAGACACTCTTACAAAACAATAGAAAATTAACAAGAACACTTGAAATAAGAAAAGTACAACAATTATTGTTTCGTACGGAATTTACCGTAATTGTTTTAACTCAATACGAAAGCACGAAGATATTAGCATAAAAATTATTTCATTGATGAATTTAAATCCAAACCGACTAAGTATAATCCATAAAAATTAACACAATATGCAGATTGGACTATTACATATTTACTTAAAACGTTTACCTGAAAATAATTTGATAACACATTATATAACTTTTCATTCGTTGGTTAGTAATTAATTTAATAAAGGATAAAAATCAATGCAGAATATGTGTTTGTTTTTTACCTATCACTTTCTTTTGTAGTATAGTGATTCAATTCAAAACATGTATAACGAATTATACTTAAGAATTTATGATTCTGAACAAAAACAGATCAATATTTATATTGTATTTTACTTGTTACGTTATCAAGCTATCTAAATACCAGAGATAATTTTATGTTGGAACGAAATCCACAGTTGTTTGGAGGTCAAGCATACCAAATGACATATTTATTAAATGTGATTAAATGCTGGTCTATTTGTTTAATTGTTGCTTGTCTGATTATTTTTTCTGCTTAGAGTTTATAGATACTGCAATATAACGTAATATGGGAAATGTTTTTATTTTATAGGTTATTACTATCAAAATCATAGAATCATTGGACATAACCTTTATCTTACTCGTTCAACATTTCGCATGGTATCTCCCAAAATAATTGTCCATACGAATAATTGAATCAAGGATGATTATTTTAAATTAATAACGCAGAAAATGTTAATTTGAAGTTGGTGTCATCATGAAAATATATTAAATCAATGGGTTTAACAGTAATAAGGTGTGAGAGAGCCATAAGGTTTGGCTTTTGTTCAACATTCTGTGTGACTCTAAGCAAAAAACGCTTAAAAAGATTTTCTGATAGTAAATGTGTTTAGAGTTTAACTCATGAAAAACGACAAATATAAATATTTTTTACCCCATTTGCTTAATAAATTAGACATTCACTTATTCTTATTTCTGAGATGGAATATCAAGCCTGACTCAGAAAATCTAAATTTGTAAAGGACTAATTTATCCTAAAATGGGGTTCGAAATATGTAAACAGATTTTTTACAAATTGTTTTGCTTAGCCAGTATGACTTTTTTTTATTTGCCACAGATCATCTGGTTACACATAAAATTGATTGCATATCACTAGTATCATGGCATAAAACCTATTTCTCATTGACATGTTGGCAAATAAAACGCAGTAAGCATGTAATCACATGATTTGTGTGTGTAATCGCCGATAATGTTATTCAAAGATTCAGCCAAAGCTGCATTGACACAGTTGGTCGTCGTATTATGATCTATTGTTAAAAGTTAAGCCTTTAACTTCAGAGTACTTGGTACATTTAAGCATTATCGAACCAATCAAAGCTCCATTATTGATTTACGTTTATAATCTTTGACTTAATTGTAAGCGTGGTAGAGTAAATCACGTAACAGCTTATTTGAGAACCTTGTACTGTTAAATTGCGGTAAATGCTGCGATAAATACTATTATTTTATATTTACGAATGTAAACATTCAAATCCTACACTTTTAATCACACATACAAAGTTTTGTTGATAAATTTGCTGAAAACAGACACGACACAAGTTTCCCCCAAGGTTATTCAGTCTTACACCTGGTTCACCTTTCTATTAACTAATTACTAAGCTATTATTTTCTGCATTAACACACTCCTTTAAATACGTATTTACGATTTCTAAAAAATATTTTGAAATGTCTTTGTATTAATTTGATTCCAATAGTGTTAAAAAAATAACAATGGTACTATAATCTATCTCTAGTCCTTAATAAATTGATTGCTTTCGATACTTAGCGTAAACATAAGGATTAACGATAAAGATTGAGATAGATCTGTTATACTTGCTCCCCTAATAAATCGTTTAGTGAATGTATTGTTTTCGTAAAATATTTCTAAATTACATTTTTGGCTGGAAACATCCTTTTTGGATCCCCGACTGGTCTCCGCCGGCCTGACCGTGCACGTATAACATACGCGACGTGTAAATAGTATTCGTAGTGTACTGTATAATTGTATTTGTTATTGTTTTATATGTATTCAGTGTCATATTTTATGAATGGCGGATCAACCAAAGGGACCCCCTGATGATGTGGCCGTCGCCTGAAAACTTGTAGTTTTTTTTTTTTTTTTTTTGTAGGAAAATAAAATATTTAATAGTAATCTAGTACCGTTTTTCGAAACAAACTAATCAGAAAGCCAATAGTTGTGTTAGTTTTTTAACTTTCTTTACTTTTTAAATGTATTGTTAAAATATCCAGAGCAAGTTATTTTTTTACAAAGTTAAACTTTTTAAACTTATAATGCTGAGCATATTATTTTATAGTTCCAGCCATAAAATTATTAGGATCTTGCCTATTTTATGAAGAGTAAATATTTATAAAATCTTACAAAATCCGCAACATAGGTATATTTTCATATAAACCTATACATAAATACCGTTACTTAATAGCATGCAATCGTACCTCCTCTACCTATATACCAAATGGCGTCTCATAACAGTTATATTACCGTCACAGGGTCAACTCAATATCCTGCCCAGAGATATATGGTGATCCCTTTATAGTATAACAGATGAGACGTATAACTGTGTTATTGGCTAAACTATTATATATATCAACGTGTATACCTTGGACTTATATGGAAAAAGGACTTCTGTATTTGATCTTGTATTCAATCTGAGGTGATTCATCATAAATATTTCTACTTTAGGAAGATATTTACTTTGGAGCAAAAGCTAAGCAATCTGTATTATTTTCTCTGTAGTATATATCTACTAAATAGAAGTTTTATTCACTAGAGGCCGAATTGAATATTGTTTAAACCACCTCAAGCCCAAAGAATTTTTCCTCGGGGAATTTGTCCTATAATAGTTATAGTTCACATGCTATAACAAACTAATTGTCAGCTTATTAGCTGAACAAGATAGTAAATAACCAAGTAATTATATATTTACCTGATTATTTAACCTAAAACGTGATAGTTGTGAAAGTGAATATAGATTAATTGGGAATAAAAATAAATCAACAGAAGAAGATTTAAAGAAGGCTTGGATCTGCTATAGGATCTGTTTAAAACACGACGTGACGTTTACGTTTTCAGTTGCACAGATATAAGAGTATGTGCATCTTTTGTGCACTATGGTCTTTGAAGATGATCGTTATTGAGAAAAAGACAGGAAGCCTAGGGCTATACTTGTACTAGGACAATCCATGATACTGCAGTAAGCGGTGATCTCTTCACTCCACTCAAACACAATTAGTTGTTAGCTCAGTCTCAAATAAATAGTCAATACCTCTGCCACAGCAAACTTTCAGCGTAGTGTTATACTTTAGTACCAAATGTTATGGTTTTAACTCTAGCTATTGTGCTAACAAGCACTTATATGATCTAAAACAAATATGAAAAATCAGGAAATTCATATGATTTTTTTAATTAGAATATATATTTGCTATCGTTTTATCTATATTTTTTTATCGTAAGTTTTTAAATCCCTGAAACATAATTCTCAAGACTTTCAGAACAACTCTTTGTTATAAGTAGCTTAGGTTGGACTGTGATAAACGACATAAGCTTTTGAGTTATTGGCGCTACCTTGATACTGTAGTACTTTGGCTGAGTTACTAGACACAACAAGCCACAATTTATAACTTATAAAACATTTCATAGCTTAGATCTATGAGCCTGAATATATGAAGTCGTGATCGAATATAATAATTAATTCACACCACTTTCTAATCATCGAAAACTGGACGAACAAATTGAACCTGTATTGAAACTCACTTGAGAAAATATTTAAATCGCGTTTTTGTTTATGATGTGGCGTTATTACGTTTTTCTTTTTTCGCTCTATAAATACCTTGGCATTTATGTACGAGTTTTAATGACTCTTTATCATATTTTTCAGAGCTCACGTTAATGGTTTTAGTAGCTTTTGATCTTATTGGCAAGAGGTGAGTTCAAATTATTCGCCTGTTTTCTTTTAAATGATCCTAATTGAATTCTTTGATTTGTAAGATATTATTCATCAACAACAGTAATATATTTTTTTATTTACGATAATTATAATAACTCATAATATTTTATAACTTTTAATTATTTCTTTGATAGAAAATTCAGATTTTGCAACCAAGCAAATGTAAGCTTGTTCATTACTGGTTTGATTTTACAAGTTCTCCAATAATATATTTTGTTTAACTTTCGTTGGACGTTTCAATGTCTCCTTATTTTTTTTTTTTTATTTATTTGAAACCCTTAAGATTAACACTACTAATCAGGAAAACTTGGAAGTTAAACTAACTCATAAGCAAATTATGATTTAATGAAGAACACAATGAGATTTCAAGATCAGATTAAACAAATAATCAAAATATCTCGGGTCAAACTCATTCCGTTTCCACTTACTCCACAAACCACAAAGCTTCAACCCATTAATCTAAGAGGGACAACATGCGTTTTCATAAGACCCTAAGACTTGTTGCTCGAGCTGAGTAAAAGATTATATTTTTTTAGAAATATTGTTTATGTCAATTAATACGTTATCAAAAGATATTTTCTATTTTTACTTTACTATGGAACTTACCTAATATTTCAAAATAGATTTAAACATACCTTGACAAGTTAAAATATCATTTACCACATTGAATCAATTTAATTTTGTAAAATATCTTTCTGCATTTATAAAAAAATTAGAGAAAGATTTAGCAAAACTTTTGCTTCTAAAATTACTGTTTTCTACACATTCAGCTAACTTAGGTCTTGATCCAGGGTGATTGATACAAGTGTGCCAGCTGTTTTATTCCAAAGTTAGAAGAGATATCAAAAAATGTTAAACTGTAACTGCCTTAGATTTTGATTTTAAAAATGTTGGTCAAGATAAAAAAAAAATAGCCGCCATTTTTCCAATATGTCCGCCAACTTTGATTTTTCTTATAGAAGACCCCATATTATATGCAATTTTAGAAAGTAAATGTCATTTGAAAACGTTTTTATTCTTGGAGTTTTTTCTCTCAAGCTTACTCATTTAGCAGTTACAGCGTGTGTAAACTAAGACAAAATGACTGCAGTGTGTACATTCTACGCCATGTAGATCCTAAATAAGTAAGTTAAGGGAGAAAATGGTATGTTACAATAAGTCTTAATATTGCATCTACATTCTAAAAACCTCATTAAATTCATAGTTTTCTTATTATAAAATGTTCTGCCATTTGGAAAATGGCGGCCATTTTTGAAATAATGGAATCAATATTTTTTTGTTTCTAATGTTTTGTAAGAATGTAGATACAATTTTTAAGATTTATTTACTCTTAGCATTTTCTCTCTAAACCTACTCGTATAGGAGCTACATGGCGCAGAAAGTACACTGCAACTCGTTATTTCTTAGTTACCTAAATAAGTAGTCTTAGAGAAAAATTTCTAATTATAAAAACGTATTTAAAAAACATTTACTTTCAATTTTTGTACCATACATTATAAGTAATAACAATGACCCATTGATTGTGTATACGTTTTTTTACGTACATAAAAATTAAATACTGATAAACTTCCAAGTACATAAATCTTACATGGCTCGTACTTTGAACTTACAGTTAATAAATCTTTACATAGTTGAAAAACTGACCTTAGAGCTTCTTAAAGGACCCTGGAGCTTTTACCAGGAACTTCTTTCAAAACACAATGTGACCAATGTGCCATGAGAGTGAGAATCGCTCTGGAAGCTATCTCTCTCAAAGACCACCCATTCAACCACAATAAATCACAAAGAATGGGAAAAGTTCTTCAAAACTGTTAAAACATGTTGTAAAGTGGGTTATATTTATTTAGTAATAACTGTGTAATACACAAATTGTTTATTAATGTTATATTATTTTATTGATACCCAAATCGATAAACTTTTAAAGTTTTGGTTGCCTTGGCTTTTGATGGACTGTTGAAAGAGAATTTAAGTATTTTAAACCTCTAATTGAAGATGCATTTAGTCAAGGTAAATAATTTAAAAAAATTATTATTACAACTTAATATTATTACTATATAAAATTTGTTTATGACAAAGCTTATGACAAAATTGCTTTTTGGGGAAACTGGGTTTATTGTTGGTAGAAAAACTTTCTCTGTAGAAAAACTGTAGAGTGACTTGCAATTATGATAACTGCCCCAGGCACCTAGCTTGTCACGTTTTCGTTTTACTCAGATATTTAATTTAAGTTTCTTTTGGGTGACTGGTTTTTGGAGTAGTTTATACATTTTATTTTGTTCAGAGTAATGCAAACAATACAGAAGTGACCTCTTTAATATGTTCTTACTATGTATAATATTACAAATAAGAAAAATTGGATGTTTGTGAGTAGACCTGCTTCATATTATCAATCAAAAGAAAACGTTTTGACTAACTAAGCCAAAATATTGCTGGGATAGAGGATATATACCACATATGGAAATATCCCAATTTTTTTTTGTAAATCTTTTATAGGACTACGACTTACTAGTCTTTTTGCGGTTCCCATGTCATTTTCATAAATACGGAAATTTGTGGGGAGCGAGGATGTCGGTTAGAGCGCGGGACTTCAGTCCATGGGGCCCCGGGTTCAATTCCAGCCAAATCACCAATGGATTTGATATAAGTGATAATTCCGCAACCCTAGGTCTAGCCTGAAGTAATGTGAAAAACAATCTGGTTATCTGAAGTAATGTGGGTAAGATTCTGACCGTGAACAATGCCTGATGTCATTACGTCGTTATGACGTCATCATTGCCGAGGGGTATGATTCCGCTAGCTTATGACAGTGAGGTAGCCACAGGCTATTAGCTATAACAGTTTCTGGTGCTGACGATGAATGTTTAAGACGTGAACAGCAAAGCCTGCACCATTAATTTTCGTCAGAGGATCTTCCACCACCATTTCCTTCTTGTCAACCAAAAATCTTCCTATATTTTGAGATCGATAAATAAATGGATGTGTTTTTACATTTTATGAAGGTGCTTACGGTAACTTGGATTTGTGTACGAGTGTGTGTGTTTTATATTAAGAATTCAATCGATTTTCATAGTTTTAAACAGTTCGTGATCTACTTTACTATGTATGCTTTAAATTATGATATTACTTTGGTGTATTTAAAATTAAAGAGCACTGCTGCATCCAATATATCCTTCTCTTAGTTACAGAGTTTATAAGAAAAAAAGCCAAAGTTGTAAGATTTTGCATGAAATGTTCAAATAAATATTATTAAATTAAACTATATGATATACAGATTTTTAATTGTTCTAGACACTTTAATTTTTCAGTCGGGGCTATAGAACGTAACACAACACAATTCAAACCATTCTATGGAAAGGTATACTTTTAATACCTAATGTAAGGTAGATTATCTCCAATAAGTAATTTGTGAAGGACTACTCCCCTTCCACAGATAAAAAATGTAAACGATTTTCTAGTTTTTTTTTTCTTTTTCTGATTTATACGTGAATTTTCCAATTTGTAACTATAATTCCAGGTTTATTAGGTAGATAAATATTTAATACTACAGTAGTATTGAATGAGAAAACAAATTGAAAATAAAAAAGGAAATTTTGGCCTACCAGGATGGTTTTTTTATGTAAAAGTTGTTTTTCGTTTTCAACTAGTATGTCAATCAAATTTGTCAAGAATACGAAGCTAAACATTTATGAATACATCACCAACATTCATTATCATGAAGAAGATTTGAAACTATCAACGACTGTAACAAACGACTGACTAAAAACTGTTCTTTGTGAAACATTTTAAAGCATTGCATTCGAACAATTTCCCAATATCTTCTTTTACTGGAAACCCAAGACATTTTAAAAATAAATATCAATTTGGTTTGTTTATTTTAAGCCAGTGAACATAGCAGTATCATTAATATCGAACTCTTAGTTAGTGTTCAAATTTAATTTTAATTTACTAAAATATGGTGTGACGTGATTTACAATACGTGTATGGCTCAATCTGTTGATTCATGATTATCTTACGGATTTTAGTAATTTTATTCTATCCATCACAATAGTGGGATGAAAATTGTTATACTTAATGTTATGTAGCCATTTTATAATCAATAAAAACTGCGAACAAATTGTAATAGTGGAAAGCAAAATAATTTTTAGTAAGTTTATTGCATGTACATGTGGATCAACTTAACTACTTCTCACCTCCTATGACCCAGCTAGTGAATAATATATCGCAAGACGGTTTTGGCTATTTTAATCGCCTCTAAGGATGTTTGCAGTTAATCTGTGGAGTATATAATCATCAGAGTTGCCAAGCAACCAGGAAGTGAGCAAACTCTCTCAGTCCCTGGAGACTTCAGCATCCGATGTAACACTGACCTCTTCCTCTGTGACTCTGCAAATCAGTTATAATTTTCAACTGTTAAAATGTATAATGCAATTATTACATTTAACTTGGCCTACTATTATTTTTAAATTTAACAATCAAAACAAATTTTACCTATTAAATTTTAAACCTTCAGTTTCATATCGCATGGTAAAGGAATTCCAGCACGTATTGTTCAACAACGCAACTCAATATTTGTTTAACTTCTCTTTACATACATTGATTATTGTATTTCTATTCATACAGGTTAACTAAAGTGTTTATTTATTGTTCAGTCATGATTTTGCTTGTTTTTCTGTCTATTAAAAAATGCATAACACTCACACTTAGGAAAATTTATCTTTGTTCTAAAAAAAAAACCTAAAATAATATTATTTAAATTTATTATGCTTCAATCAACGATAGTATTTGAATTTTATTTTAAGTCAAAGCTTATGTTTGTGGCACCTTAATTTTGTAGAAAAAGGTTACTTTGGTTGAGTAATCGGAATAAAAATATTTAATTGATACATACTGTTTAAAATATGCAATGTATCTTAGAGACAAACTAGTCTCAAATCCATATAATTATTGTATTAAATAAACGTTTTAAATTAATTATCAGCTTTAAAAGTACTTCTGTGTAAAGTAATTTCTATGTTCAACCATACCAACTTTTGAACCGGAGAATAAAAACATGTTTGAGTGGAATTTTGAAGAGAACTTTGTAAATCTATTTTAAATATTTAAATTGATGTGAAATAAAAGGTTACACTATACCTTAACCAAGAAAAATGCTACCAATACTATTAAGTAAAAAACAATTTACATTAAACATTTTGGAATTGCTGTCTTCTTTACCACGTACTACATTTTTTAAATTTATCTTTTATCTGAGAGAAATTCTTTTCAGAACAGAAATTTAATTAAATATCTCAATAAAGAAAGAACGTGACAAGCTAGGTGCCTGAGGCAGTTATCATAATTGCAAAGTCACTCTTCAGAACTCGTACAGAGGAAAGCTTTTCCAGTAACAATAAACCCAATGTCCCGTGAAAGTAAGACAGCCAGTAAACTGGAAATACTTGTACACATTGTTGAATTATTTAAACTAAATTATTTACTAGTTTATTATATTGGTTATCAATTTGTTTGTTTGTATGTTGTCTGCCTCATAAACATGTTTAGTTTGTGTTAACATTAACATATCATTTATTACTGATTTTTTAATAAGGTTATACGTTAGCGTCTTTATTTCAATTTAGTTTAAATTGTAGACGAAAAAATACAATTCACTACTGCAATTTGTAAAAGAGTAAATAAACTAAATATTGTTTGTATTCAAACGTCGTCCATTACGCTACTGAACAACACTTGTAACAACATAGTAACAACATTGGTTATATAATATTATCTAGTTTTGAAATTAATGCTATCTCCATAAAAAAAAGGATTTATCAATTTTTATGGGAAAATCGTTTTTTAGGTGCTTTAAAACCGTGGAGGAAATATTCATACAACAATAACACAAGTTGTTGTATATTACACATAACATATGTGTTGTAGTTGAGGTCGGTATTGAATATGACAATATTTTTGTATTTCAAACAGTGTAAATGTAATCGTATTACTTCAGCTTAAAGTATTAACTTTTGAAATCCAAGGTAATCAACATTATTATAAGGTAATCATGTTTAGTTACTGATAAAAATCTGGCCAATAGTGTTAGTTCAAGACATAAAATCGGCTGCATGTCTAAGGCACTTGTTACATTTACAGTATGTGTGTCATGCTTTAAGGATATGCTCTATTATTTGTTAGTCAACATAATAAAAGCCCAAAAACCCCTGTTTGTATATTTAATACACACCGTTGCCTATATGCGCATAGATGCAACAACATTTCAAAGTTAACTATTGAAAAATCTATTTAACTTTTGTATTGAATCAAATAATTTTAAAAAATTACGTTCGGAATTGAACAAAATAGCACAAAACTACAAAATATGACACTCAAGAGAAAAATATTTAGGTCGGTTCTCATCAGTTTTATTTCGATCGCAGCAGACTTTTAATCTGTCAGAGAATCTACCGTAACACTGTCAGCGAGTTTCATCTGTCCTCATTTTCAACTTTAGTGAACATGAATTTGAAGCTTGAATACTACCAAACGTAAGTTTCCGTGGATAAATAGTTAAAAGAAGTAGTAGGACTATGACACATTTTGTCTCAAATGCACTTTTTAAAATATTAAGGCTTATTTGTTCATACCAAAGCGGAGATATTTAGCGCTAATTCATATCTAAATTTGATAGTGCACTGTGTTGGATTTACAAAAATCCAAATTATTTTTTCAAAGTATTTTTTCCCCAAAGTAACTACACATTTTTTATGTCACTGGAAATCAAACGGCTACTCATAAACGTGTAGAAAGAACACATAGCAAAAATAAACAGTATTTCACCCCCATATTTTTTTCTGTATGAATATATAGTTTTTATAAATTTATAAAAGCTTAAGTATGGAACAATCTACTTTTCAAGTTATTATACTTTTCCCGTCGTTTTTAACACGTTTCTCTATCAAAAACATTTACTCATCCGTAAGTCTAAAACTTTACCTCTAATCATACTTAAAATAAAAATAATGGTACTGTATACTTTTAAAAAAAAAACCTCTATGCTTATCCATCTAAAATATTATTATGTCTGAAAGCAGCATGTACAACAAAGAACGATACACAACAAAAATAAAACTGGTAAGCTAACAACTTGAATTAACGACTTGAACCATTATCCTTAACCTAGTTTAACTATTCGTGCTCACAGGTACACAGTGCTTCCAAAATTGCTTAATCCGATACGATGTTAAATATTGTGCTGGAAATCTTTGTCAAATGCACGATAAAAGTTAATTACTATTGTAATAGAAATATTCATATTTAACAATTATGGAAGCTAACGTTAAACGGTTTCCGCTATCATACTACAACAATTAACACTTTATAGTTAGAACAAAATATAAACATGCACATTTTATTTAGCTTCAGTTTGTATAGTTTATTATATTTCCTTTGAACTAGATTTCAGGACTACGACCTTACCAATGAAACAAAGATAAGTTGATATTAACAAAATTAGTAAATCTCTATATCAGCATAATGTATATAAAAATGTAAATTAGGAATTCCTTTAGTAAAATGGCCTTTATTATTATGGCACTATCTCATCCTTCTAATTTTACCAAGACAATATTTAATATTCAATAGCATGTTTCCAGAAAGATAGTGTAATTATAATGTATTTTATTAAGAACTACTGTTTTAGAAAACTGAACTATCTAAAAATCCTCTTGTCGTTTCACTTGTAAACAATGTATCATATAAAAATGTAAATTAGGAATTCCTTTAGTAAAATGGCCTTTAGTATTATGGCACTATCTCATCCTGTAATTTTACTAGGACAATATTTAAAACTCAATAGCATGTTTCCAGAAAGTTAGTGTAATTATAATGTATTTTATTATCAACTACTGTTTTAGAAAACTTAACTATCTAAAAATCCTCTTGTCGATTCACTTGTAAACAATGTATCACAACATTTAAAAAAAAACTTTTGTTAAAAATTAATTACTATGGATTAATTCTGAATCTAATTTAATTTCCTAGTTTAAGGCAATATTCAAATGTATTCACTGTAATCGAATATTTTTAAGGTTGAAAACAGAATCTAATTTCCTCATCCCATTTAGGTAGGTTTAAAGTAAAAAAAAAAACATAAAACATAGTTAGCGATGTATAAAAAATTTAATAAGACTGATTATCATTTGGCAAGGTTTATATAGTATTTTACTATAGTAATTACTAATAAATTGCTTCAAAATTTTAATAAGCTCCTTTGGAAAAAGACTATACACTTATACAAAACACATTTTAAAATTACGTAGTTTGAATGTCTTGTTCGTTTTGTGACTTTAAAGTAGTATTTAAAACGCAAGCGTAATATTTTGAGTCCTGATAAATTATCTAATTTGTTTCATGTTCATTTAAATAACTAAATGAGGAAATATTTACTAAGGGGGGATTATTCCAGTGATAGTCGATATGCCAACATTTTCCAAAACTTAAAATAACTCTCAAAATTTCTACACCTACTCTTTATTAAATTTCTGTGTCAAAAATAACATTTTACTATTGTTCATTATTGGTACAATAAATCAAATTTCTTTATCATACAACTATTAATAAGCAACATGTAGAATGCGTTATAATTGATTTTACATATCACAGTATTTGTTATTATTCTTGTACTTATTCTGGTACCTTAACACCGCCAACATTTTGTTACTGTAGTGTTGTAAATAATTACAAATTCAATAAAACGACTCGAAGTTGTAAAGTCAGGTTGTGGTTTACACTCAACTCTACTCTGGTGGGTTGTTACACTTTCACAGCAAGTTTAACTGTTTCTGAAAGTTTCTGTGGTTAAGCAATGTCTGCATTCTCCTGGAAATACATACAAGTGATCGACCAAAGCTCAGTGGTTTCTAGTAGCTCATGCCATTCATTGGATTACATACTAGTGAAATTTAACCTAAATTATGTATAGTGATGAAATGGTCAATTTTCTAATCCTCAGAAAATTATAGTTTTTTTTTAGTAGAACAGTTAGTCTTCGGAATTAATTTAAGTCATAAACAGGTTGAGTGCTGTATTATTGTTAAGTTGTTTTTTACAGTCAGGAAAGTCCCGGACTAAGCGGAATCAACATTGCAGTTCTTGAGAGACTTTTTATTCACAATCAGTGAGTGTAAACTTAGTTTCGAAATCCCTTGGTTAAAGTTTTAAACCTTAAAAGTACCATCAGATAATTTTGCAAAGAGTTTAAGACGCAGCGTCCATTCGCTTGGATAAATACTTAAACAGTTAAGTGAGTCACATTATTATACTTACATCTTACACACAAAGTAGATCATCTGTAGGATATTATTATATTGTAATCATCTGCAGCAGAAAGGAGATGCGATTAACATTGCAATCCAACTCAAAAAAGTTAGTAATTATCTTGCGTCAGAACAAGTTAAAAACAATGTAGATGGATTATTTTTATCAGCTGATTTAATGGATTAAGAAATCAGCTGATGTAATGGATTAAGAGCATTATAGGTTCCTGGAACGCAATCAATACAAACAAGAGGCAACAGGATTAACGATGAGGAGAATAATCCTACTTCAGGTTTGGTTCGGATTAGGTTCATTTATAGAAACAAATTGAATTTATTTTCTTTTGATCGGTTTATTTTCATTTGTTGCATTTTTTATTCATCACTGTGTTATGTATTTACGAAATTGTTTATTGCGATTAAAATCTAGGATTTTAAAGGGTTTTGACATAACTTATTGTTTAATGTGTACCCATGTTTTTATTCTGATGATAGAACACTCTTGTTCTACCAAGGAATTTATCTGTACAGTAAGACATCGACTTATATTTTCAAGACGTAGGATAAAAAACTATTTGTACCATTCACCAATCACGAATTTCCTTGTGGGAATATATAAAAAAATTAAGTGGCACACAATAATTGTAAGGAACAAATGTATATTCCAAAACTATTATTAGTACATAAATATAAATGTGTGCCATACATAATGTTAACATAACAGTTAATGAGTTTACAGACATATTCTAAATAGTTGTGTACATAAATAGTAACGACCTTCGAAGTTTCATAACATTTTAAATATTCAAACTTTGAACTCTAGGACAGTTAAACTAATCATTTAAGTAAAAATTATTATGTTTACCTTATGTCTAATTTCTAAGGAAAGTGAATTGCATACTTATATATCGGTTAATGGGAATGAAAATTATTAATACTGTCTGAAAGTTCAAAGTTTACATTTTTGTAGATTTAACAGATAGACTAAATCTATTTCAAAACAGCATTACTTCGATTACTTATATCCTTGTTTACTAATGCTTCACGTAATTATTTCTTTCATTTTACTTATGAAATTCGGCATAAAATTCTAGTTACAGACTCTTAAATTAAGCCTATGTAAAAACAACGGTGTATTAATAATATATACCTGAAATTAATACAATTTTATGCAATTTAATTGTGGTAGCAGTCTTCATCAGGCCTAAGTAACACGTTTAAAATTTTTAAGTATGCTTGTAAATATTAAAGAAATATTCTTCAACAATGAACTATGGATTTCAAACTTCAGCTTAGCTTAAAACTTGCCCAACAAGGTAATATTTTACAAGCAAATTACATTCGCTATAAGCTGCGAACTTGTGCTAAACCATCAATCACATCTAACCAGGCAAGTTGAGGTATGGGCCCAAAGAACACCTCTTTACAGTATTACTTATTCAAAAAGCAATAACGCCAGAACTAATGACGTTCATATTATTATTACGTGAACTATATTTAAGGATTACCAAAAACACGAAATCCTATCGAAACACAAAATCCAACGGAAGTAATGTTCTTCTTTACATTTTATACTTATAACATTACAATATTTTACTTGAATTCACTAAAACATCACCAACTGTAACGATAACCCCATTTTCGTGTGGATGTATACAAAATTGAATCATGGTCATATATTTTGATGTAAACAAATGGAAGCTTAAAAAATTTCAGATGATTGATAACAGAATTCACCCAAACTATGAAAAAGTATATAGGACGAAGGGCTTTCATGAGATATCCAAACCCAAAAAAGGCACATCAGCAGTATAAAAGCTTTAAATTGATTTCTAATATGCCTATGAAAATCTATAATTAGGGTTCAATTTGGTGAATACAAAAATCCAACAAATTCTTTTAATAATATAGATTTTATGAAATTTAAAACGTATGTTAAGTTAGATAACAACTATGTTAAGGGAAAAATCAGCTTGGTCAAATTAAAAATTTTAACATATTAATCAATTTTATTTTTATAATTTAAATTAAAAACGAAATTACTGATTTTATTAAAGAAACTCAAGATTATTTTGATTTAATGCTGGATATCTCATGGACGAAGCGATTTGGGAAAAATCAATCATTATTTTCTCTTTAGTTTTACCCATGGATAGATTTTCCATAAATTGGCTTTTCACTTACGGGAAACTGTGTATATCCTATATAGAATGTTTTCAATATTTCTTAGATTTAAGTAAATCTATTCTTATTTACATTTCTTTAGTGATGAGCTTTCAAATGTTTGTGTTCTTTAGTTATTGGAAAAAGAAACAAATCTGGTCATTACATTCAATCAAGAAACCAGAAATGTCTATTTTCTTTACCCTTCAATGGCTTATAATGATAAAAACTCAACTTAGGTTTAATCTAACTGTTATCTTTAGAATAATGTTATAGTTACAGCAACGATAGCTTAATAGAGCCAGGGGGTCCAGGAACCTTATCAAAGAAAAAATTAATAATGTTTTCATAGTATTGTTTTATGTTGACATAAAACCGTGTTGGTTTGTTAACAAATATATAGTAAATAATATATAGTTGTGGTCTTTATTTTTATTACACTCATATAAGAGTTTCAATTCTTAAAATTGTATGTAAATATACATTAATATTAAATACATGGACAAAATGGTGTGAGTACCTATTTCAGAAATACTCATATGAAAATGTATGGCAAACCTAGTTTGTTCAGAAATTCAGATAACAGTTGATATTAAACTGAGCCAGTATTTTCTTTACGTAGCACTGATTATTGTATCAAATATTTATTTGGTAGCATGGAAAATAGTGTGTTACAAAATTATTATTTTGGATGTTTTATATTGTACAACGGTAATTTATTTTTATTACAACAGAAAAACATTTATTGTAATAGTTCAATATTTTTTCATACCTGACTGAACAAAGTAAATATACAGAGTGGAAAAAGTCCAGGGATGGTAAAATTTGTCAATCTAGTATTTATAACTCGGTTGTCCGGTTGAGCTTGGGTTTGCGGCATTGTATTTCACTAACAAAGACCTTAAATGTGTTGCACATATCAACCTATGCTTTTATTTGAGATTTCCTTCTGACTCCTAGCGGGCCGTCCTCTTGAGGAGGTGCACATCACTGAATAATGTGTTAAATTGATTTTAATGCTCGGGAACTGTGAACTGAGTTTTGAAGCTCTATCTTTATTATTCTTTAAAATATTTAACCGTCCCGGGACTTTTTTCGGTACTTACGTATTAAACGGAGGCCACATATTTTACAGCGCGCTGCAGCGGTTATGTTAGGTTGGGTTATCATAAATATATGTTTTTTTTTTATCAAATTAAGCTATCTTAACCTAACCTAACCAACCAAACTTGCTGATGGTGAAGGTTTACTAATCGAATCGAATCTGTAGGTTAGGTGGCCTCCGTTTAATACGTAAGTACCCTTTTTTCCACCCTATACATACTCTAAACAGCACTATAATATATTACAGTTCTGAAATTAGGTTTTTATTTCATGACTACGATAATTATCAAATAAAAAATTTTACAGCCATTTTTCTATTTTGAATACTGTGCTCAGAGACGACACCTACAATACAGTATAGTCGGATATACCTCACTGAATTTGAGAATACCAACATTTATAGTGTGACTCATCGGAAAGTAAAACGCCTTCAGAATGGCGGCCATTCGTATTATATGCCCTATGTAAAACAAAGTTTTTAACAGAATACCGAATTGTTTAGGTCCATTTGGAAGATGTCTTGAACATGAGTGTCTTAAAAGCTTAATATAATAAACAATATAAGTTCAACAGGGTCTAACTTATAATGGAACTAAAATCATTTTTTGAAATAAACCGACGCTGAATAACAATATTCAAGTGTCAAGAGAGGAATTGTTGCAACAGGCTCATTAAAAACCGCTGCAGATCGGTATATTTACTGAATACTCTCTAAAATTTTTTTTTTAGTACGCTTTCAACAGAGCCACCTTAAGTGATAACTCATCCCTCCTGCACTGAAGTCGGAAACGCAAATAAATTTTGCTTTATTATTTGTATACGCAAACAATTTTGGTGTGTATAGAAAAATATAAATAAAAAGTATAAATCACTTGATTTTGATTTCATTAGTCCATTCTGTATTCTGTATATTATAAGTAAAATAGTTTACTGTTCTATAAGAATTTTCTTTAGGCTGTTAATGTCAATTCAAATAAGTTATTAGTATTATTTAGTTACACTCATAGGAATAAAATAAATAGCTATAGAAACTTGGATGTGTGGCTTTAATAAAATGTTGTCCATTCATTAGGCCATTTAGTTTGATGAGATTAGCCCTGTTGTGCATACGATGAAAAGGCGCTACAATGAGTCGTTTCATGAGGGTCCATTCAAAACCAATATAAATACATACATATACAAAATACCTACAATACTTCGTTTGTAAGATTTATAAATATATTACATTTTATTTAATTAGTATAAATGTGTTATAGCACAGATAATAAACCCCTAGGGGTTATATTATCTGTGGTTATAGCCTAGAGTGTTAGAACGGGAGTTATACCAACTTCAAGTTTAACAATTAATATACATCAGGGTTGGTCCTCTGTGTATAAAGCAATTAATTGAATTGAACATCTTGGCGTAGATTGTCCATTATTGTAATCCGTTTACTAAGTTTTCAGATAAAAGCTGTCTAGCTAGCTTATTATTTACGAAGCTAGGATGTTGATTACGTGTTTTATGTGCTATTACAATTAAAAGGAATTCAATATTTTTAGTTTACCAATTGTTGTTAAATGAATGCTTGGCTACAATAATAAAATTGATAGTATCATTACTTTAAATTCTAGTAAAAAAAACTTAACCGTACATAATATGTACGGTTTAGTCTTTTTTAGTAGTTATGTATATATTTTAAAAGAAACATATATTTAGACATCGCATTTACTGTATTTTATATTGGTAAAAGTTTTTTATCCAATAAAAATCACAGGCAGAATCAGTTATTGTGAAATCAAGATATTGTGCAAGGTACCTCAATTATCACTGTTTTTTTATACATAAGTAGTTTACCATATTAAAGATAATTAGATTCTAAGTGTTTATTTTTGATAACAATACTTTTTAAATTACTTCTTTTCTTACAAACAGAGTAATTTTACTCTGATAATGTACACACTGGTCACAACAGAATTACCTAGTAAGATTGTTTGTATTCACAACAGCATTACAATATTTACTCAGATTTCTAATGTTTATTTAATATTATGTACATTATTGGTAACCAATTCAGCACTATGGCCATTGTTATGTTGTTGTAGGATATATTCTACAAATTAATCGTTAATTGATCGTAGAAAACCCATTATTTTTATTTTTGGCAAACAAAAAACATCTATTGGTATTGATGATATTATCCATAGTAATTTATATAAACGTGAAGACAATTTAACATCGAACATTTCACTTAATAAATGACAACGAAACTTTAATACCAATTTCAACTATCAAAAGAGCTAAGAATATGATATCACCAGGAAATCATATCAACATTGAAACATTCGTTTTTCAGTTTTTGCCTTTTATAAACGGATTTGCCTCCAAGGTTTACTAGTGTAATAGTTCAAATACCTTTGCAAGTGTTTTAGTTCCTACAATGTTTATTTGTAAAGAGGATCACTAGAGATGGACGACTGCAATCACGAGGACATTTGCCGGCTCGGTGACTTGGAAAACAAATACTTGGTTGACCTGCAGTAAGACATCGCATCTATGAATGTATCCCTGTGAAATGTATCTAGAATGAGAATAACGTTTTATGACCAAAATAAACATTTAGGCGATGTAATAAACCAAAAAGATGCGATTGATTTCATATTTCTTGCCCATTTACAGACCTAACATTTTGAATCTTAACACAATTTATGAAGTAGGTTTTAAAAATATTCTGGGAAAATTTCAGTTCCCTAACTTTTGTAGAAACAAAATGGTGGCTTAATTAAAATTTTACAAATTTGCTTCTTATAAGAATTATGTTGCTGCCAGTTGTAATGGCGTGCTATCTTACGATATTTCAGACAATGACTGGGAACAGGTACTGTATTAACAAGTTTTAAATGAACAATTCTTGCCTCATTTTGCGGTTCCAGAAATAGATCAAGCGGTCCTCCAACAGGTCGGTGCTCCTTCTCATTTCGCAAATCATGTCAAGAAATTACTAATTGGCAACCGTTGGATTGGTCGTGGAAGTGGTTTTTAGATTGTCCACCCCGATCTCCAGATTTAACTGTGTGTGACTTATTTTGTATAGGATTACTTTAAGGAACAAGTTTATACACATAGTTTCAATAATCAAGAGGAACTATAACAATCAATTGAAGAGGGACTCCTCCCAATACCGCAGAATTTCTCAATAGGAGCTCGCGATTCATTTTATAACGCTGTTGTCAGTTTGTCGCTGCGGATAAATCACAGTTTGAATAATTTTCGACTCCACATTAAGGTTTTGCTTTGGGCTATTTTATAGGTTCCGGAAAATCCTTATTTTCCTGGCAGTAAAACTAACGAAACCGAAAACACAACTTGTTAATGTTGTTAAAGTATAATTTTCAATATCCCACCATTTTGTTTCTACTAGGATTAAGAGGTGAAATTTTCAGAGAATATTTTTTAATCTCTACTTAATAAATGTTGTAAAGTTTAATAATGTTCTGTACATACATAGGAAAGTTATATAAAATTGAATGTTTAAAACTGTTCGTGGGACACCCTGTACATTATTTTATTCGTACCTTTGATTACGTAGTGGTGTTGTAAAATTAGAGAATTGATAATTGGTAATTTAATGTAAGACTATTGGGGTGACTAACAAACACGAAAATGATTTGCTTGTTAGTAAATTCTGTTGGCAACCGTCATTTTGGATTGAAAAAAACTTTGAATTGAATAGTATTTCACAAAATACTTCTCCACATATAAAACTATGGGTCCTCTCACCGTTAAACCTATTATTTCAATATGCATTCTTTATTTTTTAATCACCTACAGACCATTGATTTTTTTCCCTCAATTAGAAGTGAAGAATCAAAGAAAAATAGATCATCTAGAAAAGTTTATTTTAACAAGATTATATTTTAATAGGTTTTCTCAAGAATCAAGAATCAAGAATAAAGATTGTCATTTGTGTTCAGATAACACATCGTCAACAAACTTATTGTCTAGAAAAACTATTGTGAGTTACATTGATCACATCTATATTCAGTTTATTGAAAAGTAAAATATTTTTGTAATTTTTACTATTGAAATATTTATGTATTAATAATAGACCTATTTATGTAGTCTCTTTTCCTAATGTTATAAGAATTAGTGTATGAATTATTTTGTATTACGGATTTCAAACAAAAATACTCGACTACTAAATGTATATCTGAGAATTAACTCTTACTTTCAGAACAATGAATACACACTTATGCTGTAAACTATTCTTCTAAAAACCTTCAATTCAACTGTGTATTCCCGAGAACGTTTATCGTACCTCCATACGTAAAAAGAACAAACTTCCTAAAATAATTAATCCACATTGTTTAGAAATTTGTTACATTAACAGTTTATAGCCTGACGTTTTCCCCCAACATTTCGAAAAAGAAATTTTAACCGAATAAATGTTATACATAAAAACAAATCAGTGACGCTCGATTACATGACTTAATCTACAGTAAGTTACAAGTGAGTATTTTAGGAGAGTCTGTCACTATTTTTTGTTGTTTCTGGATAAACAAAATTTATCTTAGTTGAACGTAAATTTGGCTGTGAAACCCATATCACATTTAATGTATAATTTCTTTTAGCGAATCCCTCAATAGAATATATGCTATTTTCCTTAGTTGGTTCGGAAAGATTAGACCAGACACCGGTTTACTTTTTCTTTTTGAAGACCCCGGGGGCCAAAAAAACTATTCGTTCAAATTTGTATACAAGTATCTACCACTGTTTTCCATCCCCGAAGTCGCAAACCTAAGTACTAAATATGAATTGTATATGAAAATATTTTAGTTAAAATCCAATCGGACAAATTAAAATGTGCAGGTATGCGTGGATATTATAAAACTGGTATATACTACCACATAACGCTATTACATGATACCATAACATGAAACTATTAAAGTATGCTTTTGTTCCCACTTATCCAGGAAAACTGCAAATATATTTTATTTACAAACATGCGAACCGTTTCCTCGTAATAACTACAGTATTTTCCTCAAATGTAAGCTTTGATAATTAAACCGGAATCCAATAAAACCAATATTTCAAAGGGAAATGAAACTGTATGTCCACATATCCTTCGCTCGGTTGTTAGTATTAATTTTACATAGTTTGTAAAGACGGTTATTGCTATAGCCTTAATTCTTTGTGCCAACCACTTTTTACAAGCACCTACAAATTACAATTGGTTTTCAAACTTTTATCTGAGTTTCGTAAATATTTCTGGAATTTATTTTGACATTCAAATGTTGTACTTTGAATGAGCTATTAAAAGTCATTCAGGAAATGATAATGAATTTATCTAGCTATAAGTTAATCTATTATACAATGTATTATTAAAGTGATACAATCAAATTTTATGTAAACGGTTAAGGTCATTTACCAGATAAAAATATAGGCATATGGCACATCAAAATGAAGCTTAGAGTGTGTAGATTTGCCGAAAAATATTTATATTGACGAATATCCTAAGGGCTCGGCCCCACAGGCTGATTTCCAAAGGGCTACACCTGGCATGCTTCCAATCAAAGTTTAAATGATTTAATTTGATTTAGTTAATGAAACAGCTGGTCAGTACAATGAACTGGTGTTTGTTTATTTTCTCGAAAAATATATTTGTGGTGATGCTTTATGTAGATTGAGGAGGGTTATGTTTGGTTTTAAAGAAAGGTTGTATACGTTTTGTAAAGTATTGCTCAAAGTTTCATTTTGAAATTTTGTTATTTATATAGTAAGCTACATGTAAGGAGGCTACACTAAGGTATGTTGTCATATTGTTTGGATCTATTAACATTAAAAGTAGGGGTTTGAAAGTAAGTAAGTTTACACTTTTAAATCAGTTTATATTTTCAAACTAAATCATAGAGTTTTTTTTTGTTGTTTTTTTTTAACACACGCATCAGCACCACTTTAACACGCTGGGTGCTGATGACGGGAATTCCCGCCATTGCTTAACATTGAAATAAATGCAATTTTCATGTTCAAACATGTCAACGGCACTTTAAGTGTTAATAGCTCTCTATGTCACATTTTTTTCCCGTTTCAAAGCACGGGTATAGCAGCTAGTATCTTATAAAGACGATTAAAAGTTAAACATAAATAATTCAATGTGCTACCTAGCAATCACGGGAAATTTTTCTGTCCTAAGAATCGGTTATAAATCGTTTTTACAGTATAAAACTGGTTTTGAAAAGTATAGGGTTTTAAAAGGAGTTTCTTCTTCTGATTAACGATGAATACGTTTATGAGATCTCATTTTTTTTTATTTTCGTGCTTTTAAAACTTATGAGTATGCATGCATACCATTTATATCTCACAACCAATTTCAGATTTTTGAAATAAATAATTTGCCCGAGTAAGCACAAGACTACAAGCAAACTGCATTAGCTCAAGTCTACAGGGTTCTTGTGTATGTAACATCAGTCATACCTGCCTTGCTCAGATGATGGAATGTTTCAATCATAAAAAGTATTGTCTATAACATGAAAACCCTAATTACGGATCATACTGAAACTGCTGGGGGCTCCCGAGTTAGAATTGGAATTGTTTTAATACCTTCATACATTTTGTTGAAGCGTAGTATTTCAGAGAGTTTATTAACTTTTCTTGTATTGGACTGATTTAAATCCTTGTGTAGCATTCCTAGGAAATGACAAATTTATTTTCTTATTCAAGTTACCAGGAAAAGTTTCAACTTCTGTTACGATTATCCTTGAATCTCTGATTATACCGAGAAATATCTTAAACACACCAACGTCGATGTTATGATGTTTCATTTAAAATATCACGTCCTTTTATCATCTCAACCCTAACTGTAAATCATAATCTCTCACGTTCTCATTGCAAAATTATTAATATCTAAATGCAATGAAATAAAAACCCAATACTAACAAAGAGAAAATTTAAATATGGTGTGATAGTGTTTCAGTTAAGTTTATTTTTTATGTTGGGCTTTTATTTGATAAAAGGTATCATTGTTGAAAGTTAAGGAACACCTTAAATGTTTTAATGGATTCACGTTGAACAAAGGAGTTTTAACTTTGGCTACGTTGATCTTTGTATCCCTAATTAGAGTCGGGAAATTCACTTTAACTCGACAATGTCAACGTTATTGAGTTACTTTGACACTGAATCCAAAAACGTTTCTGTTACAATGTTTTAATTTAAATGTACAGCAAAAATATATACAAAAGCAACGAATTCTGTTACGATCGTAGCATTATTTTACTTTTAAATAAACCATGTATTTCAAATATTAAGTGTTTTTTTTTTTTTTGTTTAAAATTATTCAGTTAAAAGCTAAAGCCTGTAAATATTTTTGACCCGATCTTGTGGCGTCCCTCATAGTAAGTCATCACACGATGTTGTAAGTTAAAATTGTCAGATACTGTTTCTTCTACTATGATTTTAATTTCTCAAATGAGAGTTTATACTCTTAAACAGCAATAAATTCAATGACAGAACTTTTGAATATACCAATGTACGTGGAGAACTAACATAGTAAAACAATATTGATATACAAAGGATAAAGGACAAATTTGAACAGATGTAGTTTTGTAGGTAATCCTTTACAAAAAAAAAAACCATGCACAAAAAATGAAAATATCTATCTCTACCAAGACCTTCTAAATTATCTATAGTGTCAGTTAAGGTATAAGGGTCAGTTAAGTATACAATACATATTTTGGAGTAACTACGAAAAACTACATACTCTTGTTTTTGTTTTTGCTTAAATCACCAGATCAATATGGTGCAACAAAATACGATGAATTTCCACCTTCAATTCAATTCTCCCTCCATTTCTCAAAGTGTTTTCCCGCCGGAAACTGCAAATCTGACGGCCAACTGGGTCGGAAACATTTACTAATGGCGAGACTGAGAGTTCGTCTCACTTCTGTTGCTACGAATCGTCTCTAAGGAAAACATTCAAGAGTTGTGATATTGTTTGAATTTGAGCTTTTTCCATGACATCGGCCAATTGTTCTTTAATTAAAATGTTATTTAATTATATATTTTATAAAGAATTTGGTGTTTATGAAAATTTTAAACCAAATAAATGGTTTTTCAACATATCTTAAGCTGATTTGCAGCTTAACATGTAGTTTATTAGTTTATATTACATTGCAAATTCTCACTACACGTGACAAATTAAAAATATTTTGAAATTTTACCCGAAACACTAAGTTTGTTCTTATCTTAAATATACCAAGAAACGATTTTAGTTTGTTGGTGTGTAGACCAACTATTACGATATACCAACTTGTGGTTAATGTAAACAAAACTTACAGCAAAAGTACAGTAAAAGAAAAGTTTCTAAACACCGACTTGAAGGATTCTCGGCATAATCTTATAGAAAACACTGTGAAACATTTAAGGTTCTACTCATCTTTAATGTAAATGAAGTATGTTAAACAGCCAGGCTAACACTTTCAGTGATTACATACAAACGACGATGTTAGTGAAACTGTGTAAAGTAGGCTTAACACGGCTCTAACTCACATTATCGTTACATTTAGATCAGACTAGTTTCATGCGGCTTAGCCTTGTTTTACAAAAGACCTGCTTAAATCTGTAATAGCTTTCACAATGACATACTCTGTCTGACACTCTTACAAAACAATACAAAATGAACAAGAACACTTGATAAATGTTTAAAGACAACGCTAATACAAGAAGTCGTGCAGTAACAATATCTCTTTCTGTAACAGGAAGATAAACCATATAAATAGTATAAACTAATTTAGTTTACTGGATGGTCTTAACGACTTATGTAATTTCCTCTTATTCAATATTCAAAACCGTTAGGTGTAAAATGTATAACATTATACAAATAGCCAGACCCTTTATTCTACGAAGGTTGCTCATTCTTGTGTGTTATTCGAGATAACCAAAACCTGCTGACAATATCTCAGAACGGTTAAGAATTCTGAAATGCTGATCGATATTGGGAGCGGTCAACATTCATCAAATATTCATAGCTTCATGTCTTCACATGGATTGCCAGTTTTTATAAAAGAGACTTGTATGTTTAAATTATTTATATAGATAAACTAACAATACTGCAGCATGTGAGTGCCATGACTATATCAACCGTTGAAACTGGTCGTTGTTAAATTAAATGTATTCAGAAGACTACTTAGTTAGTTCAAATGTGTGAATAGTATCCCTAGTCCGTATTATGACGTATAATTTATTTGCAAGGAGAAGAAAAATTTACACTCTTACTCTATACTCTTACTCTCTTACCCTACTCTTACTCTTATTGGATTGCGTTTAAAATGTGTGTCGATGGTTGAGTACTTACTTCAAAAAAGTGATAGGCCTACATGTTGAATAATTTGTGGATCGTTAACTTCCTGAATTCCTAAATTGTGAGTATTTTAACATGTTATTCTAATAAACAACTAGTGTATAAATTATTACAAAAAATGTAGTCAAACATTCTTCCTGTATGCCGTCTCAATGTATGATACACGTAATAAACCAATCTCCTTTACCAATGCGAGTAGATAAGATTACACAGAAATTCAACGAAAACTCTTTAGGAATACAATAAGTACAATCTGCTTCACAAAGGATCCAATGATTTATTGACGTTGTTGAGAGCTTGAAAGTGTCTGTCTATTCTACATAGTAACTGATGGGCAAGTATAGCGATACAATTGATTAACTATTTACCTATATAAAGATAGTAAATGACATATATAAAGATAGAGATGAAGATGACGACTCCCCTTTCCTTGGATAGTGGCGAGGACTTCGGATGGTAAATGGTAAATGGTAGTGCTCGAACGATATCACATATATTCTTATAAAATGGATCACTGCAGTGTCATACTAGCCATTGAGATTGTTGGTTAACAACAATGATCAAGGATTACTTTTTTCAATGTTTTAAAATATTTTTTTAGTTTTCTTATCAGTGTACATTAATAGCTCTCTTGCCCTCACCGCTCTTACAGTTGGGTCATTAAAAAGTCATTTTCTCGCACAACCTGTATTTATCTTGTTTGTGTGCGTGTCCTTACGCAATTGGCATTTGTAAAATAATCCTGATTCAAAACTGATTGTAAAATTTTCCTTTTTTTAATTCCGCAGTAGGATTAAGTGCTAGCGCAATGATACATCTCGGTTGGTTCTAAAATTGACCTCGTTTTTAATTCAACCTGTAATGTTAATTTTAAAACTAATTTCAAACTGTAACCGATCAGCTACCTATAGAATTAAATACTTATACACACTCACTAATTATGTGTAAGACTACTCGTTTTGTACATCGTATTTATTCACTTTTCTATAAATGGTGTTGTATAAATTGACAATTTATGGTGAATAGAATTTATCAATCATGTATTCTTGTTGTGAGTCGTATACATGTTATTATAGTATGAAAAGAATTTAATGTTACAATGGATTTTTACAAGAAGTATGATAAGTAATTTATTTGAAATCTGTAACTTTAGTATTTTTGTTGTTCAGTCCTACCAGGTGACGGAGGAAAAACAATTTGTAAATATATTTAAAATACAATGAATGTTTCTGAATTTGTTTATAAAAAAATTCACACTAACAAAATTTTTAGTTGGAATTGAAACTTAAAAAAAATCTCTTTCAAAGTAAGACAAGATTTCAGTTTATAATTACTGTTCTCAGTTGAGGGCTCAAAAGTTAGTTAATGCATTTCCTCAAGCTCGCGTTTTCTTGTTAACTGAATGGCATTGTAGTTTAATTGGCTTAAGTTACCATTGCTTCGATAAAATAGGGAAACAAAGTTTTTAATCGTTGTAGTTATAGACATTTACTTCCATTCTCATTTGACAAACTATTGCTTTTAATGGATGCTGCTAGTTCCTGCTGGATTATGCTAAACAACTGGTAAATTTATTTTTGAACAGTTAAGATGTAATTAACAATCAAAAGCCTTTACATTGGAATCAATTTGTATAATAGTCTCCCCCTTTCTTTAAAATTAAAATCAGACCACTCAAAATTTAAAAGATGCAAAAAACATTTGATTAAAATCTCGAGTTACAGCATCCAGGAGTTCTTGAGCCACAGGAACTAGGCTGTTGTAAACCCTGGTGAGTAAAGTAAGAAGATGTAAATGGAATTAGTATTAAATATTGTTGTAAATACCTTAATCTTAATCATTAGCTTAAAACCCAGAAGTAAAGCTGTATTATTTATGTTTGACTTAGGTAATGCAATTTATTGTCAACTTATCTCAATAAAATGATTTAATTATATTTGATTTGAATTAGAACTAACCCTTTTGAAAAATGATTTAGACTTTTTTGTATCTCGGTTTGGATAACTACGAAATAATTCTGAAGAAGGAAGTAGAGTCTCAATTCTAACGAAAAAACATTTCACCAGACTAACATGTTAGACTTAACATTATACCTTTATATGAACATTTTAAACTATATTAAACGCTTATACATAATTTGCCTTCAGGATTGATTTATTGACATAAAATGAGGTTACTAACCTGTCGTCAATCAGTCCTATATTGTCGTGGATGACTATAGTTTCAGGGTCAAAACTACATTTTCAATTCTTCTGTTCAGTCGTCATAGGTCAAACATATTCTCTTGCACAAGCCTTCGTCAAAATTACTTCACACATACACATAAACACATACAAAAACATTTATAATATAAAATCATGTACATGGGCGTGAGGCCGGCCAAGGACAAAACCAGACTTCCCAGGACAATACACGATGCTGATCAATAAGTCATTATTCTATAGCAACAATAAAGTAATAGCAGTGATGTTGCAGGTTAAATGAGTTTAGTCTATACGTAAACTAATTGCGATAATTGATTTCCGTGAATGATAGATAAACTTCAGGATTTTATCAACTCTTCATATATTCATAAAAAAAACTACTACAATTTACAATTTCCTCTGTAACCTAAACTGTACAACAATACTACAATGTACACATTTTTAATTCTTAAGCTCCAGAAAACGGTCATAATGAAAATGTAATATTTTCGTGTTTTACGGGAAAAAGTGTTTACCATGTTATTTTTTTAATAATTTGAAAAAAAACCCTATTATTATAATGCCTAAATTGACGTAAGTGCCAATTACCTATAGGACTAAATGAAAGGAAATTTTATTCATGCCATTTAGAAAAATTAAAGTTTACCTTACGGTTACGGTAGTGCATTCATTCAAATTGCAGGTCGTATAGCTAAAATGGGTTCATTTTATAAGGATATGCGGTATGTGTGGAACACTTTCTTTATACAAATAGTAAATCGATTGTATCGCTATACCTCTCCATCAGTTACTTTGTACAATAGACAGACACTTTCAAGCTCTCAACAGCGTCAATAAATCATTGGATCTTTTGTGAAGCAGATTGTACTTATTGTACTCCCGAAGGTAGTATTTATTCGTGTCGACTGGTGTCCTATTTACATGAAATTTTAATGGATGATTTCCTTTTTTTCTTATTTTTGTTCGCTATAAAAAAGACACCTTGGTTTACGTTATGTTTATGTAACAAACCAATGATATAAATAGCTTGTTATATATTATTCGTATAATACAAATTTGTACACTCGAATTTTACACGGCTATTAATTCAGTAAATATAACTGTAATTTTTACTAAAGTAGTCATGGCAGCGATCGGGCAGGAATTTGACCTTGAGATGATCTCAGCTGATTAGTTGACCACAGCTGACCACGTGCAGTAGGTGTTTGTATTAAATAAATTATTAAATTAAATATTAAATTATGGATAAAAAGTGTTGGCCTGACCGGGTTTCGAACCCCGGTCTTTTTGCTGGTAGTTGGAGTCGTTACCATATGAGCCACAACAGTAATTATGGGTATGGAGTTTTATATCGGTAAATGACACCTTATACCTATACCTACTCTTGTACCTTGCATATACAGGGTGTGTATTGGAGATTTGATTTTAACATGGTTTGTTCGAATCTAACCTATGTTAGAGGTTCATGGGTTCGAATCTAACTAATGGTAACTGAGGTTTACTGGTTCAATCCTAACCTATGCTAGAGGTTTATGGGTTCGAATCTAACCAACCACTAATGGTAACTGAGGTTTACTGGTTCAATCCTAACCCTATGCTAGAGGTTCACGGGTTCGAATCTAACCAATCACAAAACATGTTATTAGAGGTTCAATGCCGGATGTAATCTTACCACAGCTGTTTATTTCAGTTGATCATGTGACTTAGTTTAGAGGTTCATAGGTTCAATCCTAGTAGGTCTGGAAAAAAACACTTTATATAGTGTATAACGCTTAAGCGGAGCTTTACCGTTGATCATAATTGGTAATTGCTGAATGTTATATTATATAGTGTATAATAAATGTGAAATAAACAGATGTTAAAAACAAAAAAGATGTTGTTAAACAAAAAAGAAGATTACAACAATTCAATAATTTTCAAACTTATAAACCACCTAGAAGATCAATGTGGCAACAGCGCAGAGACTTGGCAACGTCGCAATCCAAGAAGAGAAAGCTCTAACATTGTAAACTCACCCTATTCTCTGACCGAACCTCCCTACAAATACCTCTTCAAGCTAGTTGTTAGTTAAATAGTGATATATGTAGTGCTTCTGGTTGCGTATGCGTTTGCGCGCTAGGTTTTTTGACTTTACCGTAAATCGTCATCCGACCGAAAATGTAAATATTTGTAAATAGTGTTTGTGTTAAATAGTCTAATGTGATAAACTGTGTTTGTTAAAAACAGCTGAAAGAGGGTTAAACTTTACTATTGAGTATAAAAAATGGTTTTTGTAAAGGCTGTCAAATAGTAAATGAGTTATTCTGGGTTGTTTTTTTGTATAGTTAACTGTTTGTCCAGAAGGTTTGATCTCTTGTATATGTAACATAACCTCACTTTTTACCTATTACTACTGGAGTGCTAGTGTTGATGCAGTAATGAATGTATAAATATATAAGATTTACTATAATGGATTATAACCATGTATTACTTGTACTATATACATCTTTTAAATGTTTTACTCTAAGCTGTTAGAGCTAACAAACTTTTTATCATGTAGCAGTGATTCTTACTATCTCGGTTGATTACGTGACCTCAAACCAACGCTTTGTTAATTAGTACCAACTGATTATATGACATTGGATTGTCCTCTACAGTTGTGTAGTTCATTATGTCTTCTGTGGTACAGCTTCTATTATGGGTAAGTATTAGAAGTAACTATTTATTAAAACTAATACTATTTTGAAATTTGTATTATAATACAAATGTATTAACAATACAGGGTTTTTGAGGTTAAATAAAAACAGTAGATTTTACTCAGAGAAATATATATTTAGCCTATCGGCTATAAATTTTCTGCAAAAGGGACATCTATATACCCTGTGCGCGCAATTAGGGCACAGGGTATGCCCACATGGTTGTAAAGCAACTGTGGGGGCATTCTCTAGGCAAATCTGACACGTTACCAAATTAATTGGGGGATTTGATGGTCGTGGAACTCGTTCTGATATCATAGTGTCTATTTGGCCGGTAGTCTGCCTCAATACACCTTCTAACGTGTTACGGAGGTCCTCCCATAGAGCTGATATAACTGCTGGCTGTAGTCCACAAGCATTTGAATAACCCTCTAATGTATTTCCGGCTAAGCTAGCTACAGCTAGGAGTTCGGTTCGTAGCGTAGCAATCCTACCAGCTGCAGCTGCAGGTAGGGTGAATTCCGGGTTATTCACAGCCTGAAAGATATTATACAAGAATTAATGTTTTTATCTATTTATATAAAATAGTATAAACCATAAATCAGCTGGTTAGTAAAATTTATTACAGTAGTATATAATAAATCTCTCAAGCTGGAGGTAAACAATAGTTAAATTTTGTGTGGAAAGTTTAGTGTAAACATATTAATTTATTTATACTTAATTTCTCTTTAAAGGATACCTACCCTTTGAAGTAACCTCCTGCGAAAGGTTTCAAGGCGAGCGCTCTGCCGGCAGCTGCGACATTCATGTGTTTCAGGTATAGTTGAAGTAGAATTCTGAAAATAGAAACATATATATTAAGCTGATTTTTATTTACTTCGATATATAGTTGATTTATCATCAAGGTAATATTATATTTGGATCACTCACTTAATAGTTAATCTGTATCATATAAAACTGGGGTAGCTTTCTCTTCTAATTTAAATTTATTGTTGAAGGAATAAAAATAACTGAATAAACCTCTGTTATAAAAACATATACTACAGATTTATATAAACATTTGTAGATTTAATAATGTAGTGTTTAACTAATATTCTTTCTATAGATTTGTATAGGTGAAATATTTGTTTAAGTACTATATCAAGTCCCAATAAGTGGAAAATAATATGGTTTTATAAACCAGGTGTAGCCCACTGTTGGAATTTAAAACTTATTAGAACTAAAAATATATGTGTTGAAGTAACTTTGTGATTAGTTAACTAATGCAACTCTATTTAAGTGTAACAGTTTATTAGATTAATAGCTATAAAGATTAATAAGTTTGATAAATGTGGTGTTTTATTTTTAAATCTTTAAAAAAGAGATAAATAATAACAGAAAAAATCTAATACCTGTAATTGTATCTCAACACTTTTATTTGTTGTATATATAAGAAATTTATCATTAGTAACTAAAGCAAGCTTAGGAAGCTAATATGTTTAGTAGAGTTAAAACCATTGAAGTAATTACTTAACTATATCAGCAAAAAATAAAAAGTATGTTGAGTTGAATGATTTGATTTTGAGTTTGTTCTTACAGGCTATTAGTATTACACTTATATGTCTTGTAATGTTAAAATACTTACTACAGGTTGTACTCGTCTAGAAGGGTGGGATGGTCCAGCTAATTCAGCAGTCATTGCTCGCCGCATTGCAACATTAGCTCGTGTATTAGACGACGACCTATCTACAGATAGCCATACTCCATCTGTTGAAGATGCCTGGGATACAGCTGAAGCTGGAGGTATTGAATGAGGTGTAATAGGAGGCACTAATAATGTAGGTCTAACAACAGAAACTATTGTTGGTGAGAGCTGTTGAAAATAAAATAAGTATTAGTAATAGGCGGGGTGTTATTAAAATAATATTAAATTGTTCAGGTAATGCTACCTACATGTTCTGATGAAAACATTCGTAGAAAACTTGAAGGTTCTAGTATTATCATATTTGTAATTTCTTCATGTGGAAATCCAGAAATAGGGATTGAAGCTGAAGGGATGTTTGTTAGGTCCCTCTCATAAAACACACCATCTCTCTGAAACAAATAGTTTAAAATGTAAATAGGTATAAGATTCTCTTAAACTATAAAAATCTTTTTTTTTGTCTCTATATAACTCACCATAAGAATTCGTAGAACACAGGTAACATCGTTAATCCTTGAAGTTATGTAATAATCCTCAACTAACAGCTCCTGCAAAGCTGTTGTATAAAGCTCGCTTACACACCTCTCAGCATAATCTTGGTCTACTTGCCGGAAGTTGGTGGGTATAGCAAGTCTAGCTATAACTTCTTCCTGAAACACAATCTTAGCTAAATAATGATATACAGTATAAACATATATAATATAAATTATATTTTAATATTGTTTTAAAAATATTTAAAATGTATTTTACCGAAAAAATGTGAAGAACTATCCCTCTTGTGTGTACGAACCAAAGGCCAAAGTTATTTGATCTGTTAATCTGAAACATAAAATGGTTATAATATAATCCTAGTAAATATTTGTTGTATTGTTTTTGCTTGTATATTTTTGGACTTTTTAAATACTTCTTTTAAAATATTTCTTACTGAGTCTCCACGGGGTAAAAGCACTCGTTCTGTATTTAGCCGCCTACGTCTAGTGGGTGGTGGTGAAGAACTCTCAGATATCTGTAAAAATAAAGCTTATTAAAAATAGAATAATAATAACTAACTGTTAGTTTAACTATTATTGAAATCAACTCATCTGTGGGTTGCTAGACTTTTTTTAAAATTACAACCTTAAACTAAAATTAAAGTTTTAATATTTTTTATCATAAAACTCTGTTACATACCTAGGATTATTTAATATCTAAGATATGTATTATATAAGGAAAACTATAACTTACATTATTTATAGCTCTTCTTTGTAAATAATAGCTCTCTCTTATAAATAAAAATTAAATCACAAACTATGATCAAGTATATATATAGTATAGTTGAGATAAATAGAACTTGTTTGAAATGTAGAACTTTGTGATTGGTTTTTAATAGAAAAAAAGCTATTAAAATAAGTAGAATTTAAAATCTTGTTTAACAAACTCTAACTAATTCTAATCTATAAATATACTTACAGCCGATCTTAGAATATCACGATCATCTTGAAAGAAGGAATCTCTTGAACTCTGACTTGGTGGAACTACAGATCCAGGGCTTGAAGGTGGTGAATCTATGATGCTTGAATTTGGGCTTGATGGTGAACTAGCTGGTGAGTTGTTTTGTATAGGAGTTACTAAATAGTTATCGATCTGATCATTTATGTGTATCCAGTTTGTATTAGCTGTAAAACGCCTTGTTGTTGTTTGCCAAGCCCAAATAGGGTTGTCTTGAAGTGTATACATTCTGATCAATTGCCAATTATATCCATCAATGTTTTCATGTATGATAACTATACAATTAGAGGGACCTGCTCCTTGTATTTGTATTTCATGTATTAGTTGTTGCGCTGTTTGCTAAAAAAAACAAATAATTAAATTATATAGCTGATTAAAATATAAACAATAATCTAGAAACTTTTAAAACAGCTAGAGCAGAGCCTAAGAGTATAAGACTAGTTTGCAACATATTATTTATATAGATTATAAATATGTTTGTTGCTTAAATTATAAATACTAATAACTTTTAAAGAGTTAACTTAATCACCTCACTATAGTCATCAAAACTAAAAACAAATTCTTAAAGCTCTTGTGTAATTGATTACTGTGTAAAATCTGTCTAAATAAAAGGTTTAGTAAAATATATTTGATTTAGAGTAAAGTTTAAGATATGAGAGGTGACAAAAATACTTAATCTTGATATATTGTAAAAATCTAATTATATATATATTCAAGTTATATAGCTTACCCAGGTAATTGGATAAAAGTTGCTTAATACATGTGGCGGGGAGCGAGGCGGTAAAAGTGGGTTAGCTTCTAAAATGAGAAGATGGCCAAGATCGTTTTGAAAAAAACTATCTGTCTCCATAGCAACAAATGGCTGAAAACATAAGTAGAATTAAAAACCTAATAAGTTGAATTAAACACTTAGATAAGTAGAAGTTTATCTATATAAAGCTTCTACTTACAACAAGAACAGAAGATTCAGCCTCTCTTAACATATCTCTTAAGTGTGAGTTAAGGACAATCCTTTTTGATATAGGTGCTTGCCGAACATTAGGTCTTGCAAGCAGTTGACGTTCTTCATTAAGAGTTATAGATGCACCATTTCTCTATAAAAAACATATTATGATTAATAAAAAATACTTTTTAAAAGAGACACATTATATAAATAAAATTACAGTTTTGTCTGTATATCGGATAAAATTATAAACTTTTTATCTTTTGGTTTTTTGATTTCTGATAACTAGGAAAAAGACTTTGAAATAGTGTTGTATATAGGTGGGAAATTATATTTTTAAATAAGCATTTTTAGTCAAGATTTAGTATATAATTGATAGATAAAACTGATAGTAAAAATAAAAGTAGGCCTATTATGTTTTATTTGTCACCACTGGTGGTTTAATTTTGTTAAAGTGCATCTCATGTGATAGGATATATTAGGGTTAACTAGTAGATACAGATAATTAATCTTTTTATTGATTATTATATTGGTTTAAAACAAACAACATAAATTAAGTTATATATAATAGTTAGTATATCTAAAAATACATAAACCAACTGTTTTATAAGGTTTTAACTAAATACTATAAAAGTTTTATATTACACAGCTAGTGATTATATATTTTTAAATAAAACCTACCATTAATCGAAGTAAAGTCCAGACAAGATTAGGATATTCTTGTGATGACTCTATGATATGGACTCCAGTTTGTTCGGGAGGGTTACTTATTGACCACATATCTCGAATCCTATTTTGAGCATATTCCTAAAAAACCATACATATATAGATTAAAAATAAAGAATTAGACAAACTACTTCTACTACTATTAGAGGTACTTAAACTACATAGAGACCTACATACCTCAGAAATTGTCCAGAAGCCCGTAGGTATAGGTGGTATTAGGTCTAGATTATCATAGTCTAATGTGACAAAGGAAAGGACATCCCCATGCACATTAATGAAGTAATGTTCCAAGTCAGCATTGTAGGGATATTGATCCAAAAAGGTCTCCAAACCACCGCCCCACTGTAATAACAAATATATATTTATACAAAAGTTATGAATTAACTATCAAATTAAACTATAATTTAGCTCACAGCCCTAATTAACATATAGGCAAAATTTTATGAATATTTAAAGTCAGCTGTTGGTAAAAGTTGGTTCTATGATATACATTAAAATTACCAATAGGGTGCAGTCTATTATATTTATAAAAACAGCTTCAGCATGGACAAAAATATACAATGAGAACTAGTAAAATTGTTTACAGTTAGGTTTTTAAATTTGTGATATCTTTTTAGGTTAAATAATAAAACATTATAGTAAATGTGTATACAACAAATATAAATAAAGATGAATAATAGTTTACTTACAGTTTCCAAAATTGATCGTTCTCTTTCATCTCTTGTATCTCCTTCTATTGTTGCCCTATCCTATAAAAACATATTCATTGATAAAAAAAACACTAACAAAGAGCTTTTCCTAATTAAAAATAAATAATTATTTTATAATAAATATATTAAAAAACACAAAGCTACTTTTAATTATTTATCTAAAGTTGTATAATTATATAGTACTACTTACTTGACCATTTGGGGGCAGATTTTCATCAACTGCTTCAGAGCTGATTAGTAGTCTCAATACAAGTAGTATGAAGAATAATAACACCATATTAGCTATGATGAAAACTAACATAACAATAATCCATATAGCAGCTACAGCTTATATTTATATGATTGGAGGGAGGGAACATCTGAGTTAACCACATTTTCCACCTCCTTCCTAAGACAGTATTATCTGTCACTATTTCCCCTCCTCTCCAAAGCAATATTATCTGTTACTATCATCATTTTCTAACAAGATGCCTAATGGTGTGTGCTGGAGCTGTCGCCGCTATGTCTTTTGTTGCTCTATTGAAGAACACTGGGGAGAATGGCTTCCCCTTTGTTGCCAGTACGTATCTTTAAACTTAGTTTTTAAAATTTATTTCTCAAGGGTTTTTAACTTTATGCTGATTCTAATACTCTTTTAAATGATTTATAGATGCAGCGATATGACAGCAGAGGAGATCCTAACTGTCCATTATGGACAGTTTAGGGAATATGTGGCAGAATGCAGCCACGAACTGGAAGAGGAGGAAGAAGAGGAGGAAGAAGAAATAGAAGAAGATGAAGGAATCGAGGCTGATTTAGAAGAAAATTGGTAAATTTATTAAATATATTTTCACTTAGGTGACACAGGTTTAAGTTTATAGTAGGATCATTATTTTATATAACCATATAAAAACATATATAATGTCTAAAGTTTAAATATCACAAATATTTATAGGTATCCACTTTTATTTTAGGGTCCACTAAATCCCTACACATATATTTTTACATAAAAACATACACTTAACTAATTAACCCGCCCCCGACTAAGTTATTTGTCCAGTTAAAACTAAGCAAATTTTAACTTATATTTTTACTAAAAATATTTATCTCTAATTTAAATATCATTAAATTTAACAAACGCTTAGGGTTGCTACAGCAGAGAGTAGTAAAAGTATTTTTAACTTTAATTGTATAAAATGATATAAGCAAACTATAACAGTTTACAATTTTCTCCATAAAAATAACATAGAAGTAACTATTTGGCACACAATAATGTTTTAATCTA
Source organism: Macrosteles quadrilineatus (assembly GCF_028750875.1). Classification (NCBI taxonomy): domain Eukaryota; kingdom Metazoa; phylum Arthropoda; class Insecta; order Hemiptera; family Cicadellidae; genus Macrosteles; species Macrosteles quadrilineatus. The sequence continues at coordinate 76,775,313 of NW_026542602.1, read as the reverse complement.
CTAAATTATTTTTAGGTTAAAAACCTGTTTTACTTTATAAAACTCTTGGTTCAGCTATGTTGGTAGCCTCTAGGGTTATCAAAATAAAATTGGTTCTAGGTCTTATTATAATATATTAGCTTATTTCCTATATAGAAATTTTGCTAAAACCAAAATTTTTATACAACTTTTACTAATTTAAATGATAAAAACTTATTAACAATTAAACTAAGTATTTTAAAACACAATTGTTATACAAATTGTCAAACAGCTACAATAGTTTTGACAATAACTTTCCTTAAAGATGTTTTTTTTTTACATAATAATAAATATAGACTATAATAGAGATCAAGATATATATCATTTTACTTTATTTATATTGAAACTATAATTATAATATCCTACTAAAATATCAATTTCTTATCTATATTATAAATTTAAAAGTTTGTGTGATTATATATATTACTCTTAAACAACTAAATAGATTAAGCTAAAGTTTAACACAATAATATATATATATAGCCTCAAATATATACATATTTTATGAGTATTTAAAGTTAGCTGTTAAATCTATACATTAAAAATTATAAAATTCTCTAATAAGGTATAAGGTATTTATCTTTGTATTTATAAAAACAGCTTCAGCAAAGACAAAAATATATAATACTAGCTGTACCTATGGGCTTTGCCCCGTTTAACTTTATAAGTGAGCTCGTTCGCATAGCTCAATCACGTCCTGGTTGAAGTTCGTTCGCTACGCTCATTCACTTTTAGGTTGGAACTCGTTCGCTGTGCTCACTTGCCTTCAGATTAGCTCGTTCGCTACGCTAACTCGCCTCCAGGTTGAAGTTCGTTCGCTATGCTCACTCACCTTTTGGTTGCAGATTAGCTGTTGTCATATATTTAAAAAATAGTGCTACACCCTGTTGGTAATCCTTGTAACTTTAATGCTATTGAACATCATAGAACAGAACCAACTTGTTTAATAGAAACAGCTGTTAAGATTCATTAATTCCTTTTAAATATGAAAATCATAAGGTTAACATGGGAAACTCCAGAGCCACTGGGGCAGAACCCGAAAGCCCGATGAGAATAAAAACTACTTAGTTTTCCTATTTAATGCCCGAAGAATCAGTCTACCGAATTTCAGCCTCCTAGGTAAATGGGAAGTGGGAGAATTAGTGATGAGTGAGTGTGTCAGTGAGGGCTTTGCCTTTTATATATTTAGATAGATAAACAATAAGTAGGATTGTTAACAATTAGATTTTCAAAATTGTGATATCTTTTTAGGTTAAATAGTAATATTCCAACTAAATTACAAATTAACTTTTGTCCTTCATTAATGCATAACTTGAGTATAACTGCAATACACCTTATATGCTAACCCAAAATAGGTATTTTGTTAGTAAAATAAATCACCGAGATTTACTTATAAATATTTTATACAATAGTATTATATTTTTAATTCCCCAATAAATTCTCTATAATTTTATATATCTCAAGATTTTTTTTTTGTAAAGATTACACAAAATCATATTCGACATTGGTTTTACCACAGATAATAGACCGGATAAAACATGATAATAATTGGCCATTTTTATAATTCTTATCTGACCCTATGCCACTAAAGATATCAAAGTCCGTTACAAGAAACCATACATCCTGTTGTACTATCCTCATCGTTATCGAGTACACTTATCACAGCGGATGTGTGTTTTTATTTAGATAACCCTTTCCGCCTGACAAATAATTTATATCTAGTATAGTTTTTCCTTATAAAAATTATATATACACATCTTTTAGCTTTATATTGGATAGGGTTTGAGACTATCCCCTCATTAAGTGAGGCCAAGTTAAACGTTATACAACCTATCCAGTTTATAATATTATATACCAGTTTATAATAGTATATAATATTATATTGGTTGATGTTGTTTAACGTCCTCTCCTTTATTTATAAAGCTTTTTTTTTTTTGTCAAGTCTATAGATTTAGTTATATAACCCTACCAAAGTTAACATTCAAAGTTTGCGGGCGGTTTAGTTGGCCTCGCCAGTGACTTTCACTCATGGTTTACGGGCTGTTTCGTTGGCCGCGCCAGTGACCAATAACATTCACACAAATACAAAGAGGGGCACAGGTTCTATCCAATCTGAACCCCCCAGTGTACACACATTCACACAAGTACAAGGAGTAGCACAGGTTCTTCTAAATCTGAACTACTCAATGTACACACACACTCACACCTTGGTCAGGTTACATAAGTATATATCTATAGACTTGTTTTTTTACTAGGAGAGCTATATACAGTTAAATTTACAATTACATTTACAAAGTTATTTACAAAGAAGTTTACATTTACAATACAATTTACGTGGCTCTTTGGACTTTTCTATATCCAAAAGGTAAAGTATCATATTGACCTTCGTACCTCCTTTTAGGACCAGTTATTTTAAACACTTTGCTCTCAGCGATGGTGACGATGTCTCTGTCTGTAGTCCTTCTGATTCTACTTTCTTCAATTTCAACAGTCTGTTTTGCTTCACTCAGAACCATCTCTTTTAATTTTTCAAAATTTACAACTTTTGATGTTTTAAAGTTAAGGGTGAGGCCCTTGATTTTACATATTGGGATCAATTTTTGTTGATTGGTTGACCAGACAAGGTACGCGTAAGTTTTAGGCCCCCCAGAGACAAACTCAGTAATGTATGAGCCGGGTCCATACTCTACTAATTCGTCAGTCATTTCACCGAGGTAATCTCCTGTAGACACCCTATAAAGACCGTTTCCATATATGTAAACAGTACTGTCAGTATCATAATATAATACTTGAGCTCCTAGGGCTTCAAGATGTTCATAGAGCTTGAGTCTCGCCTGCGAGGTAGTGTAGGCCGCAATACAAACGTTTATGTTACCAAGAGGTTCCCCCACTTCCTCTAAATACTCCCATGAAACTACAACAACCTCATCATTAACAATCTGAATTCTGTTTACTTTAATTTCGGGGCTAGAGAGCATTTGAAATAATGTTTTCGAGTCTCTAACAATAGTAGCCTTAGTTTGATTTTCCCTCTGTCCAAATTTTCCCCAAAAACTGTTTAGCATTAATTTTGCCAAAGATCTCAAACCTCCATTCTTAACAATCTTTTCTTTCTCCAACTTAATTCCCTCGTGTCCCAAATACTCTGCAATATACTTATTTTTGTCCTCCTCAGTCTTACACCATTCCGGATAGCCCGAAGCTTCCTGTTTCATCTTAAGAAATTTATTGATAAAATCGGTGAACAAACCCCCATTTTCATAAGTCGCTACCTGATACTCCCACAACTCATACATATCCAATACAATATACCCTTTCTCTACTGCCTTTCTGATTTCATCCATTGTCCATGTCCCAACTAACGCCCTATTATCACTGTCATGATTACACTCTCCCTGATACATCATTTCCCCACACGTTCTACACAACACAAACATCAATTTATCATTCATTTTTGTAGGGAGTACAGGGTGGTAGAGATCACGAGGCGGCAATACTTTACATTTTAACAAACCCTCTACACCCATACCTCTTTCACGACACTCCCTGTCTCCTACATAGATGGTTGGGTGGCCTATGGGGTACTTCCCATACTTACAAACATAAGGGTATAGGGAACAAACATCGACATACTGTATAGTTTCCCCCTCAACACATTTGTGATACGATTTTGCGTTACCCGTCCTACCTCCAAAAAAAGCCTGCCTTGGATCAAGTGGGAGATTGTTTAAGATAGGCAAACTATCCAGATATTTAAGCTGCTGATCTTTTTTTTGTTTACGAAATTCGCATTCCCACATCTCTACTAGTGCGTGTTCTGTAAACTTTGCATTTTTAGCCTTGGTTCGCTCATAGCGAAGATGTAGGCTATCAGAAGGATCCTCTTTTAAAGGAGCGTGACGGTTGTAAGGAAAACATTTAACACACCCGTGGAAATAACAGCCATTAAATTCGTAGATGTTCCTGCCATCAAAACCATCTACTTTCATTCCATTGACTTTGACTTCTTTACCTCGACCTGCATGGTCAATCCTAATCCCGTTGGTTTCCTCGACCCAAGAAAGCCATTGGAGCGCTATATTTGATTGATTGTCTACTAATCGATAGCCGTTCTTAGGGATAAGTCCAATAGTATTGGGTTTCAGGAAATTACGGCGGAAAACTAGATTACAAGCACTCGCAATGGTAACAGCCTCGAGAAACGGGTCAACATTACACTCTTTTAGAAAAATTGAACGAAACTTTAGACAGGCTTGGGCTAAGATATCAACATCTGAAATACAATAGGCTAGGATCTCATTTTTAAAGTTGAACACATAGTTGTTTGCCACCTGCTCACTGTACCATTTTTCAAAGTCATTGTAAGATTTCTCAAACATAGATTCGGGACAGTAGTACTTTTTGTCTGGCAAAGCGCCTACATAGTCTTGGTTTGCCAGAGTATTGAACAGGTGGGGAAAGTAGCCTTTCTTTTTCTCTGGAGGTAGGTCAAAGGCTTTAGGCAGAGCAGACAAAGCCATAGGAAAGTAGCTAAGTGAATCAACAAACCTAACATTGTCAATTTCCATTAAGATAATCTTAGTTCCCCGCATTACAAGTTCCGGTGTGAATTTTGTTTCTTCCAACAAGTACTTTAGCAAAAATTGAAAGTCAAATCCCTGCCCGTTGTGTGCAATTACACATATTTTTTTAAACTGTTTCCTTACATACATTACATAATTCATAAATTGGTTGATAGGGTCAGAGTCAAACACTCGTGTACGATTTTTACATGCAATACAAAATTTCCCCTCAATACACTGGTAACAAAATTGCTGGGACACACACAAGTTTACTTTATGCAATTTACTTTCAGGGTCAGAGGGCAGAGGTTCATCCTGGCGGGTTTCCAAGTCAAAGAAAATAAAAGCATAGTCTTTAGATTTAGGTTTTCCCTCATTAGGTTTCATATAACATTTATGGTTAGGGTCTTTAAATGCTCCACAAGGTTTACAAAATACTTCCCCACACTTGTGTGGGGTTGATCGTTCCTTAAGCCAAACTAGTTTCCCACAGTCAAGACATTTCTTTACATTTTTACATTTGTCAGCTTGGTGTGCGATAAAACAGCGCTGGTTTTTGTAAATTAGATTGCATTTAGGACACAAAATTCCCCCATTCTCCTCTACACAAGGAGGTGAGATAGTCTGACACTGTGAGCAAATGTTTGAACATCTGTGGGCTCCTTTGTGATCATACGGGACGTGGCAAGCATCGCAAAAATAGTTACATGCAAAAGCAGCTGTCAGACTAGTAATTACATTAAAATGTCCATTGTGAAACAACAAGTTAATTTTAAACTTGGGGTTCTCTACACTACCCTCAAAATACACATCACGGCCTTTAGCATTGTAGTTGTACACAGTGATTTTATAATCTTTAAGCAGATCTTGAAATTTTTCAAGTTCGGGAATACCTGCACCACTCTCAGACATCACAACTCTTGCTCTACGTACAAGTTCTTGGGCCCTAACAGTCTGTCTTTTTCTAGCATCTTGTCTCACAGCTTTGTATTCGGGATCTTTAGTTACATTAGCTATAGCCACTACAATAGCACGGGGAAGACACAAGTTATCTTTATTGTTAATTACAACAATACCAGTCCTAGCCCTACATTCTTCATCAAATGTATTATACAAGCCTGGTCTTTTGCGGCCGCCTGAACCTACAGGGAGATTAACTCGGGTACATTCAACTTGAAACGTATCTGTGGACTTGATAGATTCAGCATTTGATTGCACAATTCCCCCAAAGATGTGCCACAAGACATCCTCATTAACTTCATTTGCAGGGCGAAAAGCAACAAACCCCGGCTCCTTACTTTTTAGGTTAAGTGAACGCAGAGTGAATCCCAATTGATCGCCCTCCTGACAAACTTCTTTCATTTCATTTACAATTTGACCAAACCCTTGTCTTAGCCAATCAATCTCACTAGTTTCTGGTGGGGGGTTAGAAAACTTAAAAACTGTATTAATTCCATGAATGCGAAATCTCTTTACATAATTTTCATGTTTATCTAGAATATTTACAGGGACAATTACTTCAACAGAATCTTCTACAACATTTACAGGTTCATTACTATCGACAGATTCATTGGAATCTACTGGAGCAGAGTTACTTACATCCATCATCTTGAAGCACTGGGAGCAAAGTGATGCAATAATGGCAGGGTTGCGATAAGGGTTTATATAGGAACAAGAATGACCACAAACGTGGTTATCAAAGGTGACGTGGTACACAAGAGGAAGTGATAGCTGTTATTTTAGATGATGCAATGCCGCAAAAGTGGTTATCAAAGGTGGTTATCCGGTTGCGATATGGTACACAGGAAGTAAAAGTTGCTGTTTTGGATGATGCAATACCACACAAAATGTAGACATTGTACTAATTATATTTAATATTATATACTATATAATTATTATATACTAATTATGTTTATTGTTTGTTTCAGATGGCTGCCCCTCTCCTCCTCCTCTACTAGTATTAAGTATTTAGTTATAAATGATATAAGTAATATTTAGTAATAAGTTTATGTAAATTTAATATAGTATAGTATAGATAAATCCATTTTTAGCTTTCACAACGGTTTTTATTATTTTCCCCAACTTAGATTACATCATAAAAACATTCCATTGATAGAAACCCGATTAGTAGGAACAGTTGATAAAAAACAGATAACACAAATCGGAGGTCATATCATATACAATATAATCAGTAGTTGGTAAAACACAGCTACTGCTACCTAATACCACAGTTCATTTGTATAATTTACTATAGTAATTCAAGCATATCTTTATACATTTATTATTATAAACTTGGTAGAAAAACAGAGGTTATGTTACAAGAACACCTAACTGTAGTTGGCTAGATGCCGGTGCTGTAACCTAGTAGAGAATTTGTAAACTAATACCTCAACTTAGAGTAACATACTGTTAACACTTAGTAATAAATTATTAAGTAAAAAGTGAGGTTATATTACATATACAAAGTCACATAAGTGGCTAACTGTAGTTGGCAGCATTGGTGCTGCAACCTAGTAGAGAATTTGTAAACTAATACCTCAACTCAGAGTAATCTGTTATGATGAATCTTATATCAAGTTAATCATTATTATAATTATACCATCAACACTGGCGCTCCAGTGGTGAATTAACAAAGTGGTTTGGGTAAAAAGTGTTTATGGTGTGGTTATGTTACATATACAAGAGATCAAACCTTCAGAACTCATATACAAACAGTTAACTATACCAACAAAAAAAAACACCCCAACCGGAAATGATTGGTGATTGGTAAGGATTAAACCTATGAACCTCTAGGACTCCCACTACAATACAAAAAACTCATTTAACATTGATTGATATGAATTTAACATATGATATTTGGTGGCGTTTACAAAGGCCATTTTTTATACTCAATTGTAAAGTTTAGCCCTCTTTCAACTGTTTTTAATATCGGTTTGTTTCACATTTATTATACACTATATAAAATAACCTCCAACACTACTACACATTTAACATTCTTTTATGCTCAACAGTAAAGTTCCACTTAAGCCCTCTTTCAGCTGTTTTATATTTATTATACACAATAGCATATATAATATAACATCCAACATTTACCAATTATAATCAACGGTATGGTTTAAGCATTATACACTATATAAAGTGTTTTTTCCAGACCTACTAGGTTAGGATTAAACCCATACACCTCTAAACCAAGACAGGATCGAACCCGATAACCTCCCACTATAATACATAAAAATTAGCTAGATTGAACCCGTGAACCTCTAACCAGAAATAATAGGTTAGAATCTAACCCGTAAACCCCTCCAGCTAGGTTAGGTTCGCCATGAACCTCCCGCTATAATACAATACAATTAGTGGTTGGTTAGAGTCAAACCCATGAACCTTACCAGAAGTGATAGGTTAGAATCAAACCCATAGACCTCCAAATGATAGGTCAAAATTGAACCCATGAACCTCTAATAACATGTTTTGTGATTTAATAGAATTAAACCTATAAACCTCTAAACCAGGTGACGTCTACTGCTAATCAGCTGAAATAAACAGCTGTAGTTAGATTACATCCAGGATTGAACCCATAGACCTTCAATGATCTATTTTATGTTAGGTTTGATTCAAACCCGTGAACCTCTAGCATAAGTTAGGATTGAACCCATAGACCTTCAATGATATGTTTTGTGGTTAGTTAGATTCGAACCCGTGAACCTCTAGCATAGGCTAGAATTAAATAACCGGAAATGATATATTTTATATTAGGTTAGATTCAAACCCGTGAACCTCCAATAATATGATTTGTGATTGGTTAAAATTAAACCTCTAAACCATGTTAAAATCAAACCTCCAATATTTACACACCCTATAAGGTAAGGTGTCATTTACCAATATAAAACCTATATCCATAACACTGCTGTTGTAGCTCAATGGTAAAGATCCCGCCTACCGTACAAAAAAACCGAGTTCGAACCCCGGTCAAGCCAACACTTTTTATCCATAATAATTTATTTAATATAAACACCTACTGACGTCACGTGATCAGCTGATCATGCGCATTTGAGATAAACAGCTGAGAGTACCCTATCTACACCTAAATCATCTCAAGGTCAATTTTGGCCCGATCCCCGCGGATCCTACTTACTAAAAATATTAGGCGTGATATTTACTTTCGTGTCCACATTATTATGCATAAAACGACAAATATATTTCATTTGGTAGGTAATGTTGAACTGACCAGTAAGTTTTACCACCCGAAACTCAACATTTAAATGTTATAAGCGTTAAAAGAAAATCAAATCAATCTGTATTGTTCCAATAGTGAAAGCAGAAATAAAATGTATAAATACGAAATAACTACCACATGTTCTGTTTCCTGTGCGTAATAAGAACTCTCACTGGCTTCGTAGACAGTCAACTTGCTTGTAGTAGTACACAAGGAAAAACACACAAATTAAACATAATGCAAATGTTAACTGTACTGTGAACAATATTCTTTGAAATGAACATAAATGATTGTAATTTATTCACATTCCAATTGCAAGCTGCAAAAATCTCAATATATAATAATTAAAATTAAAATCCTGTAATTAAAGGTTACTTTAATAGTTATTTGTGTACCTACTAATCGATGTGAAACTTTGCTGCGCACAAGAGAAATGTTTACGAGCCGTAGGTGAGTGTGGGAAGTTTCTCGAGTAGAGCAAAGGCAGTTTTCATTCGTGTTACACATATTGCTTTTCATACAGTTACTATAAATAATTAGTCTTTCATACACTGTAAAAATTTATGATTATAAAAATTATAGTACAAAATTATAAAAATTATGTATTACACGTTTTTAGGATAGGTTAAATCCAAACATTGAACGAAATGGAAAACGCTGTGCCAGCTGATTGTAGTCATAAAATCTTTAAGTGCCGTTAACTTATTTTCAAGTGTAGGCCTACCTACGCGTATTATATGCTTAATAAAAGCACGCTGTTTTGTGTTGTTTGTTTGGAATAATGGAGTGTGGCAAAAAACTGTTAGGCAAAGTTAGGCAAAAGAAAAAGTATGCAGAAAAAGTAAGTAGATGCAGCAATTAGCACCTTTCTTTTCCATAATCAGTGCAAGGAGGCTCACTTTGTCAGGTGACTGTAGGAAAATATAATTAACGTGCTATCCCGTTTTTGGGTAAATATTTATTTTTATCAGATTTAAAAAAAATATTAACACGTTAAAAAGTTTGAACGTTTGGTATAAAGTAATTAACCGAACTCAGTTACGAAGTACAATTAAACGCAGCTCTGACACTAATCGATTAACAATCCTCATACAAAACTGAGACATACAATAACATGTTTATAAACGATAATTTCCGTTTTGCTGTAAATGATAGGGGGTTGAATGTAACGTTTCAAATGACCATTCAGTGTTTTAATTCCTTAGTTAAACCTCACCTGTAAAACCAGACGTAAAAACTACTTTTATTTTAAAACTATTTAAAACTATTTATGATTTAAATACACAGTACACATACTCATTTATTTGCCATATAGTTCGCTCGGGTCACTCGTATTAATTTAAATATCTTATCAACACAAATGTTTTCAAAGATTGTTATAACTGATCCATGGAAGGTGCATCCCACTAAAGATAAATTTGTTTTAAGGTTTTCTAAAAAGATGTAAATCTATCTTATCTTTAGTCGATTAGTTTTTCTTTACATAACTAAATAATTAAGAATCTTTCTACACTAAATCTTTTTAAATGTATTTTGAGACAAGTAATTTATTTGGTTAATTTTCATCTTAAAACTATAAATGGTTTGGTTACAAAATTATCTCAAAACATAAAAGAAATATCACAGAAGGTTAAGCTCGTAAGCTACGAACGGCTTTCATATTCAAAGTCTGGTGTCGAGTTCTTGGTTTATTCGGATATCGGCTTCCTCAAATTCAACATCTTACCACAGCATATTTTCTAAAAAGGTTCTAACATAACTTTTAATGATTTTTGAAGGGAAATAACCAAAATTTTCAATTTAATGATCAAGCTTTTATTAAATGACTTGGTAATCGAAAAATATTACTGTAATACCAACTATCAACTTTTAAACAATTATAACGTAGGAACTCAGTTTTTTATGACAGGTTACAGAACAAAATAAGCAGCTGTTACATTAAAGTACTGTATCAAAAACGATTGGTAAAGAAAACATTTTCGAAAGTAGAACAAGGGAGTATATTTTATCTTTGTTAGAACAACTCTATGAGTGGCTCATACACCTATGTCTCCTAAAATAAGAAAACAAGTTGTTAGTTAAATTGAATTCTATAGAACTGAAACAAACTTAATATATTATCGTCGTCTCCATAAAACTTTATCTCTAAATAAACATTATGGCTTTGATATTGTTTCCCCTCAAAGTTAACTACCTTTCTGTGAACAGAAGAGTCGTGGAAACCTGTCAAGGGGTTAATTCATAATCTTTTGGTGAGAAAAGTATTCGGAATAAAAGGGTCGAATTTTAAGAACTGCCCTTTATTAATATATGGAAACTGTTATGGGTGAAAATTGTTGCTTTGATAAAATAGCAAGGTGAACAGTTTTTTACAATCAATCATAAAATTTCATCTGGAACTAGGCCTACATTCATTGTGTTTTTTTCCCAAAAATACAATTATTATTCATAATTTAAAAAAGTTAACATTCCCAAAAATATTAGGTAATCAGTGTAATATCAACAATACATCGTTATTTGTTGTTTCGCGCACAAAAGGATAAATAGAGCAGCAGTGTGAGAATAGACACCAATAACTCAAAAGATTAAGTCGTTTATCACAGCACCTAAGCTACTTATAACACAAGGTACATCAGTGCGAAGTGGGGTTTTACGGCACCTACTGTTCACAGTTTTACATTTTTGGATATAATCACTAGTTCACCAATACCTATGTAGGTAGTATCTAACGAAATTTAATTTATGTCAACCCGTTAAAGAGTTTGATAGTATAAATATAAAACATTAGGTAAGCCACCTAGCATTTTGTTTATTTTTCTGTTTCTTTATTCGTAGAGATACACAATCACAGTGTAGATTATTGATCCCAATCTTGATCAATCTTGACTCCATAACAGGTGAGTGGATAGTGCTCGACTGATAGTCAGAAAGTTGTCGGTTTGATCATGATACATATCAAAATCTGTACTATACGCACCCGCCAATCTTTCTACTTTAATGCAAGTTTCACTATACAGCACAAACGAGATCGTCAATGACAACACACAGATCTTTTATACGTGTAATTTTTCTAAGTCTACTAGATTCTACTGTATGTATTGTTGTAATCTACACAACTATAAAATTGAGATGGTGTCTGTTTTCTGTCTGTCTAGGTGGCTGTCACGACTAAAATACTAAACCGATAGAGCCCAAATTAAGCATAAAGATGGTCCATATATCTAGGAATGTCTTAGGGCTATCCACTTCCCTGTGTTCCCTTAGGTCTGCGCCCCGTGGACGTCCAGATTTCTAAGGTGATGTTTTCAAAAGTAAATATTTATTGGTCTACATGGTAGTGTGAGAAAACTAACATTGTTTACCTTCTTCAATGTAAACAAGCAGAGCTGTCGATTGCTTACTTCACAGTTTCAGACAATTGGTCCATACAAATTAAATTTGACATTTTACAAACAACTATAAGGTGTTTTTTTTTATCTAAAACTTTGTCATAGATTATTTATTTCACAAATATACAGGATAACTTAACTGTGCCTCCATTGGTATCCCAGAAACTTTTAGATTTTGAGAAAACATTAAATGGGGAACTTCAATTATTTTTTATACCGATCAAAAATATAAATTCCACTTATTTCTAAATATCAACAAATTTCTAATCGTAACCCTTATGGTATATGGTGTATGGTATATGGTGAAATTTTTTATTCGTTAAATTGTTCCTGTAAGTAGTTGAGTCAACGTCAACTAAGTGATGTCTACACAGGTGTGTATCAAACATATGGTACAATTAGGCAGTAAACATTCAGTTAACACTCGTGTTTTTTGCTAGATAGTTCACTGAAATATTGAATTCATGTATTATATCTTAATCCAACAAGCTAGTCATGGACTTGTTAGTTTTGACAATATTAACATTGACTGTGTTTGTACAAGTGGTGACCGCGACAAATGAGTTAGATGTTCTTCGAAGGATTGATAGAAACATGTGTTGCAACTTACCTATTAAGAAAGGATCTGATGTTACATTCGAATACCCGGTACCAAACACAGACGGGACACCAACTAATGTTTGCGGCTGCGTTTCAAAGTGGAAGGTGACAATTGCGATATGTCCAAAATGGACATTTGTTATGCAAGACGATGGAATTTTCTTGAATAACATTAGATTCGGCACTGTGTATTTGATCCTTGATCAATTCTACGTAGCGGAGAAGGAAAACGGTTGGCAACGTGGAGGATCTTGCTGCTATGATGTGTTTGCTCGATACTCTATTGAAAGAAGTACAATAAACATTGAAATGAGAGCGTTGAAGTTTCAGATGGTAAGAAAGTCGAAAAAGCTCGAATGTAATCTTCTTTGGAATGAAAGTGAGGGATCCAGTTCATTTGAGAAACCATTTTCACTTGAGAATAGTAAGCTTGATCATAGTCATGAGTATATTCTTGATGGAGTAGTAAAAGCAATCTACGATTCAAAAAGATTCCAGGACATTTTCAAAGAACTGTTCAAGAAAGCTACCAAGAGATTTATTTTTGGACATGTATGCGATTTTAACGACAGACGTTTCAGCCGAGTCTAACAGGTATGGAAACTTTTACGAAGTTTATTAAACTGCTTTCACAATCACACGTATTTCATTTACAGTCAAAACATGCCTTAAAAAGAAACCAGAAGAGACATTTTATAGAATTGGAGTTTTTCCGACTTCTTAGACTATTTTAAAAACCGTATTGTAAAAGTTGTCTTTCAAATTTTTATTTATGATAATATACAAACCATCTACAGGGTGTCCCGGAACTCTCTACCAATATTTTAGGGAATTTATCCTGGGTAAGAAACGTACCTAAATATCATATTTAAATTGTCCGGAAGTCCTTAGTCACTCACACAGCCACCATTTTGTTTTTTTTTCAGTTATTAATTTTTTTATAAAGAATGGTTAAACATACGAAATGGAAACTTTGCACAAACATTTATGACAACTAGACAAAGCTACAAAAAATTATCACGATTTTTCAAATTCATAAAACAAAATGGCGGCCATTTAAAATTTTATTTCTTAAGTAACTAAAAAAAACCATTGATTTTACAAAAAAATTAAATTGCCACCATTTTGTTTTATGAATTTTAAAAATCGTGATAATTTTTTTGTAGCTTTGTCTAGTTGTCATAAATGTTTGTGCAAAGTTTTTATTTCGTATGATTGATCATTCTTGAGAAAAAAATTAATAACTGAAAAAAACAAAATGGCGTCTGTGTGAGTAACTAAGGACTTCCGGACAGTTTAAATATGATATTTAGTTATGTTTCTTACCCAGGAGCAATGCACTAAAATATTGGTAGAGAGTTCCGGGACACCCTGTATAAGCATTGAAGTTAAAGGGGTGCAGTTGAATTTTGTTTCTAAAATTGATCAGGGATTTGTAATTGTTTTATTTGATGGACTTAAGGGACCATTGTTTTCCCTTCCGCGTCCCCCCCCCCCGTTGCAAAACATGGATAGAAGAGATAATAATACGTATAGAAAGCTGACACATAGAATCAAAAATAAATCTTTAAGTCAATTAAAGCAATTTCCATGGGTGGAATGACAATAACTCGGAAAGACTGAACGTCACTTCATGTTCTTTGGACAATGAATTCCCGTGGGATAAAATTGAGTACAGACTTCTTGTTAGTAAAATATTTATAAAACAAAGAAACACTCAAATGCGTAGAAAAGAGTAAACCTTTTAAGACGGGTACTTTAAAACATTATTTCCTGGTATTTAGGTTGGGGTGCCATGTTAATATTTGCTAATTAGAACTAATCTTAAATAAGTTATGAAATTGATATCATTTAGCAATTTTCGTTAAATTAGTATATTTAATATGCGTTTACCATATTTTATTTGGATATAGCATAAGTATAAATATATTTATAAACAGTTATAACTTGTATTACAATTTACTGCTATTTAAAATCTACAATTAATTAGGCTAATCAACCTTTGCGCATATTAGGATTTTGTTGTAACTATTTGTCGTCACAAATACTTCCTAATTTTAAAAGACATCTTTGTTATTGCATGCTTGCAAAAAAACTAAAATATTCAAAGCATATTTTAAGATATATTTTTTTTCAGGTCTTCTATTTTGAAAATACTTCATTGTTCAAAAAAAATTTAAAAAAACAATATGATAAGCAGCTTTATCACAATGTCGAATCTATCACTTACCTAAAGTGCTGAGCTCACCTAGCCATGACGAACCCAAGGCCTTCCTTATCCTTGTAAATGGCTTCCTTAAGTGAAACTATTTTTTTATGGGCGAAAGAAAATCTGTAATTTGAAATATTTTTTTAACTTGTTGACAGTAATTTTTTAAGAATATTTTGGATCGAGATAGATGGTCCGGTTTAATTATAACAATATATCAAGGTATAAATTGAAATTAGGTTTAGCTATGAGTACATTTATTTGTAAAAAGCAAATGCAGAGCAACAAACCGAAACATATGAATTTTATTCTCGTGTTTATACTTTTCATGTACATCTTCTTTGTGCGGTGTTTAATATTAGTTGATCCCTTGAATCACAGGTCCTGGTGTAAATTTTAGCAAAAATACTCAGTAACGTACAATTACTAATTACTGAAAAGCACCACGAATGTCTGCCATGTCTACACGTTCTAAACTTTATAACCGCATCAATTGGATACAGTTTTTCCTTTTTTTACTAATAAAATATATATTTTTTAAAATTTTTTTCAGTTTTTACACTGGCGAAACAATGAAAATAATTAATACGTGTATAACATTTCTTATGTAGAACCAACGATATGTCATTACAAAAAAACATATTTACCTTTGACGAGTTACGTGTGAAGACGGCTAGTTAATTTTAGTCACTTGAATTGTAACTGGGAACGTTCATCAAATTAATTAATTTTGGGTTTTTATACTAGAGAACAATTGAATATTTTTAAGACATTATTGTTAGTTTTTTTTTTTTTAATTCATTTTATTTAGGGTTTTGCTCGGACTTCAATTTTTAATTTTTAAAAGGAGTTTAAGTCAGGATTTATGTACATGTAAAATCTTTGAAGTGACTAAAATGGTGAACAAATATTATTATAAGATGACGGATTATTAGCATGATAACATGTTTGATGAGTTCACGAATGATAAAAATTTTAAGAAGCATTTATTGTTCCAATTTTTTTATACTATTAGTTAATTATAATAACACATTTCAAGCAAGTGACAGTTATAGGATGTATGATAAGTAAACGCATACATAACATTAATAATAAAATTTTTAATTCACAATAAGCTCAATCTACACTAATAAACCTTATGCTTTTATGATAGTCTATAATACGAATAAAACAAATATTTAAAAGTATACTAAATAGTAAACTTTTGTAATCTTTGCTTAGAACATTTATTTTTTCGAATTCAATTTTTTTCTAGAGTCACAAGAAAATAAAAATGCTAAATAAACCAATAGTGAACCTCAGTTGTTGACAAAAGAAACAGTGACTTAATCGTCTGAATTACAAACAGCATCATTATGTTTAGTCATTTGAGCGTACAGGGCACTAAATCTCAATTTTCCTTGTTTTAAGTATTTTTTTGTGATGGTGGGTTTAAGGTGTTTTAGGGACTATTGCAAAAATTTTCCATCGCGAATGATAAAGATCAAGTTCTCTGCCGACCTTTCTTTTTCAACTCTGTTTTTCACTTATCATAATAGAAATGAGTTTTCAGCAATCACTCAAATGCTATATCAATGTTATTCCCTAAAAGAGGTAACCTAAACTTCAGACTAAAACCCAATTTTTAAGGGTTCGTTTTTATTTGTATATTCAATACAAAATACTTTCAAATCGTATTTTGATAAAATATAAAATGTATGATATAGCCAATCTGCAATCAAAAAGGAAGCGTACTATGATCATTATAATACGTAATTTAAAGACAACTTTAATATTCTTCATGAAATAAATATTTGTGGGATGGATGTAATTTTTTGTAATTTGGACTTTTTTGACTTGCAGATTCATAGTTTTATTTAGGATATACCCAAAACAAAACGTGTTTTCTATGTTTCTTTTTTTCTTATTAATAAAATTATGTTTTTGTTGTTTACGCCATACAAACGTTACCTTCATAAGACATTTTCTAAATGATTATTATCTTTTATGGTACTTAAAATATAATTTGTGGCTTTTGGGACTCATACTGCTTTATTGGTAACAAAGGGGATAACGCATAAAAAAGTATCTTAAGAAAACCGTTTATGAAGTATTTTACAAAATATCTGCTTAAAACATATAACCAAGCCAAGCTTATTTAAAATACTAATAACGGGTTTTCTCTGAGACCCTTTAAATTAAGTCAAAAATTATGAACGAGAAGCAATATTGACGCTTTCACAGGCTCAATAATGATTGAATGCACCGATTACTCTGGAGTTAAGTGCTTAACTTTTGATATTGGATCGTAAACCACGGCCAATTAATTGTCAATGCAAATGTGCTTTAATGTGTTTGAATAAAATTATTAGAGCTTACTCGAGCAAACCGTGTAATAGGTTTCACGTTTATATGTCTTTATTAATTATTAATTTGTTTATGTTATGTTACGTTATTTTTTAATACGAAAAAAATTACAATAAATTCTTAGGATTGCTCGAGTTTGAGTTGAATTTCTAAAATGATTTTTTAACTGTAGATTTTTATTAGATTTGTTTATTGGAGGCTTTTAGCTCACAATTTGTGGACCGTGGTTTTAGTAGTATCATTCCGCTTTTGTTCCGGTCCTTCTACGTCCGTACCCAAAGTATTTTCCTGAGTTTCTGCTCGTCGTAAGGTCGTTTTTCCTTTAGTTAGTTGCTCTTCCAAACTGGTTTCCCACAATTTGATCCATCACTTTGTACAATTCCTTTTACTTTATTCGTCCAAGCTAGTATGCCTCTTCGTAGTCGTCTTCTTAACCCAGTAGCAGTGTAAGTTTTACTACCAGGTATTTTCCTTTTTGAGCTGCTGATTGTCTATATAGATTGACTCTTATTTATCTTATTTAAAGTCAACCACTGATATGGTTTTCTTTGCCTAAAAAGAGCATCTTCCAAGATAAATAGCGTATTGTATGAGTACATTTATCATTATACTAGATGATTTATATGGAACTACAATGATACTGTGTTTTGTACTGTGCTTAATGCCTATAGGGCACTAAGCATCTTATCTTATCTTATCTTATCTTATCTTATCTTAAAAGAGTTTATTATTTTTCAGAACGTCACACATTTTTTGGGGTTAGTGTTACTGATTCGTGTTGCGAAAAAATATTAAATTAGTCATGAAACAATCTGGCCACAATTTAGAAGTAAATTATCCACTAACCAGTTTCAATTGAAATTATAGCATGCTTCAGTGTTTAATTCCCTGTGAACAGTTCATTTCATATCCATACCACTTATACAAACAATATTCTTCATGCAAACGTAGGATTTTTCTAAGAATACTTTAACTGTATACTGTTCTATACTTAAGATATGAAAAACATATCTCAACTTTATCATTGGGTTTATAAATTGTGACAAAAACCGTAGCTAGATTAGATGGGAATTGTAAATTATCACTTATTCATTGTTTGCCATTGCATGATTAATATTCAGACAAACATATGAAAGCGACTGTAAAATCGTCAAAGTGAACACTCAAATCTATCAAGAGCCATACTGAGTCGAACTGTTCATTAAGCAAATGGATTGAATGTTCTCTTTATGTCCATTATACGTTAATCGATTCTCCAACGTATTTAAATAAATATAACATTGTAAAGGAGATAACGTGAAGGTGGAAATATGACATTAATAATGAGTAACAAAAATGTATAATGTTTAAAACACGCCATATTTCTTCTCTGAATACCCAGCGTAATGTTGATTTGACCCCCAACATATCTCATTCAACACATAAAATTATACGAGTATTTCGCTAAACAAAATAATTATAACAAAAATCATTTTTTCCCTACAGTTACCTGACAAAGTGGGCTTCCTTGCACTGATTATAGCACGCCAAGTAGCTAATTGGTGCATTTACTTACGTTTCCAGCACAGTTTTTTCCCGACAACCAGTTTTTCAACCAAACCACACAAAACAGCGTGTTTTTATTAGGCACCTTAAGATGCTACGACTACGATCATCTTGTGCAGTGTTTCCCTTTTCGTTCAATGATTGTCTTTAACCTAATCTAAAAACGTGTTGTATAATGTTTGAAAGATTAAATATTTATATGCTTTAAAGTAACTGTAGGATTATTATAATGTGTAACGTGAGTGCAAAGTGCCTTTGCTGCACTCGAGAAACTTTCCACACTCGCCTGCGGGTCGTGCGTAAACATTTCCCTCATTTGCAGCACTGTGTCTCAAGTGGCACTTTGCACACTAGTTACACAAATAACTATTTACTGAGCACTACCGTTTCCAACATTACTCTCCTCTAAAACAATTGATTTTTATTAGTTTTAGTTTAATAACTAATACGACATCCTACCCATTGTTACTTTGCATCCTATGCGATTTGGCTTAATTGGACTACAGTGCCACACACAAAGCATCATTGAAGTTACATGTTACAATACCACTTCGGTTACATATCCGTGAATGAAACAACTCATAACGTAACATCCGTATTCTATATCACTCTCAACATTGGTTTGTGGTTCGACGTCATGGCAAATCACTCCTCACCTCTCTTGACTGTTTTTCAGTACTGTAAACTTCGACCGATTTTTCGTTTATTTACACGTGACTATTATTTGTATGTATTTAAAACATGAATACTAATGAAAAACTATTGGTAATTTATTACGTTGGACGTGTTATACAGTAGTGTTTGAGTTTTCGGTCAAATACCCCTTGTTATACAGCTACACAATATATGAATTTTCGATAATTGTAGCTGCGTTTTTCAATTAAAATACAACGAGCAGTGCAAATCCACTTCCGCTGTGACAGCTTGGTTCTCAATGAAGATGTGAATACGTCTGTGCTTCAAAAGGCGTGATCAGCGCAAGCCTAGCGGTATCACACAATAGCGTCCCATACTTTATATTTTGGACAGCCTTTACACAAGAAACATCTGTAGCCAATTTCGCTACAAAAAGTACATAGTTTTTTTAAGCAATCACAGAGCGTGCCACCGTCTAAAACTTTAGTTCTCGTATAGTTTTTAGTAACTGCGATAGTTTAAATGTGAGATAAGTGATGCTGCACCATAGTGGTTAGAAACAGTAGTCTTTGTAGTAGTGGATGAAATCTTTCATGTTGATGTTTGTACTTAAACTCACATCGCAACAACTTTACCATGAAATTTAGATTTGTATTTATATTTTTACATTTAAAGGTTTTCCTCTCATAACTAATTGTAAGAAGAATATTCTTAATGTTATACTTGTGAGATTTTGTGATATTCCCATACAATATTAGTTGGATTAGTTACATCAGTTAAATTTTCTAAATCCGTTAATGTTAATCTATGTTTCTAAAGTAGCGACAATGTGATATTTAATGAGTCATAGGAATAGAAGATAATTTTTGTAATCGCAATAATTCTGGGAAAAATGATCCATTCTTAGTTAATGCACTTTAACGCCCTCTTAACTTGGTTGGCGAGGTTTCCTTTATTCACACAAAGTTTTTTATACATGTGGGCAATCTTTGAACCACAGAAATTCTTTGCACGAATATACGATATTTTCATCAAACTCAAGCAAATGATTCAAGTTATTAATTTTATAAAGGTACTATTTTTAAGTGGCAATTTTTTCTAGATTATTTTAACATATTTATTTGACTTATAGAAACCATTTAGTTGGTAATTTTATAACGCATTTTAATTATTTTTTCTAATCAATTCCACTAGTCAACAAATAATGTTGTCTACTACATAAATAATACATGTGTTGGGACAAAAAAAGGATTTCATCATTTTTAAACATATCTTAATTTTTTGTGATTTTTTAGTTTATATATTCGTACATTGACGCTCTTGTACTAGTTTTATGTCAGGGTACTGTTCAAGGAACCACACGAAGAACCCCCAAATTGTCCACAAGTCTTGTTAAACTAATATTGTTTGGAATGGCTGATAAATGTGATAAAGGTAATATTAAGTTTTCATATCAAGCGACAACAACTTTGTTCCCTGGATACAGTTCTACAAACCCAAACTCCCTACGTGTACGTATCTCCATTCGTCCATACATCCTTATCCATGGGTTGTCCTCCCCCCTCTGCTAACATATCGGTGTCTCTTCCTACGTCCTCCACTAAATATTACAACGTGTGTACTAAATGAACTAGAAATAGGTAACTAAATGTGATTCCATCAAGTTTCTTGTCAGCAACATCCTCCTCATATATTAAGTCTGGTCATCTGAACTTCCAATGTTATCCATGGCAAGACTGGCTGGGTGACCTGTCTATACATTCTGTGTCTTTCTGTTCATTTTTGGTCTTCTCTATTTCTTCCAGTGCTAACTGGATAAAGGCCTTTATTCTCCTTTTTACTTCTATCTTTTTACTTCAGGGATCGTGTCTTCTCCACGAAGCGATCTTCTTTGGGTCTCTTCACGATGTTTTCCATCAAAATCTTCGTCTATGTCAAATGTTCTGATGGCTTGAGAGAGTAATGAGACTACAATTGATTAAACTTGAAATCCCCACGAAACGTCAATAGGCCTACTCTTTTCTCTCTGGTCCTGGGCTGTACTTTTTTTCTGCTTACATTTAGGAATCTCTTCCTGTTTATTTCTCTGCTTACATTTAGGAGTCTCTTTTTGTTTATTTCTCTGCTTACATTTAGGAGTCTCTTTTTGTTTATTTCTCTGCTTTCCTTAAGGGGTCTATCTCTGTTTATTTCTCTGCTTTCCTTAAGGGGTCTATCACTGTTTATTTCTCTGCTTTCCTTAAGGGGTCTATCTCTGTTTATTTCTCTGCTTTCCTTAAGGGGTATCTCTCTGTTTATTCCGCTAACTAACCGTCCATCAGCAACTTTATCTAGCTTCGCAATAAAAAGAATGGAGTTTAACTTGCGCTAAGCTTATAGAAAAATAAACCTATTTATTACAGTCACATATCGCAGCAATTTTAACCAAAGGGCTAATTGTGCCAAAAGGGCTATTGTATATTGTTTTTGTACGTTAGAATCCGTAAATGTTAAATATTTTAAGGTAAGTATAAAAAGTATGATTGATGTAATCATAACATAGTTACAAAATGTTACATTGTATACATTCGAAAGTTGTAAATCGTAGAACTACGACATAACTTTTAATTGACATTGTGGCATATGAAGTGATATTTCAAGCTCGGAAGTTAAGTAGCTCTGAGCTGTCAGAATCGTTTCCATTCCAAAAGGTTCGTACTATTTGCTGATGATACAAGTGTAATAGTTCAGGAAAAAAACCTGTCTGCTTTAGAAAACACTTTGAAATTAACACTGAAAGATCAGAAGAAATGGTTTGAATCAAATGGACTTTTACTAAATGAATCTAAATCTAACATCATGCAATTCCACATCAGAATTAACAATAACTACAAACTCAATGGAACGGATTTTAATATCACAGATAAATATAAATTTCTTGGAATTAATATAGATCAAAGTTTCAATTGGAAATCACACATTCAATATTTGGTTAGTAAGTTGACTTCTTTTAGGTTTGCAATTAAATGTATTCAAAATTCAGTGTCACTAGCAACATTAAAAATTATTTATTATGCTTATATACACTCTCTGCTTCGTTATGGAATTGTTCTGTGGGGAAACTCAGGGGATATTAGCAAAGTTTTTAAAGTCCAAAAAAGTATTATTAGAGTGATGATAGGGGCAGAATATGGATCAATTTGTCGTCGTTCTTTTAAGGAATTAAAAATAATGCCATTGACTTCTTTGTACATCTATGAAACAGTAAATTTTGTTCATTTAAATAATACACTTTTTGATGAATTTAGACCCCCTCATAGTTATAATACCCGAAACCCAAATCTGCTAAATTATCCAACTCATAAACACTCTCATTTTGAAAAAAACCCCATCTATATGGGGATTTGTCTATATAATAAGATCCCCTCAAAAATAAAATCCTATACACCACAAAAATTTAAAATTTGGACTAAATCATTATTGGTGGAGAAATCATATTACTTCCTGGCAGATTTCCTAAATGACCGTGACATTAATTGATCATTAGTTTATGTAAAATATGACACAGAATGTTTTTAATTGTTTTTTTCTCTGATATTGCTTCAAGATCTTTATTTAAATTTG
This sequence comes from Macrosteles quadrilineatus, assembly GCF_028750875.1. Taxonomy (NCBI): domain Eukaryota; kingdom Metazoa; phylum Arthropoda; class Insecta; order Hemiptera; family Cicadellidae; genus Macrosteles; species Macrosteles quadrilineatus. Next base: position 76,752,192 of record NW_026542602.1, on the reverse strand, counting down.
TCTTTTTTCTGACTTGTCTGAATTGGTAACTTTCTATCAATTGTGCTGTTCTTGTTGTATTTTGTTGTAACTTATTACTTTTAGTTTTTATAACTTATTGATTGACCATGCATCTGTTCACCATTGCCTTTGTAATGAAGAATGTTTTATGCAATAAAATACTTATGACTTATGACTCATTCACAACAAAACAGGTGTTTCAGAAAATGGAGAGTAACTTATGACAAGTGTTCCCCAGGGACAAATACGTCAGGTCAACATTCTACAACAACTCTTCGCTGAATGTGATTTACAAATACACTGTGATAAAAGAAAAAAACTTTGTGAGGTCTGATACATTTTAAAGTGATTATTATCCTCTAATAATAGAATGACAAAAAAGAGAGAATTGTGGTTACAAAAAATAATGGGCATAGTGCATTGTTTTAGTGCATTAAATGAATATTGAAACAATTACCTTTTACTATCAATACAACATCACCATCCAATAGTAAATAAAAAATTAGGTACTAATCCATAGTATCTCTCAATTTCCTTAATTTTATAGAATTTTGTATTTTTAATGGTGATTTTGCCATAAACACCTATACAATAATAGAAAATTTAATTTTCTCAAAAAAGGCCTGAACTATTTTGGTAACAATTTTGAATGCTGTAGCCCTTGAAATTCTGAGGAAAATAATAGAACTCCCATTCCTGTAAAAATACGGTTCAAAAGCTGTTGAACTTATCCTACTTAAGTTATTTTCCAATTTTTAAAACCATAAAGTAAGAGAAAATTGGATTTATGGAAATAGCCGTTTTTGATTGAAATTAGTACGTGATAGTCCTTATAACCCTTAACCATATAGTGCAACTGGATTGCTGTAAATATTAAGGTTCAAAAGTTAATGCAATTTTTTTGATTTTACCTATTAAATTTCATAGTTACTTTCATCGCTTACCCATGATAAAAATTGTTGACAAGATAATGGAATGTATGTGTCAGATTGCTGATACCGTTTATTTAATAGTGGAATCAATACAGTTTATACAAGTTTAAAATCGTATACTGTACACTTAGATTTCAGCTTTAAGTGTTGCATTACATATAATTGATTTCAACAAGAACCCCGTTATTTGAGGAAAACCTGTATAAAAGATAATTTGATTATTACGGAATGAATACTTCTATTTTATAAGAACTTTGATGGAATTGAATGCAAGAACGCTGACAATGTTTACGGTAGATTCTCCTACAAATTGAAAGTCTGCCGCGGTCGAGGGAAAAGTAATGAGAACCGACCGAAATTGTTTCCTCTCAAGTCTCATATTTCGTACTTAGGGTTTGTGTTATTTTGTACAATTTCAAACGTCGCTTAATTTACTCCAACTGATTGCATTTGTGTGAGTTTAGTCAAAATAAAATTGCGTTTTTACTGTCAAGTTAAGAAACGAACAAACTTACCACTCTAATAATAAATGTGTTATTTATTTATCTTTACTGACGGTGGCACTTAGACATCATTCTATGTCCGTAAACATACTCAGTTGAAACTACCGTGTGGTTTGCTCAGGACACTGAGGTCATTGTAGAAAAGCTATCCTGTGTAAAGCCGTGTTCGCGCCAGAGTTCAAAACACCTGTTTACAACAATTCCTAACATACCGAGAAACTTTACCGTTTTAAAGAAACATTTTGATGTTCAGAAATTAGTGTTAAAACAGAAACTTTGTTTGCCATCAGAAGTTGGTAAAAATCTGAGCATGTTCCAAACACTTGTTTGGAACATATGTTTAAGTTCTTCTACGCTGTTTAAAACACTTTCCGGCTACAAGGATATCGGGAAACCCTTACACCAACTCTCTTCTGTAGTCATCTCAAGAAGGACTGACCTCGTGTCCTCGGAAACTTTGAACAAAACCATAGAAAAGTATACTATCTGTTGTACATTTTTGTTTCAAACGAATTAAAAACAAAGCAACTAAAAGTTCCTAAATTTTTGTCCCAAACTCCAGTATAAACGCGGTTTAGGAGTCCTGAAGAATTACTTTGTAACTATGGTTCTGTAAATGCCTCAGGCATCTAGCTCGCCGCATCTACCTTGTTTCGAGATATTTAATTAAATTATCTTCCAGTAAAAAATTTCATCAAGACAAAAAATGTTCCTAAAAATGTCAATGGTATTTAAAGACTTTCCTGTTATTTAAACACACAGCGTTTATTTGATTAGTTTACTTGATAAAAAATGCGTTAACTGTTTTAGCTTAGGTATTATTTTACAATAATATATTCTTAGGCTTTATTTTCACCCCCAAAAATGCTGACTAACTAATATAACTGTAGCGAAATCATTTTTATCATTATAATAATCATTCATTATAATAATATCATTAAAAGCTATCGAGGTAAAAGCATGCAAAGTTGTAAAGACAGTTTCATATACCTCAGAGACCTGCAATAAACATGATTTTAGAACAGTTTATTTTGGGGATAGTTTTATAACGGATTCCTTTTCGCCGTTTCGTTGCAATAAAACTAAAGTTATAACAGAGTTGCACTAGGAACAGAGGAAGAGCTCAGTGTTACATCAGATGCTGAAGACTCCAGGGACTAAGCGACTTTGCTCACTTCCTGGTTGTTTGGTAACTCTGATGAGTATATACTCTATAGATTAACTGCAAACATCCTTAGTGGTGATTAAAATAGTCCAAGGTTGGAATAAAAATAGTCCAATAGTCCAATAATGCGTATTGCATTATTTGCTACATTTTTTGCTTGTTTAAGGTAATATTTTACTTTTTCCAAGGCAACAAAACTAAGTACTCACCAAACCTAATTTCATAAAAAAATGGGATAAACTTGATACTTTTAGAGAAATATTTCTCCAATAATCTAACCGGGTGAATGGACAATTTTCAGATCTACAGATTCGCTGCAGCATTCTCTGAATCATTATTCAATGATGAGTTAATTTTGTCGGGTTTTAGAACAGTTTTAAATTCAAACCGTCACAAGGTACGTATAAAAGTGTGGCTACTGAATTCGCAGCAAACCAAAGCTTGCAGTTTTGATTTAAAACAAAGTTTTGCCAATAACAAACCAAAGATATTGAAAAAGTTTACTTCGCAGCGTTTTGTGGATCTTCGACTAAAACCTGCTAAAGGGAAACGCTGTCCTATATTAATTACTGTAGCGGTATACTCTTTATAGGCTAGGCCTTTTAGACTTTTACCTCGGCAAAATTAATAACAAAACAAAACCAACTGGAATGTGTTAGGGATGCTTCCCTTAACATTTTGTGAAAATTCCCAACTTTTCCCACTGTAGCAAAATCCGCCATCTTGGAAAATGGCGGACAATCTACACACAGAGCAAGGATCCACTTAAAAACCTATTGTTCCCAAACCATTCCATCTAGAAAATTCTAATTAGTCTTAGATTCTTCGCCATAATATTATCTACAAGAAAATATCATATTAAATAATAGTATTATGATTTTAAATAGTGAAAAAACAAATTAAATTTTAAAATATGTAAAAAAATAGACATGTTCTAACTTTTTTTGGGGTTTTCGCCATTATTATTGAGGAAATGCAGATTTTACCTGCAACAAACATGTAGAGCTTTAAATTCGCTTCATTTCCATATATAATATAACAATGTTTGAGCAATATTGACGTAAACGGAATACTTCAGTTCTGGCGGGGAACATGCAACTTGAGGTGGTAGCATAGTATAGAAGTCCCTGAACGTAAAACTGCCCAGATCCCAATATTTAAGGACCTCAGTCGTCCGTAATGACGTCATCAAGATGGCGGCTGTAAAAGGATGCTGGGTCGCCATGAATCGGTTATAACACCCAATTGCCTGAACCGATTTTAATGAAATTTGGCATACAAGTGCTTGAATACATTATCTCAGCCCAGGTTGTCAATGGTCGAGTTTGATTAAGTCGTTTCAAAATTGCGGCCGTTAATAATTAAAATAATACAAATGTTTCGGTTTTTTGTGTTTTCAACTCCCTCCACAGATCTGCATCAACCTATTAATTTTCCTTGCAATCACAGGTTGTGATGCCGTCTCTACTTTTCATGGAATTAGTACCCCCGTCGAAGCAAACCTGCAGACCAAGTGAGTTCCATTTGCCTATTTTCATATTCAATTAAATCTATTTCAATAACATTAGTTTTCATGAGTACCTAGGTTTGGTGCCACAGGGAGTGTTATAAAGTGAGTTTGTATTAATATAATAATAGCTTAGTTTAAAATAAATAAATTTGCCTAGTTTCATCAATATATATTTACAACCAAGCAAACTAAAACAGTTTATTTATTATCCGTAAGAATAATTTTAAATTTACAATACTTTGAATTATCTCCGTAACCACTACCCGTACAAAAATACATCAGTATACTAAATTATTTGTTTGCCTAAGCTCTTCACAATTTCTTAGAGATAAATTAGGGATTTCTATGTTTTGATGGTCAAAAATGAGAAAAACCTATTTTTACCCTATAAATCCCCCCAACCATCCCGTTCCCATGGTCCGGTCAAGCTGGTTCGTGAACTTATTCGAAGAAACGTATGTTTACACGTTTGTACAAAATTTCATTGAAATCGGATCATTTTTGTGTGATTTATTGTGCTAACGGACACACACATAAACAGGGTGTTCAAAAACACCTACATACCAATTTTAGGGAAAATAATTACCTTGGTACAATTAAAAATTTCAAAATGGCGGGCATTTTAATTTTTAAAATCAAAATTACTGAAAATGGCAGATTTTATGAAAAAGTGTCAAGAAAACTTTTGGTTAGCATTTAAATTTCCTATCAAACTACTTCCAGTTCAAAACGATCGAATAAAAATAATGTAAATATTAAGACCTGGCTAACTTAGCCGCATTCCGACTCTATTTACAACTACAAATCGTGATATATCAGTCATTTCTCTTAAGATTTTTTTGAAATTGGTATCGTTTGATAGGGAATTTTGAATGTCAAACAGAAGTGTCCTTGACACTTTTTCATAACATCTTCAATTTTCATTAATTTTGTATTTAAAATTTAAAAGAACGCCATTTAAAATTTTTGAATTGGACCAAGGTAATTTTTTTTTACCTAAAATTGGCATATTCTACCTTTACAAACATAGCACGTTTCATAAAGTTCAGTCAAAATAATCCAAAGATAAAAATTTTAATAAAAAATTACAAAACAGTGGATATCTGGACGAAACTATTTAGTAAAAAATGTTATTCTTTATGTTCTTCTTATTTTGGCACAAGGTATCAATTTGTAAATTTTGTTCCTACCCTTTTTGAACACGCTGTTTGTATGAATGTGTGTCCGTTAGGAAAAATTATCCGATTTTGATGACATTTGGTACAAACGTGTAAACATACGTTTCATCGAACAAGTTCGCGAACCAGCGTGATCGGACGATAAAGAACAGGGTTTTAGTAGGCGGGATTTAAGGGGTAAAAATTGGGGTTTCTTATGTTTTAACCTCAAAACATGACATACTCCAATTTATCTTTAAACAATTCCAAGATCTAAAAAAAAATATAATAATAATTTAGTATATTGAAGTGTATTTGTACGGTTATAGGTTACGGAGAAAATTCAATTTTTTTTATTATTCCCATGTTATTCTTACGGAGAATACATAAACTGTTGTAGTGTGCTTGTTTATGAATATATTTGATGAAACTTGGCAAATGTATTTATTTAAAACTATGCTACTATAATATAAATAAAAAACATGTTTTATTACTCTCCCTGTAGCAGCAAACCCAGGAGGTACTCATGAAGTCTAATGTTATTGAAATAGATTTAATTTAAAATCAAATCAGGCAAATAAAAACTCACTTAAGTCTTCAGGTTTGCTGTGGTGGGGGTATTTTGCCAATTCCATTAAATTTAGAGACGGCATCACAACCTGTGATTGCAAGGAAAATTAATAGGTTGATGCAGATCTCTGGAGGGAGTTGAAAACACAAAAAAAACCGAAACATTTGTATTATTTTAATTATTAACGGCCGCCATTTTGAAACGACTTAATAAAACTCGACCATTGACAACCTGGGCTGAGATAATGTATTCAAGCACTTGTATGCCAAATTTCATTACAATCGGTTCAGACAATTGGGTGTTATAGCCGATTCATGGCGACCCAGCATCCTTTTACGGCCGCCATCTTGATGACGTCATTACGGACGACCGAGGTACTTAAAAATTGGGGTCTGGGCAGTTTTACGTTCAGGGACTTCTATACTATGCTACCACCTCAAGTTGCATGTTCCCCGTTAGAACTGAAGTATTCTGCCACTTTATACAACCATACAACCACACTATATACATTTTGGTCCCACAGGTGCGTTACATGAGAGTGTACTTTGACCCTCGGCGTTTACGTCAATATTGCTCAAACATTGTTATATTATATATGGAAATGAAGCGAATTTAAAGCTCTACATGTTTGTTGCAGGTAAAATCTGCATTTCCTCAATAATAATGGCGAGAACCCCAAAAAAAGTTAGAACATGTCTATTTTTTTACATATTTTAAAATTTAATTTGGTTTTTCACTATTAAAAATCATATTACTATTATTTAATATGATATTTTCTTGTAGATAATATTATGGCGAAGAATCTAAGACTAATTAGACTTTTCTAGATGGAACGGTTTGTGAATAATAGGTTTTTAAGTGGAACCTTGCAGTGTTTATAGATTGTCCGCCATTTTCCAAGATGGCGGATTTTGCTACAGTGGGAAAAGTTGGGAATTTTCACAAAATGATAAGGGAAGCATCCCTAACACATTCCAGTTGGTTTTGCTTTGCTATTAATTTTGCCGAGGTCAGGCCTAGTTTTATGCTACTGGTCTTAGACTATTACTAATACTACTTCTATTGTATATGAACTTGTTTGCATTTGCTCATAATTCAACAAAATTATATAATAACAATATTGTACTAGTATTAATAAACATGCAATAGTTTGAGTTAGAACCCAATAAAAGGCATTTCTATACTTTTTTAGTGCAAAAATCTGGTTAAATTATGAGAATATTTTCTGTAGAATATAGAGTGAAAGTTAACACATGAACATGGAAACATCTGTACAGTTTTTACATATTCATATTTGTTACGAGGATGTACCAATTTGAAATGCAAATACAGAACAAAGGTCAAGCGTGTATAGATGTAGAATTGATTTAATTTTCAATCATAATTAGATAATCTTAGCTCATTCATTCACCGACTAATATTTACTCCTGGACGATTATGTTACTTTATTTGGCCAAATATAAAACTATTAATTTAAAGATCATGATATATAATCAATAATGTACATATGTCATTCTGTTTTGGAAACGATATGATGATTATATTACTAGAAAGCAAAAATCTCATCAGAAATCATATGGATACTCTTCAACCAGAATTTGACCGCAGGTAAAACTTATAGAAATTTATTCCTTGTAAAGTCCTCATTCACTAGGATATATATTTTAACAATCCAGGAAGTTTTAGTTTTATTATATTCAGAGTTTTTAGCTTTGAAGTGATAACTTGAAGAGGTTATTTGGTGAAAATACAATTTTCAAGGGAGGAGTTGATACAATTTTCAAATGTTTTGTAATATGCTATGTACACTGGTGTAATTATGTGCGAAAATTGTAGTCTTCAACACTAAGTTTGACCATGATACATTTAACATTAGGAAGTACATGATAGGTCTGAAAATACATTTAAACTATTCTTTACAATGTAGCTTAATAGCCTATTTTAATTCGTCAGATAAAAGTGGAAAATCAAGCTTAATCGTATACAAACATTTTGACCTGAGTCCAAATAATGAGGATAACAATATTCAATAAGCTTTGCATTAAAGTATTTGTAGATAGACTCTGTTGAAAGAATAGAAAAATAACTAAGTAGTAAACCACGTGAAAATACCAAGTTAGATCATAGTAACAAATAACAATGTTTAAAAATAATGTCAACCTGTTTGAGCTCTGTGACAGTGTGGTTTCCCATTCTTTGTTATTTATAAGTTGAGTGGTTGGTCTTTGGACAAGATAACTTCCTGAAGAGATTCTCACAATCACGGAACATCGGTCACATTGTGATTTGAAAGAGGTTCACAGTAAAAGCTCTTTGGGTCCTTTAGAGAACATTTAGGTCAATCTTATGGATTAAGATCAAATATGTAGTAACATTTTCCATAAGACCTTGAACATTTTGTGGCCTCCAAATATCTTATTACTCACTATAGTTGAACGTTTCAAGCTATACTGACATAAACTACCCATTTCAAGTAGATGATTATACATTATTACATATATATGCTTATAGTGTTGGGACAAAGTTTAAGCACTAGGCGAGGTTTTGCTGAAGTTTATATTTCGGTGTCGCAATTATCTTTCTAAATCTATGTCTATGTAACACATTTTATACAGTAACTAATACACTGCAAGAAATACTAGGTGGCGTTTGCAGAAGCATCCACAAAATTGAGCGGAGTCATCAAGGGTTCATATTATATTGTTTTTGTCATACTGCAGTAAAAATAGTCGTTTTTAATGCATGCGTTGCGGGTCTAAAGTAGCATTTTTAATATTTAGGGAGTAAAACTCGTTTTTAGCCTCTATGGAGTAAAAATCAGCTGTTGTCAACTCAGTTGTAAATTTCGATTGTAAACGATTGCATGTATCGAAAATATGTATCGATTCGTGTTTCGTAATCATTTTAACATACAGTCTACAGTCTCTTCCCGTAGCATTTTAGCATTGCAGATACATTAATCCATTCCCACACTCAACACCACTCACCTTTACTACTTGCTTCACCACCCCCTACGTCGTGGACCTGTTTCCCTCTCTTCCCATAGCATTTTAGGATTGCAGATACATTTATGTAATTGCCAAAGACAGTTCCCACACTCTGCACTGCTAGACTTACTACTTCCTTCACGATTTACTACGTCATAGACCTGTTTCCTTCCTTTCTCGTAGCATTTAAGTATTACAGATACATTTATCTAACTGCCACAGACGGTTCTCACACTATGCTCATACTTTACTACTTCCTAAGCCACTTCCTACGTCGTGGACCTGTATCATCACTTTCCATAGCATTTTAGTATTTTAGATACGTTAATCGAATTGCCACAAACATTCCCACACTCCGTACACTTAGCCTTTACTACTTCTTTCACCATTTCCTATGTCGTGGGCATGCTTCCATCCATTATCATAGCATTTCAGCATTGCAGATACATTAAACTGCTATAATACTGCTACACACGGTTTCCAGTTCCCACACTCCACACTGCTCACCTTACTACTTCTTTCACCTCTTCCTACATCGCGGATATGTTTCCCTCTCTTCTCATAGCATTTTAAGATTGTAGATACCTTAATCTAATCGTCATAAACAGTTCCCACACTCCACACAGCTCGCCTTGACTACTTCCTTAACCACTTCCTACGTCGCGGACGTGTTTTCCTCCCTTTCCATGGTATTTTAGGATTGCAGATACCTTAATCTAATCGTCATAAACAGTTTCCACACTCCAGACTGCTCACCTTTACTACTTTCTTCACCACTTCATACGTCTCGGACCTCAAGCTAGTGTCGTCATTTGATTATATTTATGATCCATACCGTTTCTGTTCTAATATCTGTGGAATAATGCTATCAGCTATTTATTTATCTACTGCATTTAAAAGTCAACAGCTGATCATATGTCTTTGTTTATGTGTCAAATACTGCTTCCATTAGGATTACATTGAAACTTTGAGACCCAGTGGGGCGGATTCCTGAGAGACTTTTTTAACGCCATATAGATGTTGGCACTCACCGATATGGTCTTTATCACCATGCAAAATTTGAAAACGATTGATTCAGCCGTCTAGGAGGAGTTTGCGTATTACGAAATGCATAAGAGTCGACGTATAAGAGCTTCGCTCGCTCCGCTCAATTATTTCGTAGAGTACCTTGTCAAAAGATTTAGCTCTCTTAAGGGGCTACAAAAGGGTGACATTGATGGAGAATGGGCTTAGTATCTATCATGCATCTGTCTTCCTGGTCCCTTTCGTACTTTTAGGGCATAAATATCGTTGATTTACAAACGTTTTTCATAAGATAATATTTGGATTTTTTTAACTAATGGTTGCAAAACCCAATTGATTGAGTAGCTTTACAGTTTTATAAATAATCATCGAAATTTCTCATTGATGAAATTTCTCAAGTAAATTCTATAACCTTTATTTTTTTAGAATTTTTTTTTACTAATGTGATTTAATAATAATATTTTTTACGTGTGAGTTTTACTCAATATTTAAAAAGAAAAACTTTATTGTAAAAAAGAATAGAAATAAAATTATGGTAAATACGGAGTTACTTACAGTTTTCTTTGACACATAAATCTAATAATACTTTTTAGAGTTACTATCAATTCTCCATTTACCTGTATTTACTTTGTTGATGTAATCTTACTAAATAATTAATTATAGTCAAACCTCAGGCTATTTCAATCACCTCTAAGGATGTTTGCAGTTAATCTGTTGAGTATATAACCATCATAGTTGATTACCAAACAACCAGGAAGTGAGCAAACTCGCTCAGTCCCTAGAGACTTCAGCATCTGATGTAACACTGAGCTCTTCCTCTCTCACTTAGCATTTTACACGTATCTATAGCATAGCATAGCTTAAATAAAGCACTATTTGCCATATCCATAATGTTCAAACTAACTATTTTATTTAAGTTTATTCTTCCCGTTTTCAAAAAGAGTAAATCATTTCTTAACTAGTCTCCAATTAGGCCTGATTATGACTAGTGTACTGGTCCAAAGAGATTTACATTGTAACATCTTTCATTTACTTACCATGCTGTACATATTTACTTACAGTTTGATTTTAAATATTTCGAATAGTGTTGGAAGACTTATTTTTTTATGATATTCCCTCAAAATGAGATCAGAATCTGATAATGAAAGAGCCACTAACAGTAGTTAATTATTATTACAAGGAAGCCAATAATATGTGTTTCGTTGTGCAAACCAATATCAGATGAAGATTGACCAACCAATGCGTGTTTTATTCGACCTAATATAGAGTCATATACTCCCTCATACATACATTTTGTATACGGTTAACTCGATTTGGATCAATTTTCTTTCAAAGTGTTAAAAATGACGATTTCTGATGGGTTAAGTGCTTGATAGGAACCACATCATCTCATCAGAAGTCATGTGGATGTAGTGTTGATTTTCAACATTCTATTTGAACATATTTTTTCCTAGGACGCAAGGCAACGAGCCCGGGATTGTTTTCACATCACTCCTGAAGTGATATTGCAATATCACTAAGATAAAATCAATTGTTGATTTGGTGGGATTCAAACCCGGGACCTAAGAAGCCAAAGGCCCGCACTCTAACCACTAGAACCGTTCGATCCCCATTTGAACATAATATGTACATTAACTTCCATTATTATGAAATACTAGAGAATACGGACAAAACGTTTAAACCATTCCCGACTCTGTAGCTACGGACTACACCTATGGTCCGATGTTGATGTAATTTGGTATTTGTCCGATGTTGATGTAATTTGGTATTTGTGTACCATGGGCTCTCTCCAGGTGATTTTTTTTTATATATATATTGAACTCCACAAAAATACTTAAAGTTTACGATTCAAAAGTTGTTGCAGCTTAAATTATTTTCCCCAAGAAATAGTTAATTGCACAGCTTGCCCATGACAACGGTTGTTGACAAGCTAATGGGGGAAATCATGTGTCATATTGCTGATAACGTTTGTTTTAGTAGTGCGTTGAACAGATTCATGTAGAACACAGGTAGAATTATTCATATATAATTACTTTATAAAGTTTCTATTATATCAAACACTCGGGTTTTAATAAAACCCTTTAATCATCACTGTTTGAAAAGTTGAGTAACAAGAGTAGGAGACTTAAAAAAAAAACAATTTCAATCGGTTTTGTTTTTATTTTTCTCTCGACCGCAGCAGACTTTCAATTTGAAGGAAAGTTTAACACAAACATTGTCAGCGTTTTTGCATCCAATCTCATATAAAACTTTATTGAATGCCCAAAAGAAATTTTAGAAGAAATGCCCAAAAGAAACTTAGTTGAGTACTAAGCGTTGCCTTAACCATTTAATCTTACTTCATTAAACATTCTTTCTGAAACCTTAATAAATCATAAAACAGTAATAGATCAGTCTCATTTAAGAAGCAAGTGACTATTATAAGTAAATAAAATTATAATTACGAGAATTTTAAGAAGGTAGCTTGAAATATACTACACACATTCATGTTTTGTCATAGTTAAAGTAATTTAAATTTCTGAATAAGTACCATTCGTTGCAATCACAAATTTCAATCGTCAAATATAAAAAATAATAACATGTCATAAATTACATATCCAATGACATACAACACATAAAGATACAATCAGTAAGATATAATTTATATTATACAATACTGTAATTCTTTTTGTAAGTAAATTTCGACAGTTTTAGACATAGGTTTAAATATTTGTACCTCACACGCCTAACAATTTACTAAATAATTTTCTTATTTTTATATCCAACAAAGTCATGTTGTTTTTAACCTATCGAATAAGATTGCTTATCACGAAAAATCAAGTAACTCAAAAATATGAACATTCAAAAATTGTCTATGAGCGAATCACAGACACAAGAAAAACTACAATACAAATCACATTTTGCCATATTTTGTCCGGAGTTTGTAGTAAATCAAATCCAGTGAAGTGTCACAGTCGAAACATCGCTGTGAACGTATTTGTCCCATGAGAACACTTGCCATAAGTTACTCTGCATTTATTGGGTCACACTTGCTTTTGTAAAAAAGTTAAACAGAAAAATAAATCAGAGCGTTTTATAAACATATCAGATAATTTTAATAGTTTGTACTTGTCTCAAAGTGACAATGTATGCCTATACGTGTTTATTGTTTTATTATTTTTATTATTATAATGTTTGTGCGTTTTTAATGTTTTTACAAATCACTCTAAATATCAAAGCTGGTCTAACATTGATACATAGCAACATTGATATCAAGCCCTAAAAACAGCAAAGAATTTTATTATTTCTTCAAGGTCAATCTAGAATGTAATAATGTCTATTTGTTGACAAAAAGTGCAATTCTGTATTTTTCGACAGCTATAAAGTATTAGTTGGGATTTATAAAACTATACTTCTTTTAATTCTAAATTATTACAAAATAATAAAATTAGATGTAGGAACAACAAGTAGTTTAAGAAGCAATTTAGTCAGTAGAAGAAAAAAATAATACTACTTACACAGTACATGGAAGGAGCTTTTCCACATCTCAAGTTAACATATATGACGAACCCTGTAATTTAAAAAGGTTGAAACTTATGATAGGTAAATAAAAACCTGTTCTACCACAACTCCAATACAAAAAATTAATTAAACCAACAAATATACAAAGTACTCGCATTTTACAAACTATTTAGAATTTAAATGAATAATATATTTAAAAATTTACAGTTATTTTCGTGCGGAGAAATAACCAAACTTAATTTTTGACCCTCCAACCCACACGACAACTGATTTAAACACGAATGTGATATAACAATTTAGAGTTGTAAAGTCAGTTTGTGGTTTACACTCAACTCTACTCTGGTGGGTTGTTACACTTTCACAACAAGTTTAACTGTTTCTGAAAGTTTCTGTGGTTAAGCAATGTCTGCATTCTCTTGGAAATACATACAAGTGATCGACCAAAGCTCAGTGGTCTCTAGGACCTTACTCAAGGCCGTATTGAGATATTCCACTGTTGCAAATAAGTAATGTTACGTTTATTGCATTTCCAAATTTAAAGAATCCCATCTACGACGGAGATTTTAAGAGAATCAATACAACAAAATAGTAATATGGGCCTGTAACAATTTAAATCTGTATCTTTCGTTGGTCCTGCTTTAAAAATACATACGGCCTATCTATGTCGGGAACAAGCTAATAGATGTTACATATCTTCCTCTGTTTGATTGTCAAACGAGTATTAATACATGCTATATTTTTTTAATCGATTATTGGACACATCTTAACCATTAAACATTGTTAATTAATTTGACTATTTTTGGTTCCTAACTCAAATACCCCCATCTTGATAATAAAGTACTGCTCTTGGTGGTGTTATCATAAATAAAAGTAGAAAAACATATAATCTTTGTGTTTTCAACAACTTTCAAATTGTCTGACAAACGATTCAATACGATTTAAGGACGAGGATAACAATCAATCGTATTCATCTTATTCATTGTAATCTTATTCATGAGCTTGTAAGGGTTGATTTTTTACACCTCACCTTTTTAGCGAATTTCCCATATAGGGAATAAGCTATTACCGTAGTACTCATGGTAAGACCTGGACGCGGGACCGATTTTTTTTTTCGTTTTGAGGTCCCTAGAGGCCAAAAACACCATCCGTTCAAATTCATATATATATATATATTTATATATTTATATATTTATATATATATATATATATGTCCGTCAGCACGATAACTCGAGCAAAAATGATCCGATTTGGATGAAATTTGGTACAAATGTGTAAACGTACGTTTATTCGAACGAGTTCGCGATCCAGCATGATCGGACCATGGGAACGGGGGTTTACGGGGGGTTTTATGGGGTAAAAATAGGTTTTTCCTATTTTTGACCCAAAAAACATAAAATTTAGCAATTTCTTTCCAAACCATTTTGTAGAGCTTAAAAAAACAAATAATTTAGTATATTGAAGCGTTATTATGTGCCTAATAGTTACGGAGAAAATTCCAAAAAATTGTAAATTTAAAATTCCCATGTTATTCTTATGGGGAATAAGTAAACTGTTGTAGTTTGCTTGTTTGTGAACATATTTTGATCAAATTTGGAAAATGTTTTTATTTCTCACTACCTATTCACATTTTACAAACAAAAAAAAGTTTTACCCTCCTTGATGCAGCAAACCTAAGTACTTGTTAAACTAATTCTATTTAAATCAAGAATAAATGTTATATTTTTAAGTAGACATTTCAGTGTAAATCCAATCAGTCAAATGGAAATTCGCTTAGTCTGCAGGTTTGCTGCGGCGGGGGTATTTTTATCATATCACGGCTGAAATCGGGAGACAAAAGGTTTTTAACTGAGGATCAGTCAGGTAGTACAAACGACCAAGGATTTTGAGGTTAAGCATGGTGAGGCGAGGCTCAAGTAGTTAGAGCGAGCACCGATGTAGCCGCCGCCGAGGCCGAGTCAGACTGCCAAAACTGGTTTCTGCGCATGACCGGCTCAGACGTGCAACAAAACCACTGGGACCGGGCGCCGCCGGACAGTCTGTGCCATTTTGTGACCCAATCAACACGTCTCTCTCTAAGGTATAGTTGATATCATTGATATCACCTACTTGGTATCATTTTATGATTCAGGGAAACTAGTAGTTTTACGTTTTGATATTCACGATCGATATTGATTAATTGATTTGCGATAATTTGTTCACGATAAACGAGGTTTTCGATTTTGATCAGTGATCAATTGGTATTTTTTGCAATTTAATTTAGATTTTAAATTGTGAAATAATTAGGTTGAAGTTAAAGAAATTTTGCCGACTAGCTATATAAAATCCAAACGAGTTAGCATACACTAGGCTATTGAGGAAAGCAAAAGTTGAGTAAGGCCAATTGAGTATTCTAAAGGATTTTTATCTACACATCTTATATTACATAACCTCTGTGTCGCCTTCCACTATCCCTCCTTTTGCTGAAGCACAAGCAGCATCCTTTGGGCGGAACACGCTACTCAATTACCTACCCTTCATGTATCGCAGTTAAGGAGTGATTTAATAGGTTAAGCCTTAGCCTAGTTGTTATTGAAGAACTATATAATTTGAGGGTGACAATAGCCTAAGCTTGTGTAATATAACGTCATATAAACTCAATGTTGCCTTCCAAACACCTCTCCTTTTGCTGAAGTATAAGCAGCATCCTTTGGGCAGTGTACGCCATTCTATAGCCTAATACCCTATCTTGTATGCTTAACGAATTTCTGGTATTTAATTCAAACGTAGAGAGAGTTACGAGACACAATTAGCTATAAGGTGTTTACGATTTAATAACGACATAACCTATTTGCCACGCACAACACAACAGTGTTTTGCTCGACGTTTTGTTATTATTTTGCGTCTGATCCGAACCATCGATCGTATTGATATCGATAGCTATCGAAGTTAACACCGAATCTACTACCGGAACAATAGTTTATAGTTAGCCGTTGGTTATAGTTGCTAGTGATTGGATCATCGACATTGACTAGCGATATAGCATTTGATTTTGCTCAGTTTTGCTTTTGTATTCACTACACATCTGAATAGCCGATAGCTACAATAGCCTAACAACTGATTGGTTAATAACATCTTTATTTCGTATAATAATAATACTTATTATAACTATCCAACTTGATTTACTTGAACGATTGCATAAATATAAAGAGCTGTTTTATAAATAGCTAAGGATAGCTGTTTTAGTGATCGCATAGCTAGCGTTAGCCTGTTGATTAATTGGGATCTTTAAAGGATAGTGGGGGGTCTTAGTTATCCAAATTAACCTACCGTAACCTATCCTAGATTGCTGAAGCATATTCAGCATCCTAGTTAGCTGTACAGGCTATCTACCCTTAACCCTTTTGGTGTTTAGAGTGCATTTGCGTGGGTTTAGGGTAGCGAACGAGGTTCATACGGGCGTTTAGGTAACGATTAACCTACCGCCACCTATCCTAGATTGCTAAAGTATATTCAGCATCCTAGTTAGCTGTACAGGCTATCTACCTTTAACCTCTTGGTTGTTTAGAGCGCATTTGCGTGGGGTTAGGGTAGCGAACGAGGTGCACACGGGCGTTTAGGTAACAATTAACCTACCGTAACCTATCCTAGATTGCTGAAGTATATTCAGCATCCTAGTTAGCTGTACATGCTATCTATCCTTAACCTCTTGGTTGTATAGAGCGCATTTGCGTGGGGTTAGGGTAACGATCGGAGCGTAGCAAGGTTTAGTTTGATCCTATAACCTTTGATACCGATCCTAGTTTGCTCGAAGAACATTCAGCATCCTCACTAGCTGTACAAGCTATCGAACCTAATTCTTGAAATAGATTCTAACGCGAAAATTGATTTAAAAGATAACACGACACATAGATTATACACGACAACGTTTTCTTCCGCGTCTGGTAGGGTAACGATGATGAGTGAATAGCGACAACTGGTTCGCACATTTCACTGAGTTACCCTATCATTTCAAAAAGGAATTTGATTGAACACAGACGATCGATACTTTAGATTATATGAAATGAAATTAATATTGAGTGGAATTTCACATCAACAATATTTTGTTGATTCACATCGACCCCTGGAAATTTGAACCCAGCACTGCTGAACTACCTTTGGCGATAAGATAACGAAATCGAAACACACACAGAAATTCCCTCACAAGCTGTGTGATGATGTGGTGTAGTATGAGTGTAAATGAAGATACCTGGGCCCTATATATCTTCCTCTAACCACTGCCAAATCACGCACATTTCCTGTCGAAACCCAACTCTATTGCAAGGAATTAATTTAACTCGTCAAAGTGCACAATATTACCTTAGCTGGTTATCACAGCCAGCTTTTATGTTCTTAATGTATCTAATTATAATATAATGAACAGAGAAATATATATATATGGACTTATTCTAATTCGTGAAAAAGGTTACTAGACTTAGCAAATGTGAATTCTAATTTTACGATATTAATTGCCAGACCACGACCCTTCGAGAACCTAATAAACTACATGATTGAATTACCTTTTGCCCCAACCTACACCCCTTCCCCAACCCCTACTTCTATTAGCTAGACATCTTAGGCTACAGTCTACTTATCCGATCAGATGTACAGCTCCAGGCGCTCGACACTACACTGTACTCGTCTCTTGGTTCGCTGCGCGTGCCTACCCGGGTCGACTGCGCGCGCATCGTGGTCACGTGACTTGCGCTATTGTAGCGGTCCGCTACATCCTCCCCCCGGTGGGGTTGTTTTTTTTTCTTTTCCTAGTTTTGGGGTGATTTTGGGGTTTGGGAAAGATGAAGGACGAAAATTTTTTTTTTTTTTTTTTTTTTTTTTTTTATTATTTTTTTTTTTTATTGTGCTCGCCGTGAGATTGTGTCGTTGTGACATCGGTGTCGGTGTGGGAATGTTCCAACAGTTTTCTGCACTCCTTTTGGTTTGACTCATTTGAGGTTATAATGTGTGTCGGTCTTGCTTATAAACTATTAACTATTTTTTTTTTTTCTAAACTAAAGGTGACTATGGTTTTGAATGAATTTCTTATAACTATGTTTGGTGGGATTGCTTAATCTAAACCTGCTCTAAAAAAATGTGGGCGGGCGTATATCAGTGATAGATTTAATTAAGTTCGGTTGAGAAAGATCTGTTGGTTGATGAAGTTGGATATATGATTGATGATGATGAATTTGGGAATGTTGTCGAAATAGTGAGGGTTGATGAAATTTGATGGTTGTATTGAATTCTGGTAATTGCTGGTAAATTTGGAAGGTTGCTGAAGTTTGATGAGTTTCTTGAAGTTGAGTATTTGGAAGAATGAAGTTGTGTAAACTGAAGAATGAAGCTGGAGTAGTGTTCTGAAGTTCTTGAA
Source organism: Macrosteles quadrilineatus (assembly GCF_028750875.1). Classification (NCBI taxonomy): domain Eukaryota; kingdom Metazoa; phylum Arthropoda; class Insecta; order Hemiptera; family Cicadellidae; genus Macrosteles; species Macrosteles quadrilineatus. Next base: position 76,733,460 of record NW_026542602.1, on the reverse strand, counting down.
GGTATACTGTTGTGATGTGATGTGACGTAATTTCGTAATTAGCTCTTGAGCCCTTACTAAATTCGGGGCGCTAATTATATCGCTGGACGCCTCTTAATGGTGGATGAAATGCGTTGGGTTTTGAAGTTGATATGAGGTTGATGATACGCTTACTCAGATGTGAATTTGGAGATTGTTTTGATTGATGATTAATTATTTTGATGTTAGTTATCACTGATATATTCCCTAAATATTCGGTAAAAATTGATCGCGACTACTCTACTTAAGTTTACTATTGATACTTATGATCTAAATGAATTTACTAATAATAAGAAATTGTTCTACTTAATTTAAAAAAAGGAATTTAATTTACTGAGTATAAAAGGGAAAAAATCTAATGTTTATCTACTTAAATGCTATGGATTTGATTGACTGGGAGATATATTACTAAGTTTCTGTTGATTTACTAATAATAAATTAATTAACTAGTGTGACACACATTATACACTCCTTCAGTTTGGATGCTATTCATGGTTGAATGGAGTTTCGAAAATCTGTTGGTTGATGTAAGGAATGATAGTGTTATTGTAAGTGTACATTCATTCGAAGCTCCTCTAGTGCCAATTATCAAGAATTATGCACAGAGGTATTAAATAATAATTATTTATTTCACCGACGGCTTAGCACAATTTAATTTTTTAAACAAATATTGTTTTAATATTTTCCTTCAATGTGAAGGATTGATCGGTGCTTGGTTTGATTATTTATATAGGGCGGAAGTAGAGGTTTGAATGGAACAGATGTTTGTACTGATAACGACGGTGTTATCTCGTGCCTGGCGCTTGCTATTGTCTGTTTCCTACTAGTCCATTTCCTTCTCTGTCGCTCAGCAACATAAATATATTTATCTATATTTTTGTATTTTATTTTAACGCATGCAAGTGTATAACACATAATAAACATTTAAATTACCCTTTATAAATATATAATACATAAACTCTTCTGCTACGCTCAGAATACTACTTGTTATTTACAAACATATGTATTGTAATGTGCGCTGTTATCTACTTTGATAACGATTGTATTACGCCTAAATACCATATATCTTATTTTAATATACGTGGATGACTTTACTTACTTAATACTTTTTATGAAATGTTGTATTTACCTTTGCGATTAAATTGCTTATATTAATACAGAAATACTTAATTTTACTTAATTCTACTTAGTTCTACTTAGCCTAATTGCCATAGTTTAAGTCTAGCTTGGTCTGTAGTCAGTTGTCTGTATCGTTCCTGTGTTGTCATTTTTCAGTCAAGTACTGTTAGTGAGTGTTTGTTGTCATAAGTAAACTGTCGGCTGCACTATTCATATGACAGTTGCAATCTGTCATAAGAATGTGTTATGGCGAACGATTCCCGTCATAGCCAATTTGAGCAAATTAAAAATAAAAAATTACTTAAAAAAAATTAGTCGTTTGCTCAGATTGTAAGTTTTAAGGGGATTGAAAAAGTTATTGATTACTGGGGTCTGGAAATGCATATATTAAGTACAAACACTATGACGTGTTTCGCTGCCAACTTGCCACGTGTTGTCGCTTCCGGCTTTCCGGCCAAGCGGTGCGTCGAGAGGTGTAGCCGCACCCTCTGTGAAGGTACGGCTTAGACTCAACTCCCAACACCCTATCAGCCGGGGCCGGAGTTGTATTGTGTACCGTATTGTTGAGAAGTATTGTTGCGAAGTATTGTTGAAGTCAGTCACTCGAGATTTCTTGCTAGATGTTCACTTATAACTAATTAAACTAGGCTAAGGTTCTATTGTGCACTCTGACGACGTTTATTTAATAAATTGGTTGAAAAAATCGTTTCAATTGTGAAATGTGGGCTTTTGTCACAATCTTACCTGTTGAGGGGTTTACTAGCTTTACTGACACTGGTGATGAGAAACTGTCAATCACGCACGGTTTTGACCAGGCGTATTGGAGTTTATAATTGACGTTGTCTATTGCTTTGGACTGTGGGTGCATTTTATACATTACCCAATCGCCTACTTTGTAAGGATTGGGTTGACGACCGCTGTTATAATATTGTGTGCGTTTTTCTCTTGCCTTCCGTAGGTTATCAAGTGCATGTTGCCAGCGATTGTCTGTGGTTGGTTGAGGTTCTTCCCCAATTAATTTATTTAAATCCCAGGCTAATTGTAGTGGATGGTTTATTTCTCTCCCCAAAAATAAGCTTGCAGGTGTCGAACCGGTGCTTTCATGTTGAGCGGAATTGAATGCTATTTGAAACCAATGAATGTTTTGATCCCATGTTTGGTTGTCGGAATTGTGATATATTCTCATAGCAACTTTGAGATTTTTGTTGACTCTCTCTACGTTGTTTGCGCTTGGGTTGTACGGTGATGTAAATATGTGTTTGATTCCGAAGTTTAAACACATTTCCTTCATTTGTTTTGATTTGAAAGATGGTGCGTTGTCTGATACTAAGTATTGCGGGAAACCGTAGTGTGAGAATATGTGTTTTGTGAGAAGTGTAGTTGTGGTGGCAGCTGTCGCGTTTCTAGCTGGTAAAAGAATTACAAACTTTGAAAATGCGTCCACCACAGATAGTAGGTATGAGTTGCCTGACTTTGTCCTAGGAAGTTTGCCTACGTAGTCAATGTACACTTTTTGGAATGGTTTTGTTGCTAGATCGGATGATAATTCGCCTACCCTGGTGTTCGGAGCTTGTTTGGATCTTTGGCAAGAGAGACATGTTCTGACTTTGTCGGCTATTATTTTGTTTAAATTTGGTGACCAAAAAAATTGATTTATTTTATGTATAGTTTTCTTGATTCCTAGGTGTGCTGATGTAGGTGCTAAATGGTAGTATGTGAAAATCATGTCAATTAGTTTCGTGGGGAGTACTATTCGTGGTGTCTTTTGGCCGGGTGCTAAATGCATTAACACTCCGTCCTTTACTGTATATGCCTGGTTTCTATGTGGGTCCCTAATAATTTTGATCAACGTGGGGTCGTCTCTTTGATGTTCGTCGATGTTTTTGAAAGCTTCTGGAATTTTCATCAAAATGTTTACTGAATGTGTATTAGTGTCATCGTTTAGTGTTACTACTGTTGGTTGTGTGTCGGCGTCCTCGTATAACCTAGATAGACAGTCGGCGACTGGATTATCACTGCCTTTTATGTGCTCAGAATGAAATTGGAAAGAGTTAATGAATGTTATCCATCGCGCAATTTTACCTACTTGTCGTGGATGATTTAGAAGCCAAGTTAATGCTGAACAATCTGTTTGAAGTGTAAACTCCCTGTGTTCGAGGTATTGTTGGAATTTTGTCAATCCGAACACGACTGCTAGGCATTCTAATTCAACTGTGGATTTGTTTACTTCGTGTTTGCTTAGTGGTCTCGACGCGTAGGCTACTGGTAATAAACTACCTTCGTGTTCCTGTGCTAATTGCGCTCCTAGTCCTGTGCCTGAACCATCTGTTTGTAGGATGAATTTTTTATTGAAATCTGGGAGTCTTAAAACTGGTTGCGACGTTAGAGCTTTTTTAATACTTTGCAAGGCGGCTTCCTGTTCAGAGCCCCATTCAAATGGTGTATCTTTGCGTTTGAGTTTGTTTAATGGTGCCGAAATGTGTGAAAAATTCGGTATGAACCTCGCGTAATACGCTGTCATCCCGATTAGCCTAGAAATCTGTTTGACATTTTTGGGGGTTGGGAAGTTAAGAATTGGTTGAATTTTTTGTGTGTCAAATGTAACTGTGCCGTTGCGAAAAATGTGGCCTAGGAATTCGATGTGATTAGATGCTACAGTCATTTTTTCTGGGTTGATCGTAAGACCTGCGTTTTGTAATCTAGTTATTACTTCCTTTATTTGATTGAGATGGTCTGAAAATGATCCATTTGAATAAATTACCAAGTCGTCGAAAAAATTGAAAATGTATTTGTATTTTATGTCTCCAAATATTTTATCTATTAACCTTGTCAAAACCTGTGATCCTGTGGCTAATCCAAATGGTACAACGTTGAACTCAAATTCCCCAAATGGGACGACGAATGCTGTGTACTTTTTGCTTTGTTCTGTCAACGGTATTTGCATGTATGCGCTGTTCAAATCCAACAATGTATACCACTTCGCTTGACCTAGATACTGAAATGCTGATTCGACGGTTGGCATTGGCGTAGACTCTAAATTAATCAAGTCGTTGAGCTTTTTGTAATTGACTACAAATCGCGTTTTGTTTCCTTTTTTGGGGACTACAAATCCTGGACTACTGTATTCGGAGGATGATGGTCTTATCACGCCCTTTTGTAATAGGTCGTCGATTTGTTTTCGTAATGCTTCGAGCTTTGGCGGTGCGAATTGGTACGGCCTACTCCTTACAACCTGCTGAGATTTTAATTTTATGTCGTAGTGTATCAATTTTGTTTGCCCTAATCGTTTCGATACTGTGTTTGGAAATGACTGTAATAATTTGTGTATTTGTTGTATCTGGTTTGGTGTCAAATTATCGCCCAAGGTGTAAGTTTTGTCTTCCTGTAGATTACTATCGTGTTGGTCTGTGTGTAATATGGCCATGACCGGTCTTGTACCGTATGGAAATGTTACATTGTGATTCGCCACGTCGATGATTGCTTTTGTTTTTGTGAGGAAATCTAACCCTAATACAATGTTTATTGGCAGTTTAGGTGCTATTAGGAAACTGAATGTCCAAGAGAAGTGTCTAATTTTAAAGTGTAGCTTTGCCATGTGTGAGAACGTTACCTTGTCGCCTGAGGCTGAAATAGCGAATTGATTGATCGGAGTGATTGATTTTGTAATTAAGTGATTATTTTTGATTCTATCAAAAAAGGATCGTGAGCAAATTGACGTCGTAGACCCTGTATCTATGAGTGCATTTGTTTCAATGTCGCCGAAAAAAATTGGTATTGTACATGTTTTTAATTTAGGAAAGTTTGGAGCATTTTTGTTTTTATGGCTATGTGTGTGTGTGTCTAGGTTGATTGTTGTGTGTGAATAGGCGCTATGACGTGTCGGAGGTGCGAGAGCGCCAATTATCGGCCTCCTCTGGAGTTTAACTGTGTATTGTGTGTAGGTGTGTGTTGGTTCGTAGTGTCGGTGGGCGGGCGGTAGTGTGTGGGGTCATTGACCTGCCTCGGTGCGCCGTGATATGCACTGTTATGCACTGGTGTCCTATAGTATGTACTTGGCTGCATGTGTGGTCGATGTGGGAATCTTGGTTGCCCATGTGGCTGTTGCATGTATTGTGGTGTGTATTGCCTATGTTGAGGTGTGAATTGCCTATTTTGAGGTGTGAATTGTCTATTTTGAGGTGTGAATTGCCTATTTTGAGGTGTAAATTGCCTGTTTTGAGGTGTGAATTGCCTATTATTTTCTGTTCTGGTTTCCCATCGGCGTGATTGCGAGTTGTTACCCTCCTCTAACTGTCTCACAACTTCTAATTTTGGGATAAGCGCTATTAAATCATCAAGTTTGGTTGGCGGCGGGAATCCCGCAAGACGTGCCCTATTTGTCGCGTTTATACCTGTCAATATTACCTCCAGTAAGTCGTATTCTGTTGGTATTAGGATTTCTGCTGATTCTTTCACCTGGATAATGAAATCTGAAAGTGACTCGAATTGACCCTGTACCCTATAGACTGTTTGAGTCAGGAGCTGTTGTTTTGCCCTTTCTGGCAGAAAGGTACTAATTATAGTAGGAATTGTTTTACCCTTGACCTCCCAGTTCTCCTGTAATGCCATGGTCCAAATATCCCTTAATTGCCCTGCTGTTTTGTGTAACAATGCTATTGTGATTGATTTGTCGTCGGCTAACTTTAATTTCTCAATTTGAATGGCCGTTTTCAAGAAGGCTAACAATTTGCTTGTGTCAGTGCCGTCGCAGTTGGGAGCTTTCGACGCTAGATCGTCGACTAATCTCGGGTTTGTGTGGGTGTGTGTTGATTGTGTTACTGGTTTGTTTTGAGATAAAGCTTGAGCGATTGAATCGCCTATGGCTTGGGCTGTGATTCTAATCATTTCCGCCGTCTGATCCGCTAAGATGGGTGTGTTTTGTTCCGTGGGTTTTGGTGTGTCTGGTACCGTTGGCACTTGCGCTGTCACCGCGTTCTTTAAAATGACCCTATTTTCTTCCAGTGTCTTGGCTGGGGTTAAGCCCCACTTCTCGCACTGTAGAATTGCGCTTTGCGCATCAAAATCTCGTATCCATGTTACCCCTGTGGGTTTTGTTTCCCACTCGTAAATCTTGGACATCTTGCCTTGATCTACTATTATTTGAATAGTAAAAAAAATTCAATACCTAACAACTTCTTTAATATCAACTATTTTATCAAACAGGTGGGAAGAGTTTGGGCTGGGCTAATTGTAATTTAACAAGAAAAAGAGAGAAATTATTTAAAAAAAGGTGTGAATTTTGCCTAATGATTGTATTTTACTGCAATTGGTGTGTCAAATGTTTGACTAAGATCTGATTCCCTATATTGTTCAAATGTATGTCATCCCTACGATTTGAATGCCTATATGTGTGTAAATAATACTTATTTGAATTTAAAACATGTGTTAGAAAAATTGGCTGGGTATTTTGATTTGACAATGTGTGTAAAAATGTGTTGAATTGAGTAATTTTATCTATTGTGTGTGGTGTATATTCTGACCTAGGGAAATATGGTAATCCTAACAGTATCAACCTGGTGCCTAGATAACGTTTCCTGATTACCCTGAGCAATGATACATATTGCTGTGTCATCATTGTTATTGATGTATTGCTGAATATGTCATTGGTTCCTATCCATAACAATAATGGTATTTCACTGTTGAAATATGGATTTGTGATTTTGATTTGTTTCTTTAATTGTCCAATTGTTGCGCCTGAAATTCCCATACTGTATTCTAATTTTAATTTACTACCTTCTCGGTTAACAAAATATTCCAGACGTTTAGTCAGTGAATCGCCGAGTATTTGAATTTGTATCATATTACGGTATCAAGGTGGTCGAAAGAGTGTAGCAGGGTAATGGCATGTCGGTATGTCGGAATTCTTTTGTTTGGTTGTAGTGTCGGGCCTGCATGTTCAAGGTCGCTGCGAGTGAATGAAATTTTGTGAACTGTAAAATGTAAAACTGCATTGCGTTTTATGTCTGACATCTATTGCTGTACTGATTGTTGTGTTATTGTTGTACGAAATTACATGATATTTTATGTAAGATAATAATATGTTGATGTGAACAATGAATTGACCCTGTGATTTTGGCCTGATTCAGAAGGAATCAACATTGTCAATTAATGGCCTAAATTGACTGAAATGTTATGAAGTGACGATTTACTCAAGCAAATGTTGTACACAGGCTCTTGGCTTTCTTTTGATTATGTAGTACATTTTTTTTTACATTTATTATTATTATATATTTTTTTTTTACGTTTTAAATGTTTTTCTGTTTTTATATTTATTTTATATATTTATTTGTATTTTTGTTTAAGATGAGCCTGTAACAACTGTGTGTTATGTATATTTAAATCGTGTATGTTTGCTTGGAAATAACAAATCTGGCCTTAAATCGTCGCTTTATCTTTGAACTTCTGTTATCTAACATTCCAGTTCTGTTCTAAGTCTGTCTGGCCTATTAATGACATGGACTCTCAACTTTCACTAGCCCACCTCAAATATCAAAACTTTGCTGAACAACTTAAATTCTAAACACAACTTAAATTAAGGTGATGAGTTACAACTAAAATATGTCAGACTACGCTTTAAAATACTATTTTAATCATTAATTAATTCACTGCAGTACCCTTTCGGCTGTAAAAATTATGAAATAAAAATTTTTGGGGATATTTATGACTTTTTGGGGTTGGGGAGGTGACATACAAATGAATTTAAAATTCCCCCCAATTTTGAATTTTGATTTTTTTGGTCGTGGCCTGTAAACTATACTGATGTGCACTTTGACTCCTAATTTTTTGCTTTCCGTAATAAAAATATTCATCAAACACTCATTCGGCCTGTCGTCGAGGTATATTTAGTTTAATTACTGCCTTTCAGACTTGATGTCGAACTCGTGAGTGATTACATAAATGCATTTAAATATATTCATCAACTTGGTTTAGTAAAATATTAATAAAAAACACCAAAGTTCTCCTAATTCTACTTTGAAATTAAAACATCCTCATTAAAATTGATTTTTAAATTTTCCTTGGAAATAAAATAAACTGAATGATATTGATTCACATTTCATGACGTGCCTAGCTATGCATGCTCGTGCATTCCAGGTCGCCACGTGGTGCCGACCTGCAGCCTGTCGATTTCCTGTCTGAACAAAGCACTTGGCTGGTCTGAGACACGTTTTAATCTATTCTATTTCTGTTAAAATTGCATTTTTGGCCGGATCTTGACGCTCTGCTACCAATATGTGATGATGTGGTGTAGTATGAGTGTAAATGAAGATACCTGGGCCCTATATATCTTCCTCTAACCACTGCCAAATCACGCACATTTCCTGTCGAAACCCAACTCTATTGCAAGGAATTAATTTAACTCGTCAAAGTGCACAATATTACCTTAGCTGGTTATCACAGCCAGCTTTTATGTTCTTAATGTATCTAATTATAATATAATGAACAGAGAAATATATATATATGGACTTATTCTAATTCGTGAAAAAGGTTACTAGACTTAGCAAATGTGAATTCTAATTTTACGATATTAATTGCCAGACCACGACCCTTCGAGAACCTAATAAACTACATGATTGAATTACCTTTTGCCCCAACTTACACCCCTTCCCCAACCCCTACTTCTATTAGCTAGACATCTTAGGCTACAGTCTACTTATCCGATCAGATGTACAGCTCCAGGCGCTCGACACTACACTGTACTCGTCTCTTGGTTCGCTGCGCGTGCCTACCCGGGTCGACTGCGCGCGCATCGTGGTCACGTGACTTGCGCTATTGTAGCGGTCCGCTACAGCTGCTTACACTACATATCCTCTAATTATAAAAAATGTATAAACCTTAATCAGATGCAAAACAGGAAATATTAATATCATCTAAAATGTTTATATTACACGTTACAGACTAAATATCTTACACTAATTTTTAAATTTCCTACTTACTTAGCTGAGAAAGAACATTTGGGAAGGAACAAGAAAGGTAGAGAGTAACCGAGAAATACCGACTCATGGGACCAAGTTACTTTTTACTGTTGTATGTTACATTCTCCACTCACGGGTGGAAAACATCTTCCTCCTAAAAATTTTATTGACTACGTTGTTTTGGTTTATATCGGTCAGCAAACAATAATAAACTGTCATAAACGGTCATCAAAACATATAATAAATAATATACGAATGAAAATTGTTTTGATACCTTCCACTTAATACACAGTAATTTAATTCAACGTAACTGTGAGTTGAAAGTTGAAAGCACGTAAAATGTAGTTCGTATGTTGATAGACTAAAAACATAGATTAGTAAAACAATGACTGCAGCAGAACAGAATCTAGTCACAATCTCAGGATGATCATTCATAGTTGCGTGATATGTATATATCATTCATAAGCTGCTATACTCTGTAAACACCTGTAACCGAGGAATTGTTTCAATTTTTTACATTTGATTGTCTATTAACAAATATCTGAATTTTCTCGTAGGTTTGTCGAATCTTAAATTCCGAAACAATATTTATTAATGCGTCTAGTAAGAAAACTGTCCATTAGTTCACAAATTATTAATCAATATGAAGCAAATGTTTCATGAAGAATTGTCTGTAGCTTCATTTAAATGGTTTGAACTAACAGCTGTAGGAATGTTATCATTATTTATTGCCTTCTCTGCACACATATAAACAAAATAATGTTGAATATTTGTGGTTTTCAGCATTTTTCACCGAAAAAAATATTACACTTAAACATAAATATATGATTATATTTATAGTATATATAGTCTACGCTGTTACAACATGAAAATAAATATATGGAACCAAATAGAAACTCTTCTGGTTATTTTGGTGGTGGAACCACACTGATCGGTAAAAGAATCACAGATAAATTGGTGAACATAGACTACATAGAAAAAAAAACATTGCCACAGACAAATTGAGAACCTCCTCCTTTTGTTGTTAGTGGGGAAGTCGGTTAAAAAGGTAACGAACGAGATAAGCCGAGTATGTTTAGTGGTTTAAAAGCTTCACTATTCTTAAAAGTAATGAAATTTTAATTTTTTTAAACTACAGTAACGAAACGTCGAACGACCTCATTATCTCTGTTAACAGTAGTTATGAAAGGAACTAAGCCATAGACACGTAGAAAACACGTATATTTATTTTATTAAAAAGTTAGTCAAACTCCGTCTCATATGGAGGACAGAAGGATTATATATCTTTCTTAAAATGAAAAAGTTTTAATTGATAAATTATTCTGATACCAAATTAATAGGCATTTTAATAACACTTATATGCATAATAATTCTAAAACGTTTTATAGTTAAAATGCAGCTTTCTTACACAAAAAGTCCTCATAGTCATATAGGCCAGTCAAATCGTACATAAAAAGAGGCTAAAATCGCAAAGCGTGATGTATTGCTGCATTTTTAATATGTTGTTGGGACCCGTTAGGGTAACTCAAAACCAAGTTTGCAGCTTTGAGATCCCTGTGCTCCCTGCGTAATAAGTAAAATATTACAAAATTAATGTATTTTTTAAGTTTTTGGTTTATAACTTATTAACAGTTCATTTTTCTTAATACTACTCAAATGTAATAATTAAATTACATAAAATTTACAACAATTTAAGCATAGTTTCATTTTTGTGTGTCAAATGGTTTTTGACAAATGATTTTTCAAATATTACAAATTTTTTAAAGTAATTACGATAATTTAAATTTTTCCTGGGTTGGACCCACAAAAATTGTGTAATACCCATATTATGGCAGAATTCTTAAAAACTGCTTTTGTAGTAAATTTTATTAGCTTTCGTTTTATCACAAAGCTAAGTCTCTACCTCCAACACTTTTCTGAAAACTATACAAATAATAATTTATGAATATCACGATTTTTTCATTTAACAAGCTTAATAATTTTTACAACATGTGTAAGTTATTAAGAGATAAAAAATGTTACTATGTTTTAGCAATTCAAAAAAATATATAATATCAATTTGTGTAAAAACAACTTACAGTAAATATTACCACCGCAGAAAATGATCAAATATATCGGTCTCGGCACTAAGCCTTACCGTACCACCTATGGTAATAGCTACTTCCTATCAGTAAGTAAGAAATAAGAATATATGTTAAATTAGTGTTTTATTTCTATTATACTTGTTTTCTTTATGTTAAGTTTTAGATATAGTTTTTGACGCCATTCCATGTACTGATTTATGTACAATATGAAATAAAGACTATTTGATTTGATTTGAACACAATCGTTGCGTCTACTACTACGGTATATAATTTTTTGCTGTTTCAAATATGTATATGATGCATTTTAACTACAATAGTACAGGTTCTACATCAATAAGACTCATGCTGATTGCTGATGTACTTTTTCCCGCAGCATCTTTTCCGAGAGCCTGAAAGACGACCTCCTGTTGTTGTGTCAACCTTGTTCCCTGGTTAAAAGGACAAGGACGTCACTTGCAGGATTTTGTTTTAAACTAATGGAAAAAGTTAAAATGGCAAAAGATAAGCAGCTGTGTTTTGATCTGCTATTTATATCTACAGGGTGAATATTATAGAGTTTGTACTGTATTGAAATTGGTTCTGGGTCCAGGTCTTACCATGAGTACTACGGTAATAGATCACTCCCTATATAGGAAATTTGCTAAAACCTTATAATTTCGTTTATTTAGATGTCGAAAAAATATCATTATTTCTACACATCCAGGACTGATTTACTTTTTCAACTTCAAATTTCCAGAGGTCAAAAACGCCTTCCGTTCAAGTTTATATAAATGTGTGTGTATGTCCATCAGCACATGAACTAGAGTAAAACTCATCCGATTTTGATTAAATTAAAAGCAAATGTTATGAACCAGTATGATCGTACTAAAGGGTATGGGGTTTATGGGATTAAAATAGGTTTCCCCATTTTCACCCTAAAAATTCCTCCTAGGAAGCTGGAGAAAAGTGCCTAATTGCTTTGTATGGTGGCAACACATTCCACGATGAATTCGAAAACCTTCGGTTCCGCCTGTTTGTAAAGGCAGCAGCCCGCGCTGAGGTAAACTTTTCACGCTTGCCCCCCACCCAAGATGCAGCTTCCTTCCACTTATTTCGAGCATACCACCAAGTGCAAAAATGGTTAGGGATTGAAAAGGATCCCACAGAGTGGGGTTGGCCGAATAGCACAGCAGGATTGGTTCCAGTGACAACCTCATGCAGTCCAACTCCATCCAACCTTCTGAAACTAGTTTCATGTAGGTGCAAAAAGGGATACACGGGTGCTTGCACATGTTGGAAGGCCGGGATAAAGTGTTCACCATTATGTACTCCTTGCTCTGCTAAGAACTGCCAAAATGTCACATTACCATTTATTGAAGAGGACGAAAATGACCCTGACGATAATATGTCTTTTCCCGAAGATTTTGAATCAGGAAACAATTCTATTACCTTGCCTTCAGTGTCCAAAAAGCCAAAATATTAATTATAAGAATGTTTTGTAATAATTTATCATTAAATATAACTTTTAACCATAAATATGTTTTTCCTTATTTCGTTTTTATCACTTAATGGTTAGGGACATTATTTAAACTCATTAAATAAAAAAATCGTGATATTCATAAATTATTATTTGTATAGTTTTCAGACAAGTGTTGAGGGTACAGACTTGGCTTTGTGATAAAACGAAAGCCAATAACATTTACTACAAAAGCAGATTTTAAGAATTCTGCCATAATACGGGTATTACACAATTTTGTGGGTCCAACCCAGAAAAAATGTAAATTATATGGTACTTAAAAAAAATTGTAATATTTGAAAAATCATTGCTCAAAAACTATTTGACACACAAAAATGAAACTATGCTTAAATTGTTGTAAATTGTATGTACTTTAATTATTAGATTTGAGTAGTATTAAGAAAAATGCACTGTTAATAAGCTATAAACCAAAAACTTAAAAAAATACATTAATTTTGTAATATTTTACTTATTACGCAGGGAGCACAGGGATCTCGAAGCTGCAAACTTGGTTTTGAGTTACCCTAACGGGTCCCAACAACATATTAAAAATGCAGCAATACATCACGCTTTGCGATTTTACTGTCCAATTTGACTGGCCTAATAACCATCAGAGACCATCATACAACAGAGCCTTAATCGGGTTTTTTAATCCGAGTAAGACGTACTGAAATGTTTTTCGTGTATAAACTCATAGAGAGTATATCTCAATTTTCAAGCTAGAAAACAAAACAAAATGTAATAATAAGACATTGAAAGTAATGGATAAAGTTAGATTGGCTTGAATCATGCTGAGGGTTAAAACCTCTGGAGTGCGATTTGTTACAAGACTGAAATCGCAATCCTTGGCAGTGAAAATAGAGGGAAAGTATAGATTTTCTTACAGTTATGGACATTATGACCAAGGAATGTAATAATTTTGAAATATCATATCATACTGTAAATAATTTTATATTAGAAACTTATTGTGTACTTTGTTGATCGGTTTTAATCCAAAACTTAATACCGTGTCTACTTTGCTAACTTTCTAGATTTTTTGTTTTATTTTGATTTATTCCGTTTGTATTATGATATAATGAATGTTCTAATACAAAAATATATGCAAATGAAAGATTCGTTATTTATTAAAAATATTTACATAGGAGTATATTTACAAATGTAAAATATGTGTATGTATATTAAATAAAGTTTATTGAATTGTTTTGTATTGTAAATGAATCAATTATTAGTTTTTGTGTGGAAAGCTTTCAAGGAAAAATTGAAACAGTTGATAATAAAAACATTAAACATTAAAATCAAATATTTTAGTTGTGACTCATTAGCAATTTGTCTTTTATCCATTTTACCTTAAGAGGGTTCTTTAATTGTATAATAGTTGAGCTGATATAAATAGCACTGTTAAACGTCTCATCTGTTATACTATAAAGGAATCACCATATATCTCGAGACAGGATATTGAGTTGACCCTGTGACGGTAATATAACTGTTATGAGACGCCATTTAGTATATAGGTAGAATATACAATTGAATAATTGAATTATATATACAATAGAATAAAGCTGTATATATGGAGGTGACTTACAAATGATTGGTATATGGCAATTAATGTATACAGGCGTATAATATGGAGATATTGTATGATTTTTCCCATGTGTTCCTCTTATTTCTATAGGCTTAGTTCATTTTAATCATAAAATGACTGGGGTTTAACTAATCATAAATCCACAAACTAGCCTCTTTAGAGTTATCAGGTAATATTTTTCCTTATCAGGTAGATATGTCCTTTTCCGGTTCGGTCCGGACATTTCTTATCCTTTTTAAGATGTTGTGAAAATAATCGTGTAAAATGTAATTCAAAATATTTTATAGAATTCGATCAGTTAAAAATCCGGTTCACATGTTCCTAACCAACATGTTAGAATATGATTGTTAACAATTACATTTCCTGGGCTTCCGAGTGTTGATAGTCCGTTTCTTTGCCAATTTTATTCCATGTGGCATTTATTCCTTACGAAGATGCTATCTTGGATAATATGAGATTGTGTTTAATAATAACGCGGTCTATCAAATAATAATAGTAACCAACAAATGATTGACGTTCGATACTGGCAAAAGCGGCTTAGATCCATTATCTACAGAAAAAGTTAACAAGGCACTAATTTCGCAGAAATACATGCAGCTAAATATTTTTTTGTTACATTAAGAGCTTAGAAAGATCGTGTTATTTTTATTAAACATAAAACTAATTTATTCATAAAGTTCCAAATAATTTTATTTTAGACGACAAAGACTTGAAAATGAAAGTGTCAATAACAGTCGCCCGAGACCACAATAGGATAGATGATAAGCCTATGTTATATTGACAAAGCTAATAATAAAGTAGGTAAATGATAAAACAATTATCTAACCAGTGTTTGTTATCTGTGAATTAAAATTAATCAATTTGAAAAACATTCTAATACTCTCGTGTTTGAAGGGGATATTAACATTGCACTCTGTTTCTTATCTCATTTCTAAATAAATATTATGAAGATATTTTCAGAACTTTTATTTTAGTATTGAGTATTTAAATACACACTCATATTTCAGAATTCTTTGGTACCCGAGTCAACCTAAGTAAAAGGAGAGTACGCCCACAATAATCCCTTGAGAGATCTTGTGTTACATGTGCTCTCAGCTTTATCACTGGAAGCCTCAGATTTAAGAGTATAAGTGCACGGTTTGCCAATAAACTTTATTTTTTAACTATAAACAATTCTATACAATATTAAGTTAAATTAATAATAATCAAAATGTGAATCATAAAAAGCAATTAGGTTTATAGGATGATATAATATAGCCTACTCCAAAAACTGTCTTTTTTACGGTTTTTATTTAACTATTACACTAAAAATGCTAGACGAATAAGGATTAATACAACATTTCGAAATGAATAATTCGTTGAAGACCTATGTTGGCAGATTGTTTTACCTGCAAAACACTAGGGAATTAAAAAGCCACAGCTGGGAATAGAAAGCAAATCCCCCAGAATCATATTGAGTCAACCGGAACCAAACAGCAAATCTACAAGAATACCAAATCACAAACCACAATTTACAAATTCATAAAACATTATGTCACAGATTCAGTGTGTTTTCCTGGTTGAGTAAGTGTGATGTAATCCTTTTCTGTCATACAAGCGTTTATATGTTGTTTACTATGCTATAGCTCACAATTGTTTTTCACACTACTTCAGGATGGGCCTAGAGCCGTTTTCACTTACATAAAATTCATTAGTAAATTACGGGAATTTAACCCATAACCTCGGGGACGAAATCCCGTCCTCTATCACTACACTTGCTCGCTCTCATACAAACCTCTATAAAATAATTTAACAGAGATATTACAAAATATAATGTTTAGGTTTATTTACATCTAATCCGGCCACGCTATTTTGTGGATTAAGGCTTACACTAGTCACTATATTATAATCTAGGTTCATTCATTCATACCATACAAAGATATTCTCTGTGATGCTTTTAATTAAGTCAAAGGTTATAAACGGGAAGCAATATCAGAGCTTTAGCTGGCTCAATAGTGATTGGATGCGTCTATTACTTCGGTGTTAAAGGTTTAACTTTTGATATAGGATAAAATTATGGCCAATTATGTGTAATTGCAAATCCGGCTAAATTTCTTGAAATAAAATTACTGATATTATACCCAAATACTTTAATAGGTTATAGCGGGTATTTATAATTTTAACGAGTTTAAAACTAGTTCATTAGTTACAATTTTAAACTAGTTATTATTTTACCATGGAAAATTTGACTATGTTTTTCTACTGCAATTTTTAAACGGTAAGAATAGAAAGAACTTAAATACGTAATATTTTGGTTCAAAAATGACCTTTGACGATATGAAATTAGCTATACCTTGCTATTTAAAATTTTAAGTTTTCAGCTTCTTTTTATTCTTAAAATTTGTGATTTTATTAAAATTGGAAAATAACAGGGAAAATGTCCTTATTACAAGTTATCTTAAAGAGTAGCTCAACAATAAGGTTATAAAAAGATTTGGCGCTGTTCCGTTCAGTAGTTAGGGTAATACGGTGCTTCACTTCAAAGTCCTTTTTTAAAACGTTTTTACCCACCCTGTAAATACTGTTAAAGATAATTAACTGTTTTGCACCAAAATGATCGGAGTGATAAGCCCTTTAAATTGACATATCACACAACCTATTTTTACATTTTAAAATTTCTCAAAAATCACCCCTATCCCACAAGTTGCTGGGATAGGGGCCCAGTTAGGGGGCCCTTTGGGCATTTTTCAAAATTGAAAATAATTTTATTTGATTTGTCATGTCCAAATTAGGGGGAAATGAGAACGAACAAGTGTTAAAAGCCTTACCTTTGTACACAACAGATATGGAAAGTTTTCAAACTATAGGTCAGCCGCTTAGAAAGCGTCCTCCTCGTAGCATTGGTGCGAGAGAGAGATACCGAGCTGTGGGAGTGAGACAGAATATGGCTCTTCCCCCACTCCACTGCCACCCCACCACCACCCTTTATTTTATTTTACCAAATCATATGTTTTCTTATAATTTTCCAAAGACTTTTGAATGACAATCATTAGGAATCAGCATTGAATATATAACACTATTATTTAGTTTTATATATCCAAAATAGCGTTGTATTCAACACTGAATGAATATACTGTAATAGTGTTATACAATATAACACTACTATTTAACCGAAAAACAGTAAAGCAGTAAATACTTGATTGGCTGATTGGAGGAGTGGGGGATGTGCGTGCACACACCTTCTTTTATACGCCTTGCCATCCCGGGTCCAGAGGTATTACCATGAGTACTACGGTGATAGCTTATACCCTATATAGGAAATTCACTAAAAGGCCGTCACTAAGATGTGTGATCGTTACTTGCGATGGTGGCAACACCATTATAGGCTAATTGCAGTCGCGTTATTTGCGTCTTACACAATAGTGGCAACATCCGCGATAATCTCCTGCGATTATCTCAGCTTCCATGACTCTTTGTGATTGCGGCTATATCTTAATCGCGGCGAGATTCGTGATGATTGTCCGTTTATGGGCTGTTTTATGGGGTAAAAATAGGGTTTTCCCATTTTTGAACCTAAAAACGCAAAATTTCACAATTTCTTTCTAAACCATTCTGTAGAGCTTAAAAACAAATAATTTAGTATATTGAAGCGTTATTATGCGCCTAATGGTTACGAGAAAAATTTAAAAAAAGTTGTAATTTTAAAATTCACATGTTATTCTTATTGAGAATAAGTCAACTGTTGTAGTTTACTTGTTTATGTACTAATTTTGATCAAATTTGAAAAAAAACATTAATTTCTTACTAAACTACAGTACCTTTTAACATTTTACATAAAAAACACAATTTTTTACCCTTCCTTGTTTCAGCAAACCTACTCGTTAAACTAATTCTATTCAAATAGGGAATAAATGTGATATTGTTAAGGAGACATTTTAGTGTAAGTTCAATCGGGCAAATGGAAATTCGCTAAGTCTGCAGGCTTGCCGCGGCGGGGGTATTTTATTGTTAGTTCTGTACGTCCAACTGTAGAGGTTATGTTT
The DNA here is from genome assembly GCF_028750875.1 of Macrosteles quadrilineatus. NCBI lineage: Eukaryota > Metazoa > Arthropoda > Insecta > Hemiptera > Cicadellidae > Macrosteles > Macrosteles quadrilineatus. The sequence goes on along the minus strand of NW_026542602.1, from coordinate 76,715,188 downwards.
TGTTTACATTTTGTTTCTTGTTATTTCAGTAATTTAAAACCTCATTTAACCAAATAAAACGATTTAATCATAAACAATAACTGGTATTCTAGTTATATTACCATATAGTAAAGCACAAATCATGAAAATAACCCTAAAATAATAGAAACAAAATGTTGTCTACCCCAGCGATCAGTGTGGACGTACATGAACTAGACACGAAAACAAAGCTACAATATTTACAATGGGATGAGGAGTCTACTTGTTTTGCTTAGTCTATGTTGCAACTCAGTGGCAGTTCCGTACTTTTATTTATTAATTCTGCATGGAGAGGTTCCGTCGTGATTATCTGTATGGATAAACACCATTAAACAGATAATTATTCTAACTAATCTGTAGGGATGAAAATTTACCTCAAAATTCGTGTAACTGAGCAGTAAGACATGTTCGGCAAGCCGCTTGTTTTCGGGTGGGCCTGCGAGGACTGTTTTCCACAGCAGTACGAACTCTGTCGAATGTTCGTTGTCTGGCATCCGATCTGACTTTGGTCGGCCTTTCAGCTTCCTTTTCAACGCAGAAGCCGTTGTTCTAAAGTTAGTAACCCACCGCATTATTGTTATACGCAACGGAACATCTCCATGTCGCCTTAATTGTGAAAGAATGCACGAAACTGCTTATGCTGCTGAGTTGCAATGAATGAATTCAATACTTTTTAAAAACGACTCCATAACAACCGCACGTAGCTCAGGCGACCACTGCTCTGTGACTAGAAAAAATGGCATTGTGTAGGCTTTCCAACGAGCATACTCACACCACTTTCAGACAACCTGTCGCTGAACAGTGCTCTGCAGAAAATGGTTCGGTTTTTTGCCGCACCCTGTACTGTATAACACTATGACTATATTCAATATTGAATACAACACTATATTGGATATAAAACGCTTAATAGTGTTGTATATTCAATGCTAACTCGTAATGATTGTCATTCGAAAGTCTTTGGGAAATTACAAGAAAACATATGATTTGGTGAAATAAAACACGTTCAGCTTGCACGTGACGTCACTATCCACACACCTTGTGAAAAAGGCCATTGGCGGAGAGGGGGAACGTACCCTCCCTCTCCGTTACCTCCCCTACATGCGCAAAAAATTTCGCGCAGGTCGTTTTCTAAACGGCCGACCTATAACACCCTGTATATAACAACACCCCTGTATGTAACAAGAAACAAAATGTAAACAAAACATAACCTCTACAGTTGGACGTACAGAACTAACAATAAAATACCCCCGCCGCGGCAAGCCTGCAGACTTAGCGAATTTCCATTCATCTTCATTTAAATGCATGTAAATAACAATAGTACATCTCTAATGCCCTCTAATGAACGTGAACAAGTGCTTATAATTAGAAACATTTTCTACAACTCTCATCACTATAATCACTTTAAGCTTAACGATCAAGATGTCATTAGGAAAATAATCGCGTCTACATTATAACAGTGGCATCTGATTTCAAGACCTTTAATATTTACAAAATCACTTTTAATCATTTTAAAACCTACAACTTATAATCATATTAAAATCCTGTCATTTACGTAGATATATGTAACAAAGTGTTTTGTGCTTAATGTTTTGCTGGAGGGAACAGTTCAAAGTGTGATTAATGTTGTGTTATTTACATGAATCCTAAACTGCACGCTATACATTTTTACAAGCATTGAAGAGGAGTCAAAACATGTAGAACAATATAAAATTTTTTTATATTATAAATCTATAAAGTTTTACCTACTGCCACGGATAAATTAAAAATATAAATATGTCAAATGACACTACTACAAGAAGTGTTTGACTATTAAAAAACAATATACACCATTAAATATTGAGTGACCTGACGAAATGTAATCAAAAGTATGGAAGGTAATGAAAAGGTCTTAATAATCGTAATAAGAAACTGTTTTATTTATCAATTTCACTTGAGGAGGCCATTTACAAGGATAAGGAAGATTTGGGTTCTCCAAGGTTAGGTGAGCTCAGCACTTTAGGTAAGTGACTTGATAGTCACGGCTTTGTGATAGAGTTATGTTTTACTGTGTTTTTGCAATGTCAGGCGTTTTATAAATGGGTTTTGTATATTGAATTACCATCAAGCCTTCGTCTTGTCAAGCGTGGGTAGAAATACCAGTTTTTCAAATATATCACACATTCTTGTTTGTTTGATAAAGTGTGATTTAAGTTTTGGATACAGTATTTTTGTAAATAAATGTTGTTATCTCATTATAAATATTTACATTAATAATTAAAATTCGTAACTAGCATTACTTACAAATATTTTAGTTATGTTAGCGAATTTCCCATATAGGGAATAAGCTATTACCGTAGTACTCATGGTAAGACCTGGACCCGGGACAGATTTTTTTTTCGTTTTGAGGTCCCTAGAGGCCAAAAATAGCATCCGTTCAAATTCATATATATGTATATATATATATATATATATATATTTATATATACATATATATATATCCTACTAATATTATAAATGAGAAAGTTTGGATGTATAGATGTATGGATGTATAGATGTATGGATGTATGTTTGTGACAAGTGAACGCGAAAAATACTGGTCGGATTGGGCTGAAATTTGGCATGATGATACCTCACATTTCAGATTAACATATAGGCATATTCTTATTTCAAAAATCCTTTCGGGCTCCGCCCCAGTGGCTCAGGAGTTTCCCATGTTAACCTTATGAGCCTAATGGAATTATTGAATCTAAACAGCTGTTTCAATTAAACGAGTTGGTTCTGTTCTATGATGTTCAATAGCATTAAAGTTACAAGGATTACCAACAGGGTGCAGCACTATTATTTCTTTTACATTTATGACAACAGCTAATTTGCAACCAAAAGGTGAGTGAGCGTAGCGAACGAACTTCAACCTGGAGGCGAGTTAGCGTAGCGAACTAGCTAACCTGTAGGCAAGTGAGCGCAGTGAACGAGCTCCTACCTAAAGGTGAGTGAGCGTAGCGAACAAACTTCAACCAGGACGTGATTGAGCCATGTGAACGAGATAATCTTGAAAATTAAGAAGTTAAACGGGGCAAAGCCCGCGGGTTACAGCTAGTATTTATATATATATGTGTCCGTTAGCGCGATAACTCGAGCAAAAATGATCCGATTTTGATGAAATTTGGTACAAACGTGTAAACCTACGTTTATTCGAACGAGTTCGCGAACCAGCATGATCGGACCATGGGAACAGGGGTTTATGGGGGCTTTTATGGGGTAAAAATGGGTTTTTCCCATTTTTGACCCAAAAAACTTAAATTTTTGCAATCTCTTTCCAAACTATTTTGTAGAGCTTAAAAAAACAAATAAATTAGTATATTGAAGCGTTATAATGCTCCTAATGGTTGCGGAGAAAATTCAAAAAAATTGTAAATTTAAAATTCCCATGTTATTCTTATGGAGGATAAGTAAACTGTTGTAGTTTGCTTATTTATTAACATATTTTGCCCAAATTTGGAAAATGTTTTTATTTCTTACTAACTATTAACATTTTACATAAAAAAACACTTTAACCCTCCCTGTTGCAGCAAACCTAAGTATGTGTTAAACTGATTTGATTTAAATAGTGAATAAATGTGATATTTTTAAGGAGACATTTTAGTGTAAATCCAATCAGGCAAATGGAAATTCGCTTAGTCTGCAGGTTTGCTGCGGTGGGGGTATTATAATACTGTCATCATTATCTTGTTGTAACAAATTACATCGTGCTTTTTAAGCCTTACCTCAGACAGTGTAATGCTAGTGGCCTTTCAGTATATGACGCAGCATTTAGTAAGAGTATTTATGAGGACAATGATATCAACAAATTCTTTTGTTTGATTTTTCTATTTATGTTTCGTTTTATTGTATAAGCTTATTGGATAGTTATAATAATCGTTTCTGTCAAAATAACAAACGGAATATGTATAAAACAATATAACTTAAGAGTTGTATTGTCTAGTTTCTTGCTCATCAGTAATACCATTGACTATTGGATACTGTAGTAGACGTCCCATCTATATGGACCAGCTAAGAACGTAGTTGTGTGAGCCAGTCACAGAATGCGCTAATGACTGAAACTCTATTTTCTACCTTATTTTTTGTTGCTGCCCAAGTTTATTGATCATAACAGTTGCTATATTTTCTATACATACTTTAGCAGTTGGTTCTGGTCTATTTTCGTTGTAATTATTTATTATTGTAACTTATTGAATATATAAGAAAATATTTCCGAACGTAGGTTTATTCTTACCATTATGCTACTTTATAATACATGCAATATGTTAATATATTATTTTCATAAAATAGTATAAAAATGGTTATTAAAAAAACCCTAAAAACCCCGTTAATAAAATAAAAGGGAAAAAGGTTTAAAAACTCCTCTTGAGGTTTTTTTTTACCTAACTTAGCTTATTAAGATATCGTTGTTAAATCCATAGAATATACTAAATTTGATCGAAGTTTGTGAAATTCAGCATCAACTATTTAAAATAACCACAATTTTTTAGTGGTTTAAGATTTGTTTATTCTCATAGTTTGACGCAAAGATAAAATAAAAATTCGGTCAACATATTTCATATAATTTCAACAATGTAGTTCAAACCATCAGGACTCATGAATGTTTTTGTAAAAAAACGTATACGGACAGAAAGAGGCTAAACAAAACGCATCATGACATATTTCTAAATAAACATTTTGCTTATATTCACCCAAAGCATCACTACTTTAACTATGTCCCTAACTTTTTTAAGCGCCTAGTATAATATGAAGCACTGACTTACCCTACTTTACGTATTCCAAAATTATGTAGAGGGTATACCTGACGAATGTGAAAGCCAGTGGTTTAAGCCTATGGCAAATGATGTGTTTGTAAAAAAAAAACTGTTTAGAAGCTATCAAAAAACTCCCTTAAAATCACAAAAATTTATGGATTTTTTTATTAACAAATTGATTTAGCATAGATTGTTTCCAATTTGATGAATTTCAGTCCGGCTCCATATTGATCACTGCTATTGTGACTTCTCGTTGTGGCGTGGTAGGTGGTGGGGTCATCAACAACTGGCTCGAGTATCTCGGGGGGGATGGTGCCGGTGGGTCGTCGTTCCACCTACCCCACAGCCAGATACCCACCGACACCACAGTGACAACAGCCCCCAGCCCCCCTACGGCCAACAGGGCACCATGCTCCTCCCTAAAGAAACAGACCAAATTTTCTAACACACAAACAAAGTTATCGTAACATCTTCACAAACACTATGTATTATTATAAGACAATTTGGTACACTTAAATACAAAACTCTCTCTCTCTCTTTTCTTTGTGTTCTCAAGGAGAGTAAATTTCCAAATAAAGATATCCAGCAACCGTTTTTAATGAAACAACATAATTCAAATTTACTTTATGATATTACTAAAAGCTTTACTCACCAAACAAAGTTAAAAACCATCATGAAACTCATTTAATTGATCGGATGGACAATCATACGGACATCGATATTATGTTTATACATTATAATATATAATATTATACATCGATAGGTGTGGATGCATCCACCATCATTTACTATTATTTTTCCAATCACTAATTATGAACAAAACTTACTGACACAAATCTCATTTTCAAGAGATCTTCAGAGGAGATATCATTGTAGGCTAGTAGCTTTTCAAGTAGTCTACATATTTACAAGAGTCAAAAATCTTTATTCACAGCAATCATAGCCAAGAACCACGCCTTTAATGGAAATGAGCTTCTCGAACACATTTGACTTTCATGCTTGCAAATTACACAGTATTTTAAAAGTTGCTTCCTTGATTTCGTTTCAAATTTCAAAATGTATTTCTCGGTTTGTAAAACTATTTTCTACCCAAAGTTTTTCTTAATACTAAGAATATATAAACTACAATAAGGAAAAAGCCACCTAAACTAGGATCAATATTTGAAATTGTTTATCAATTTTAATACGTAATGTTTATACAATAAACTTATTGTAAGAGGAATTTCACTTGAGATTAATTCAGTTGCTAGATTTTACATAGGTCCAATATTATTTTGTGGACGAATTAAGAGTTCCTTAAAAAAGAAACTCATTACAAACCTTGAAATATTCAAAGGGTAAGTAATAATTCATTGCAAGACTTGCATAAGATAGAAAATGTTCTATGTATTTTTCAAACCTTTCAAAGTAAAACTAATTGAAATTCTTTCGGTGTTTTTCTTTTGGAATGATTGATTAAAATATTTTTTGAGTCAAGAGTATTTTAACTCAAACAGGAGAGGTCCTCTGAGGGATCTTGAAGAAGTAAACAAACTTTAAAACTAAACTATGTTTTTAATGTTAAGAAACTATCAAACTAAACAACTAAATTATTAATACTATCACACGGTGGCTCGGTAACATACTTTTTCATCTTGCAGCGAAGTTTATTAATATGTCTTAATTGTTTTTGTTTTTTTGGTACTCATTGAACATTTTATGTATTTAAAAATATTTATAAAAGAGTCAATTTATTATATTTCAATTGTTGCGCATGATATAGATTATATTCATGATGGATGTGTGGTCTGTCCAAGTAGACTGCCATTGAGAGAGCTCTGAGTGAATTTCCTATTCCTTCTACAATCCTTCCAGAGACTTCGAATTCATCAAACCAAGGCCAATTAATTGTTTACTTTGGCACTCATAGACACTGCGCTGTTACGTGGACATTTTGTGTGTTGAGAAACCCCCACTACACTGTTAGGCTTTATTTATATTCAAAACTCTCTAAATTAGCCCCTACGCCAGTGTGCTATTGGGGTGTGTGGTGTTGTGCTGAAGATCCTGGTCCACATTTTGGTCATCTGTGATCATCGTTAATAATCTGTGAAGTGCGATTCATTGCAAGTGACGGGCTTCCGCGTTCAAGATTCCAGTTCTTCTTATCTTCTCGTCTCTTCTCCGGACTTAATCCTTTAATCATCAACAAACAAAATCTTTCTATCCTAACCACTCTTAGGTTAGGTTAGGTTACAATAATAAGGTTTGGTTGTTATGCGTGTTCCGTATAATACCAAAGTACCAAAGAAAACATGTTTGAACTATTAATTTGAACTAATTTCATCTGGTTAATAATAAACAAAACAATTGTAGTTCCTGCAATAGTTTATGTCTAAGGACGTCCACTAGAGATGGACAACTGCAATCACGAGGACATTTGCCAGCTCGGTGACTTGGAAAACAATTACTTGGTCGTCTTGCTGTGAGATAGCTCACTATGTCCTTCTTGTGTACAGAAAAGTTGTTTAGTTGTTTTAAAATACCTTGTGGGTAAAGATCTAGTAGAATAAATTAAGTTCCTTGTCAGAATAAAAATATAATGCTTTCCTATTTAAGGAAACATAGTACTTAAGAAACATACAAATTTATATTTTTAATAAAATACGTGATGTTTTATGTTTATACCTCATTTGTATTTTCAGAATTGAGTAAATGATTGAACTAGTTATTAAAAAAAAAAATCTAAAGAAAATATTAATTTACTTTAATTTGAACATGATAAGACAAAACAGGACAAAACCTGTTACGATAGATTAAGGAGCTTAGATGTTTCATCAGTTTTAGGGAAGAACAATATCTTTAAGAAGATAAACCACGAAGTGAATTAACTTTTTACCGTGAAAAGTATTTGCGTTGTTTCTCGACCTTCGCAGGTCATAACATTTCATTATTCTTAATTTCCATCAACCCCTGCTTGACTTAAGTGTTTTACTTTAATTCTTCTTACAACCAACTTTAGTTTTACTATCCCAGGTACAATGATCAAACAAGAAGTACAAAATACAAGGTCCTAAAATTTAAAATAAAATTATTCTTTCAATTTTGCACATTCACTTAACTGCATATACAACTTGATGAATGCTCCCTTACTTTCACTTGTTTGTTTATTATTTTTTATTGATTTGTTTCTTTGACATCAGAACCATTTCATACTGCTATTCAGGTAGGTTCTTCAAGCCATTCCACGTGTACTTAATCGCTTAAAATAACACGCTTGCCAGAAATGCACTTGGAAACTGTCATAGTGACGACATTGGTAATGTCCACGAATTGTTTACAAAAAAAGGAACCAGCAGTAAATATTTGACGCACTACAGATATGCCTGTAGCTTAAAAATGTTGTAACAAATCAAAATTTAGCACCCAAATACACAAGAGAAAATAATAGGGTTGTAGTAAAACGTTTCAACAGCTTAAAACTTAAACAGTTGCAGTAGTGACAGAGGAAGAGCTCAGTGTTACATCAGATGCTGAAGACTCCAAGGACTGACAGAGTTTGCTCACTTTCTGGTTGTTTGGTAATCAACTCTGATAATTATATACTTAACAGATTAACTTCAAACATCCTTAGAGGTGTTTTTAACAGCTTAAGAAGATACACAACTTGGTCAAAGGAATAATTTGTTTACAGTTTTAGGAATATTAAACCTTTTTTGGTAGACAAATGTGTTTTTAAATCTTAAGTTTTTACATTTTACATTTAAAAGGATTTTTTTAACATTCCACAACAATCTTACTAATATTATAAATGTGAAAGTTTGTGTGTTTGTTTGTTTGTTTGTTTGAAGTTCAATCACGCATAAACCACTGGACGGATTGGGCTGAAATTTGGCATGATGATAGCTCACATTCCCGATTAACATATAGGCATATTCTTATCTCAAAAATCCTTTCGGGCTCCGCCCCAGTGGCTCTGTAGTTCCCTATGTTAACCTTATGAGTAATCATATTTAAAGGGAATTAATGAATTTAGTCAGCTGTTTCAACTAAAGAAGTTGGTTCTATGATATACAAAACCATTAAAAAGTTATAAGATTTACCAACAGGGTGCAGCACTATAACGTTTTCTGCTAAACAGCAACAAAAATCTGTGATATGCAATGAGAACTGTCAATGTAGGATTGTTACAGTTATGTTTATGTTTTTAATGTCATGAATAATTTGTGATTTTTTGTGAATTCATAATAATTTATTTTTCTTTATTGTTTAGGTAAAGGGGTAGAACATTATGGCTATGTTAGATGTGTAATACCATTAATATACCGTCAATTTAAAGAAGCAAATTTTATCCAACTTTGTCCTCCACTATTGCAAACGCAAAGCTTGAGTATAACTGCAATAAGCATTTTAAACTTATATGCACACCCCGTACGAAGGACGGGTACTCTGCTAATATACCATATGTTGGGTATTTCAAGCTCCTACTTCTTAACAATATCCCTCGTAAAATCTTATATTGTAATTTCCACAGATATAATGCAAAGAGATATTTTTCGAAAGTCTTGCTATTCAATAGCTAATATCAATTTACATATTTTTTTTTAAATCCAATTTGATCAATTAGTCTTGTTTAAAAAGATTTACCGCTTGGCATTTTTCAACAAAGTTTGAGTTAAATCCTGAACTTCACGAATATAAACGTTGGGTTATTGAATATATATTGAAAGAAGATATTAAAAAAGTTTCCCCCAACAAGAAGCGAGCCTATGGCGACTGGCAATGCGGAAGTTAAACAAATATTTCTTTTGCTTAGTACACAGACTGTCTACATCATACTCCTACACAACGTTCTCTCTATGTTTAAATATATTACATTTGTATTAAAAACAATAGAGTATATTTTTTTTAGACAAGGTTCTAGAAGGACGAGTTTTGAGTTAAATAGTATGATAGCTATGATGAGGGAAAGAGGCTGACTCTTCTAAGATGTTCTGCACGTTGAACATCTCATTGTGATTTGGGAACTCTGGTTTCCTTTAAAAACGAATAATAGATAATTATTTATTGACTGTAGATAAAAAAATTTTACTTGTTTAGTGTTAAATGTATCTGGAACTATTATCAAAGAGTATTAATCTGTCATTTCAATTCCATTTTAATTGTTCCAATTATAGTGTTTTTTGTAACTACTGTGATAGTTTTAACATAAACGCTTTGGGAATTAAGAATATCTACATAATCTTAAATAAAACCTGTATTTACTCTGTATAAATGGGTTAAGAGATTAAGGAACTGTGCTTGGATTCCCCTGTAAATGAGATAGCATTCATTGATTTAGCGAGAATAAGGTAAGCGGAGAATGATTAAAAACTATGTTCAGCATACATTTAGAAATACGTAAATGTTTTTCTTTGAATTATTTTTTATAAATTTATTTTTACAACAGTTTGAAAGTGGTCATTTTGAAGTGGCTTATATATTATTGAATGCCTGAATATTTTTTCCTTTTATTTGTATAAACACTTTAGAATATTACTGAGTTATAATATTTCGGGGAGTTTCAGTATGCAAATATTAAGATACCATGTTTTATACTAAACGAGAATATATATTTTTTTATTTATGTATAACCTAAAATAGTTATTAAAAGATTGTAAAAAAAAACAATTCTCCTAAGATATGTGGTCGTTAAAAGTACCGTAGTGTTTTAGTTGTCATAAAAATATTAAGTAAACAGATTAGGTTTTAGGTTTGCAGTTCAGACGTACGTTTTTACTATGATCGTTGTCCCTTTCGGGAAGGAGTTCACCAAAAATAATTTTCCTCGCCTAAAATGCCTGTTATATCTAATTTAATTATAAATGCTAAACATTAAGGTGGGGTAACAAATATATGACACAACAAAACCCCTTTACTTAGGCCTACTGAAGATATTTGAACCTGAATCTCCAACACAAATATCCTACGCTATAGCCCCTATAAAAGTATGTAAACTGTTTGAGTCATTATTATCATATCACTTCGTATTGATTTTACCTATTTCCAATCAGGACCTAAATTTGAGTAATTAGGTTCTAAACTTCAAAATTACCAGCAAGATCTTCAACGTTCTAACTTTAAACTAGGCAACAACAAATCATGTCCCCGAGAAAACTTAATAGAAATTGAGGATGGCAAAATTATATGAATTGCGAAGGATGTGGTGAAATGTTTGTAATTTCTACAGTGGAAAGTTAATTTACTTCGTGGCTTATCTTCTAACAGATATTGTTCTTCCCTAAAACTGATGAAACGTTCCTGATGATAAAATATCCATTTGGATCTTATTGTCTAAGCTTTAAGTCATCGAATAGTACTCCGTGTTCTGTGTTTCATGTGTATGTGTAATGGTATATGGTAGAAACTGTTCTATAATTTGCGCAGTGGATTAGAAATAAAGGAAGGGTTGTGGAAAGGATAGCCAAGAAATCCCAAAGAGATGGACTTGTTTAGTACTACACTTTAACAATATCTAGTTAGTTAATTGAGAAAAAAATAATATGTGTTCAACTCGGATAGTATACGCCATGATTAAAATAACGCTGGGTAAAACATCATCAACAGTATATCATGATGTTATTCATTGTCTTTCTATCGTAATAAACTAGATTTACAAGTATGAGTAAAACATCAAAATTGCAGAATTAGCTAAAACATAATGGATATCATGATACAGTATATCATGATGTTATTTATTGTTTTTCCTTGGTAATATTACAAATACGATTTACAAGTATAACAGAGTAAAATATCAAAATTGCAGAATTTGCTAAAATATAAATCCACTTGTATTAAATGTTGTGTTGGATGTTTGTATTCATTTTACTAGTTTATATAATTCACCGAGACACACCAAGACCACTATGTCTCAGGTAAGGTAAGACGACAGTTGAGGTAGAAGACGTGAATGTCAAAGCCTTGACAATTAATTTTCGTCAGAGTATCTCTCTTGTCCATTAGTTTCACTTTCACTCAGAAAGATTTTCTTTGTTGCCCGTTGATATATTTTTTATTTGGGTTTATTTTTTTGGAAATAAGTTTTGATTAACAAATATGTCTTCTTAATACACTTAAGGTAGAAGTAAGTGTGACAAAAGCTTTTTGGTGTAAGTACAAAGTAAATTAAGAGCGATGATTCATATAAGAGGTTCCAAGTCAAAAATTATCTTCCCAAAGAAATATTTTTAATTTTTAATAATAACCATAATTTTCGTATTCTACGTTAAATTATGAATAGGAATAATAGAAAATTATGGAAGATTAATAGTAAAAACTCCATTATAAATCCAAAGATTAAAATTAAGGTCTTTCGTAAACATTTAAAAAACATTGGTCTTTTAAATCTTACTTCATATTTAATTCAAACAAACAACTTGTTGAATATTTCCAAAAATTCAGCAACCAACCTCATATCCAGCACAAAAATGCATGACGGATCTATCCTTTAACTTTATCAACCGGGAAAATACTGGTTTTAATACCTAAGTAATGAAGTAATGCAAGAAGCTAGGTGCCTGAGCAGTTATAATAGCTAAGTCACTTTTCAATACTCTAACAGAAGAAATATTTTCCATAGACTCTAAACCTAATTTTCCTTGAATGTCAGATAGCCAGTAAACTGGCACTAGTTCCACTTAAATCTTTTTACAATAGCTGTTAGCATTTGAAGCAGAAATAAACATTTTTAGAACGAATTATTAAATATGTACAAAACTTGTGGACTAAATTAACATATAATTTGTTATCTTATAAAATAAATTTTCCTTATTTTAACATACAGCGTTTAATAAACATTGCTAAAGTATAGTGCAATACAAAATTCAAAAACCGAAGCCACATAAAAAGTATGAGATTTAAGGAGAAACCATTTCAATCGGTTTTCATTATTTGTCTCTCCAACAGACTTTCAATTTAAAGGAAAGTCTACCGTAAACATTGTCAACGTTTTTCATTTAACCAAAGTTATCTTGGGTGAATATACTGTTTACGTTAGTTTTTTTATGGAAAACTAATATTTAATATGGGAAAATAAATATAGAGAAATAAATATAACGTGGTGAAATTTTATCAAAACAAAAAAGTAGTGTTTTTATTTGTTTATCTTAAACAAAGTTGTGTTTTTTATTAGAATAGAAAATGTTATAATAGTACAATCGTATCATAAAATTTATAATTATGTATATTCATATTTGTCTAAGATATAATCATGAACACAATACAAACCAAAACATGAATCACATGTTTCCATTTTTTTTTTTTTTTTTTTTTTTTGAAGTAAATCACAACGAGTAAAATGTCGCAGCTGAAACGTTTGTTTGAACTTATTTCTCCCAAGAGATCACTTGTCATTGGTTACTGTACAGTGTACATACAGTATATTGTGTCTCACTTGCTTTTGAAAAAATACATATAAGTATCACCACTGAACTCCTTACTCTGAACAATCACTTTTAGTTAGCTAAAACAGCTGTTTTAATTTTTAGTTACCCAATGATCGCAATGCATCTTAAATTAAGTTTTCTCCCTTATTTAGGAACCAATTTTCTTACATTTTGTTTATCATGTTAGAGTTGTAGGAAAAAGGTTTCAATGAAACATCGTGACAGCAGTTTAGTTTTGTTTTATTTAGATCACCTATGAAATTTTAATTTTATTTTAGTTCAAAAATATTAAATTGACAACATTTTGTAACCTAACATGATACAAATGTAATCTTTTTCTCGAAATAGGCGTTTAAGTTATTAAACTATGCATCAAGTTGCAATTCAATAAAAAGGCAGTTATTAAATTAGAAATCATTTTAGAGGATGTGTGAGTAGTTTTTCAGTTTTGTAAATTTTTACTTGATATTTAAATTTGTTTTTGGTCTAGGAATGATATTTTAAAAGGACGGTAGAGAGTTTGGAGACACGCTGAATTAGGAATTCGTAGATAACATAGTGTTGACCCTAGACTAAATATACTGGGTGTTAGTTTTATTATTATTGTTTTATCAAATAACATCAATTATGTGTGTTTTGCATAAAAAGTATTTTTGTTGCTTTTATTGTTTTGGCCGATATTTTTGCTTAGACAAAAAAGTCATCATGCTATTTGGTTATCAAATAAAGAATTCCTGAAATGTTTGTTAACCTAAAACAGTTGTTTTGTTTTTTTTCTTTCACTGTTTTAAACCCTTGGATAATAATCGTAAGGTTATGACTAATCTACAGTACTTATATTTTAGATCAGAAATGTGGGATTTAATAGTAGTTTAGGATTGGTGGCAGTGTAGGATTTTTATATATGCCACCGATGCAGTACATTAACAAAATCTAAAAAATCTAAATCCTCTTGAAAGGTGCATATTTTCATCCTACATATGCAGTAAGACTAAGCCTTATCACAACACTATCACTTATCACTTTATGATATGAAAGGATTTTTTAGGTAAGAATATGCCTATATGTTAATCGGGAATGTGAGCATTCGTCATGCCAAATTTCAGCCCAATTCGTCCAGTGGTTTATGCGTGATTGAGATTCAAACAAACACACAATTTCACATTTATAATATTAGTAAGACTACACTCATCTCAATTCACACTTGGCTTAAAATACCTACTTTGTATGGTCGCTATTTCATTAAAAAATATTTAAGTATTAAAAGTATTAAAGTATTAAAAAATTAGATAAAAAAACGAAAACCCTCTCCGGCTAAAACTAAAGTAAGATAATAGATGAAAAATGCAAAAACAAATATACAAAATACATGTATATTGGAAGCTTAAAACTTTCAATAAAAGAACTTTCAAAGCACAGCAATATTTCAATATTAAAATAACCCAACATTAGTATGAACCCTACCTAAAGCACGTATATTGGATATAAACTTGAATGTGATATAATAATTTATAGTTGTAAAGTGAGGTTGTGGTTTACACTCAACTCTACTCTGGTGGGTTGTTACACTTTCACAACAAGTTTAACTGTTTCTGAAAGTTTCTGTGGCTAAGCAATGTCTGCAATCTCCTGGAAATACATGCGGGTGATTGACCAAAGGTTAGTGGTCTTTGAATTCAAAATTTGTTTATGATTTACATATTTTTCACACAAAGAGCTTTTGGTTATAAAATGTTCAAATTAACTTGCTATAAAACGTATGTTATGAAGCAAATGAATTGAAAGTCATTAATTCGAACTAAAAGGTCATAAAAATAGCAGCTGGGCAACTTTTCTTAGTAATTCAAATAAGTTTAATTTGTTTAGTATTTATAACCATTCATTATTTTTTACTGTTTGTATGGTTTTATTGCGCATAGCATGATTAAATTAATTGTTTAAAGTATGAATATTAGTTATTTGAAAATACATTACAGATTCCTTTTTCAGATGCAAACCGAAAATAATCTTACCAATATACCAATGAACGTTTACTAGCTTATATTGTTTATAAATTAACTTGACTTCTATAAATACTTTTTAAATCACGCAAAATTTTTAAAGGGAGTGTTTACTAGTGTGGCAGAAAGAACATACGGAAACAAACAAGGTAAAATGAAACCGGTAAATACTGACTCAGGGGACCAAGTAGCTTTTTTACTGTTTATATAAAAAGGATTTCTGCAAGAAATGTTGAATTCATTGGTTTTTTTCTGTTTATAGGGTCCACATAGGTACTTTAATCAGCAAATCTCAGTTAATTCAAATAATTGTGCTTTACCAATCATATAATTTTTAATTTATTTTGATCACTGACAAAATCAATTCAGAACATTCGTATTCAACTTTTTACTTTTCACTAAAGTGATTTTAAACTGCAAACCTAATCAGTTTATTTAATATTTTGATGACAACTAAAACACTACGGTACTTTTAACTACCTATGTACTATAATCCTGTAACTATATCTTAGGAAAATAGTTTAAAAAAAAAAAAAATTATTTTAATAAATATTTTAGGTCATTTGTATATTTAAAATATATAAATACATATGTTCTCGTTTAGTATAAAACATGGGATCTTAATATTTGCATACTGAAACTACCCGAAATATTATACTCACTACTCAATACTCACTAGTATTCTAAAGTGTTTATACAAATAACTTCTTGATCAGCATTGTATGTGTTATTAAATTTACGAAAAGTAAATAAAAGAAACGTCTTATAACACTTAAAACATATATTTACGCTTATACTGTTACTCACAAGACGGTAAATATACAAAAAAGATGGTAAGTGGAGATCGATTTCGATTGGACACTCCAATCATCATCAGACCCAATAGGCGAATGAATGTAATGAATGTGTTCATTCGCCTATTGGGTCTGATGATGATTGGAGTGTCCAATCGAAATCGATCACCACTTACCATCTTTTTTGTATATTTACCGTCTTGTGAGTAACAGTATAAGCGTAAATATATGTTTTAAGTGTTATAAGACGTTTCTTTTATTTACTTTCCGTTTATACAAATCAAAGGAAAATATATTTTGTCGTGTTATGCCTAACTTGTTAATGGTTTTTAGAACCTCAATATCCATTTAAATTAACCTTTGCTGAAGGACTGGTTTTTATTTATTTCTAAAAGACTGTTTTGTCTTGGTATTTAAATTTATAGTTATATATGTTGAATCGTTTGAAATGTAAATAAAGTTTAGTTTGTTGTTTTGTTTCGCATTTGAACACAAGCTCATTTTCTCTGTTAAAATTTATCTAGCATTTTGTCATTTCTGAATTTAATTCAAAACCTAAATCGTCCATGATATCACACTATTAATCGTGAATCGCGTATCAGTGACGACAACAATTTAATCAATCAATAATATATCACTTCTCAATTATCACTGTCAAACTGTTGTAAAAATAAATTTATAAATAATTGTTCAAAGAAATACATTAACGTATATCCAAACACAGTTGCCTTAATTTCTTAAGCCCGTTTATACAGAGTAAATACAGGTTTTATTTAAGATTATGTAGATATTCATAATCCCGAAATCGTTTAAGTTAAAACTACCATACTAGTTACAAAAAATACTATAATTGGAACAAATAAAATGGAATTGAAAAAGAAAGCTTAATACTCTTTGATCGTTAGTAAATGGATCCATGTAAATTTAACGCTAAACAAGTAATATTTTGTTGTCTTCAGTTGTCAATAAATATTTATTTTATTCGTCTTTAAAGGAAACCAGAGTTCCCAATTCACAATGAGAAGTTTAACGTGCAGAACTAAGAGTCAGTCTCTTCCCTTAACATAGCTATCATACTATTTAATTCAAAACTCGACCTTCTCGATCCATATCTTTAAAATATAGACTCTATTGTTTTGTAATACAAAGTTAATATATTTAAATATAGAGATAACGTTATGTAGGAGTATAATATAGGCAGTCTATGTACTAAGCAAAAGGAATATTTGTTTAACTTCCGCATTTCCAGTCGCCATCGGCTCGCTTCTTGTTGGGGGAAACTTTTTTAATATCTTCTTTCAATATATATTCAATAACCCAACGTTTATATTCGTGAAGTTCAGGATTTACTGTAACTCAAACTTTGTTGAAAAATGCTAAACGGTAAATCTTTTTAAACAAGACTAATTGATCAAATTGGATTTTAAAAAATATGTAAATTGATATTAGCTATGTTGAATAGCAAGACCTACGTAAAATTATCTCTTTGCATTGTATCTGTGGAAATTACAATATAAGATTTTTACAAGGGATATTGTTAAAAAGTAAGAGCTTGAAATACCCAAAATTAGATTAAGGTCATATCTATTTTGAATGGTGTATTGTTGTGGAATGTTAAAAAAATCCTTTTAAATTTACAATGTAAAAATATGTAAGTTTAAAAACATATTTGTCTACCAAAAAAGGTTTAATATCCCTAAAACTGTAAACAAATTATTCCTTTGACCAAGTTGTGTACTTTTTTAAGCTGCTTAAATATACTCTAAGGATATTTGCAGTTACTCAGTTGAGTATTTAATTATCAGAGTCGATTACCAGACAACCAGGAGAAAACTCGCTCTGTCCCTTGAGACTTCAGCATCTGATGTAGCACTGAGCTCTTTATCTGTGACTACTGCATCTCTGTTATAATTTTAACTGTTGAAACGTTTAAAAACAACCTTATTATTTTCTCTGATATGTTTGTGTGAACCTTCGGGTTTGATAGCACTGTTTTGCAACGGCAGGACTTACCGTCATATCTTTAATGTGGGTTCTTTATTTTGTAAACATATTTCGTGGACAATATGGTAGTTTTTAAGTGCATTTTTGTGAGAAGAGTGTCTTTTTGAGTGGTTAAGTACACGTGGTATTACTTGAAAAAAAAGTTCAATAGCAGAATTTTATAATTTATTGTTCTTTAATAATTGCCTAATCATAACCTACACGACTTAGACATAACTAGCCGGTCTGAAACTAAAGTTAACCCGACTAACACACACTACTATGTTCAACATTCCTTGGCATAACGTAGACTGAGACCCCCTCGTCGTTCGTCTCCTCTGTGGGGTTGGATTTTGTATTACTTGTACTTTGACCATAGGTCCTATTGTATATAACTTAAACTGGCTTCTTGATAATTGTAATAATTAAACTAAAATATTTTTAACTTTATAACACAGTATGAAAAGGTTCTTTCAAAGAGCAAATCGATAAAACAAATTAATCAAGTCAAACAAAACAGTTATTAAAATAAAGGAGCACTCATTATTTTGTATATGCGATTGGATAAATATTGAAAGTTAATATATTTTGTCGCGTTATGCCTAACTGGTTATTGGTTTTAAAAACCTCAATATCTCTTTAAATTAACCTTTGCTGAAGGACTGGTTTTTAACTATTACTGAAAGACTGTTTTGTCTTATTTAAATTTATAGGCATGTGTTGAATTGTTTCAAAATGTAAATAAAGTTTAGTTTGTTGTTTGTGCTGTTTAAAAAACACAAGCTCATTTAGGTGTTGCATTAAATCTTAAATTTGGTCATTTCTGAATTTCATTTCGTCCGTGTTATCACAAGTAAGGGAATCACATACAGTGACGATGGCAAGTTATTATTTAAATTATTTAACAAAATTTGTATTTTTTTACTTTTTGATCATCGTACCTGGGATTCTAAAACTAATTGTTTGTAAGTAGAATTAAAGTCAAACACTTAAGTCAAGCAGGGGTTGATAGAAATTCAGAATAATGAAATGTTATGACCTGCGAAGGCCGAGAAAAAACGCAAATACTTTTTACGGTAAAAAGTTAATTCACTTCGTGGTTTATCTTCTAAAAGATATTGCTCTTCCCTAAAACTGATGAAATATCTAAGCTCAGTCTATCGTAACCGTTTTTGTCCTGTTTCGTCTTATCATGTTGAAATGAAACTAAATATTATTTTCTTTAGATGTTTCGTTGGAATAATTCGCTCAATCATTTACTCAGTTCTAAAAATACAAATGAGGTATAAACATAAAACATGACGTATTAAAAAAAAATGTATTTATGTTTCGTAAGTACTATGTTTCCTTAAATAGGAAAGCATTATATTTTTATTCTGACAGGGAACTTGATTTATTCCACTAGATCTTTTACCCACAAGGTATGTTAAAACAATTAAACAACTTTCCTGTACACAGGAAGGATATAGTGAGCTATCTCACAGCAAGACGACCAAGTATTTGTTTTCTAAGTCACCGAGCTGGCAAATGTCCTTGCAGTTGTCCATCTCTAGTGAACATCTTTTCACACAAACTATTGCTGGAACTACAATTGGTTTGTTAATTGTTAACTAGGTGAAATTAGTACAAATTAATAGTTAAAAATGTTTTTGCTAGATGGTTGAAAAAATTCAACTTTGAACTGTGATGGTTCAAACAAAATTATAATTGGCACAAAATAATAAATAATTTGGCGGATTTGACCCACTCGCCTAACACTACTTTCTGGCAGTTTAGTCACTGTAACTGCAGACATTTTGGACACCGTAGGCCAGAAGAGAAGTAGATGAAATGTTGATGAACGGGGGATTAAGTCCGTATAGGAGATAAGAAGATGAGAAGAACGGAAATTTTAGCAATGAATTGCACTTCACAGTTTTAACTCTATTCACAGTTTTGAGAGATGATAAGGAACCCGTAATTGGCCTTGGTTTGATTAATCCAGAGTCTCTGGAAGGATTGTAGAAGGAATAGGAAATTTATTCAGTGCTTTCTCAATGAAAGTCCACTCGTACAGACCACACATCCATCATACACAAAAATCGAAATAGAGTAAATTGACTATTTTATAAATATTTTTAAATACATACAATGTTTACTGATTACCAAAGAAAAAGAAAACAGTAAAAACGTATTAATCAACCTCGCTGCAAGATGATAAAAGTATGATTCCGAGCCACCATCTGATAGTATTAATAATTAAGTTGTTTAGTTTGATAGGTTTAAACATTAGAAACAAAGTTTGAAAGTTCGTTAACTTTTGCAAGATCCCTCAGAGGACCTCTCCTGTTTGAGTTAAAATACTCTTGACTCTAAAAATATTTTAATCAATCATCCCAAAAGAAAAACACTGAATGAATTTCAATAAGATTATCTCTGAAGGGTTTGAAAAATATAACATTTTCTATCTGATGCTAATCTTTTGATTAATTATAATTTACCCTTTGAATATTCCAAGGTTTGTTATGCGTTTCCTTTCAAGGAACTCTTAATTCGTCCACAAAATAATATTGCACCGTTGTAAAATAAAGCAACTGAAATAAACTGATGTGATATTCCTTTTACAATAAGTTTATTCTATTAACATTGCGAAATAAAATTGATAAACGAATTCAATTACGGATCCTAGTTTAGGTGGCTTTGTTCCTTATTGTAGTTTAAAATGTTGCGAAAAACTTGGCATAGAAAATAGTTTTACAAACCAAGGAATACATTTTAAAATTCGAAACGGAATCGAGGAAGCAACAACAGAACTTCTAAAATACTGTTTAATTCGCAAGCATGAAAGTCAAATGTGTTCGCGAATCTCATTTCCATTAAAGGCGTGGTCTTGGCTATGATTGCTGTGAATAAAGATTTTTGACTCTTGTAAATGTAGACTACTTGAAAAGCTATTACAATGATATCTCCTCTGAAGATCACTTGAAAACAAGGTTTGTGTCAGTAAGCTATGTTCATAAAAAGTGATTGGAAAAATAATAGTAAATGATGGTGGATGCATCCACACCCATCGGTGTATAACTACATAATGTCGATGTTCGTACGATTGTCCATCCGATCAACGGGTCATTTAAGAGACATTAAACAAGTTTGTTTATTTTTAGTGCTGTCGGAAATCGTCTTGTTAGCACCAAGTTACCTATTTTTAGCCTTTATGAAGGATCTCTATGGTGGCCAGCTTACGAAAAGGTCTCAAAAAAATATCCCAGGCTATGAAAGATTGGTACATCTCTTTTTAAATGCACCTGCAAATGTTTAAGATTCAACTTTGATGCTATCTGTTAAGATGGACTTAGCTCAGGATTGGGTATCCAACATAAATTTATGTGTATGCGAATAGCTTAAATAGCTCTCTATTCCCAAATAGAGTTCATTATAGGTAGTAACAAAGTTATTAAAAACAACTTCGTCAAATCCATGGTCATCAGGTCGTATTTTCTACAACTTTTAGAAGCACTCGTATATTTTTCTAGTCTATTTTTCAAGTTTTATCTACTTGATACTATTTTCCGAATTTTCCACTTGAGTTTCATGATGGTCTTTAACTTTGTTCGGTGAGTAAAGCTTTTTTTTCAATATCTCAAACTCAAACTCAAACATATTTATTTTTGACAGTTGTTACAAACTGCATAATAGCGTCAACAAAATTTCTCTTAAACAAATCAAAACAATGTTTTCTTATGGATAAAATCTAAAAAAACTAAAAATATCCTAATGTAAATTTTAATTATGTTGTTTCATTAAAAATTATTAAGAAATAGTTTTGTATTTTAGTGTACCGTATTGTTTTATAATAATAAATAGTGTTTGTTAAGATGTTGCGATAACTTTGTTTGTATGTTTTAGTAAATTGTATTCAGTAAAAATGACTTACACCCAACTGTTAACTAAACATAAAGCAGTTTCAATTCTAATGGCATTTACTTATTATTATGGATGAGTAATTATAATTCCATGTATTATATACTTGTAGTTTATTGCACTTGATAGTATTTTTAAAAGGTTTTATAGGATCAATTTTGCACTTATAGTCTCTTTATACTCATAAAATAATTAAAGCCTCAGTGGTAGTTGGAGAATATTATATGGCAATCTGTCCATTCGTTACTGGCTGAACTACGCCCTACTTACATGCACCCTCAGTTTAATCTAGTTTTTCAATCAATAAAAAAAGGTTGCCTTTATTCAAATAAATACATTTTCAGAGACACCAGTTGCTCTGACTCTTGCTACCGCCTGCTCTGCCTCGGTGGGGTACTTCTGGATGACCAGAGAGCGTCCGCCTGCACCTGCAACGACACCACCACCAACACCAGCCCCGACACCTGACTCTTGCTACCACCTGCTCTGCCTCGGTGGGGTATTTACTTCCACCATGCTTCTGGATGACCAGAGAGCGCCCGCCTGCACCTGCAACGACACCAAGCCCGTCAGTTCCTCATCCAGCGGCATCAGCCTACGAAGCGCGCCGCCGAACAGCCAAATTTTCAACCCTGCGGACGAGGAGCTAGATGTACGTATTCATATTGATTGAGATTACGAGCGTCAAAAGTGTAGTTTTATTTTCTTAGGAAAGCTTTCACAAAAGATGGAGTTTACGAATGGAAGTATGATATAAAGAGTATCATAAAAACCAAAAACATTGTTCGATGAAACAGTAGGTATAGAGTGGATATTATTAATGTTATGTATTTATAAGTAATGGCATTGGGTCTGCCAAAAGATACATAAACATATACAAAAATTTGAACGAATTGTGTTTTTGGCATCTGGGGACTTCAAAATGAAGAGGTAAATTTGTCTTAGGCTTAGAAATACACTGCCACCTACGGTAATAGCTACTTCCCTATAGGGAAATACGCTAAAGTAATTTTTGTAGTTCCCTTTTCTACGAATTAGCAATTGCACTAACATTGCAATTCGTTGGTCCATCAAATTGGTTTATTTGAATAGTTTGCTATGATTGTAAACTAAACTCACAGATTAGACAACGTCAAAAATTATTCAAATATTTCTAACGCAATACTTTGCATCCAAAAATTATTTCAAAAAAATAAGTTAACCAAAACGTATGATTCAAACATTTATATCAACATAAACAATACATCTGTAATTAAGATTTTAAATGGCCGACAGATTGAAATTCCTTGAGATATTGGAAGGAGATTTTGTTTGGCTGTTTTGACCTTCTATTGTAAACAAATATACTAATTTTGTTTCTATAAAAAAAATTCTAAGATTTTAAATAATTAAAAAACTACAAAAAGACTGACAAACAGAAATCTAGGCATTTTAGACCTATTCTAAAAGGAATAATATGTTTGCCTTAGCCCAAGGAACAAGTCCACAAAATATGCCCAGGAAATTCGGAAACCCCCTGTTTACACGATTAAAATTAAATGGTTATTATTGTTAGAAAGGAGTCAGAAGTATTCATATACTGTATTTACTTTACCTTTTAATTTGGACTTTCATGTTTGATGGATCCTAATTCATAAATGCAGTATGTAAAAAGAATAAAAATAGTATTCAAGTACAACTCAAACTATACCAAAATTACATCAGTTGAATATATTCACGTATTTAAGGTTCGTTTATGTTAAATACTATACATAAAACACAAAAACATTGTAAAGAGCATTACTAAAACATAAATGTAATGAGCCTGCGTTATAGATTAAGAGTATGAAATAAATTTAACTTGCTTTAACGCTCTATTATTGATCCTCAAAAATAAATTATTATACATTAAGTAGGTGGGTTTTAAAAGGGTATGGTACGTTCATTTGTTTAGTTGTGACCAGTGACCCAGCTTAAGGGCTGCAGTATAGCCAATATCTTTGAAGCTTTAAGTCGCTTATAACACTGAATCTTATGCTACTTATGACCCAGAGATAATCTAGCCTGTTAAAAAAATTATGCCTCGGGGGAACTTAAATATCAATATATACAAGATACACACGTTACCATAACTTTAAGTGGTAAATGTAGTAAATTTCCTCCTTCAATGCACGTTTTTAAAAACACAAATTATCTATACCCCATTGACTTAAAATAGGCCTAAATTTTGTATGTAATATCGAAAAGCATTTTTAATAATTGTATAGGCTTCGGTAGTTCATAGTTAAAGTAATGCCTCACATTTCATATACAGGTTGGTTCTAAATGATTGTTACACTTTTTAAACTCTATAAATAAAAAGGTATAAAACCTATAATCACAGGGTGAGAACTAATTTAAAGAGGAGATTCCAAAGTTTTGTTTGGCACCTCTTTGGTAAACATAATAGCAAAATTAGCCTCTACAGACATTTTTAGATTTTAATTACGATTTTTATACTCTATAGTGAATTGTCAAACGATTTAAGTTATACCACTAGGTATCACTTCCATAATTTACCGCTGGGTTATTGTTGTTCGCCATTTAAAGTAAACTGTGAGGAATATGACTTTGTAAGATCAAAAAGTGTTTAGAGTTTCATTTAT
The DNA here is from genome assembly GCF_028750875.1 of Macrosteles quadrilineatus. Classification (NCBI taxonomy): domain Eukaryota; kingdom Metazoa; phylum Arthropoda; class Insecta; order Hemiptera; family Cicadellidae; genus Macrosteles; species Macrosteles quadrilineatus. The sequence goes on along the minus strand of NW_026542602.1, from coordinate 76,690,695 downwards.
TTAAAATTATGTAATTAATTTAAAATTGTAATTAAAATCTAAAAATGTGTGTAAAGTTTAATTTTGCAACAATGTTTACCAAAGTGGTGTCAAACAAAACTCTAGAATGTCCTCTTTAAAATGATTCTCAACCTGTGATGATAGGTTGTATATTTTTTTCATTTAGAGAGTTTAAAATGTGTAAAAAATGTAGAGTCATTCTATATTAATCCAAACGAAAATAATTCACGATTAATTTTGGCTTAATCGACTTCAAAATGTTTGTATAAAAATAACGTATAAATAATAGCAATTTTTTTCGTAAGGAATACTACATTTATATTTATTAATCTAAATATTTATTCTTAGATAAAAAATATATATATTTACAAAAATACTTTATCAAAAACTTAAATCTCAAACAAGAATTTATGATATGTTTGAAAACCCCGTATTTCAACCCAAGCTTGACAAGATAAAAGCTTTATGGTAATTCAATATACAAAACGTATTTATAAAACGCCTGACATTGCAAAACACAGTAAAACATAGCTTTAACACAAAGCCGTGACTATCAAGTCACTTACCTAAAGTGCTGAGCTCACCTAACCTTGAAGAACCCAAGTCTTCCTTATCCTTGTAAATGGCTTCCTTAAGTGAAACTGATTTTGTAAAATAGTTGGTTATTGAGATTATATGAATATTCATTACCTGCCATGTTTATGATTACATTTCGTCAGGTACTATATATTTGATAGCGTATATTATTGTATGAAGCTAAAAAGCATATGAAGTTTTGAGAAAACCGTAAGCCACTCACCTATCAACCTGGTGTTTGGTCGAAAACATGATCTCTGATTTTTTTGTCCAATTATACAAACATAAGAGATACAAATATGTAAAAACAATTTTTATGTTGAGTATTAAGGGATTTATGAAGCTTGAAATTAGTAAGTTTGTCTTATTTTGGCACCAATTCGCAGAGGGAATGGGTAATGCGATTCTCACAAAAATTGGCATTCAGGTGTGAAAAAGGTATTAATCACTAGCTATTTAAATTTTTTACCAAGCACTCTAATGTGAATCTTCATAATATCAGTTGGTCGATAATACCTCTCATAAGGGCAGGAACGTCAATTAAAGAGCTGTATTTAATCACATTTCAAATATTGAAGATACATTAATCTGTTAGATTTATGGTTGTTTAAGTTTGTTTACTTTAACGTGAGTCAACTTTTTATTTCTCTCATAGATTTCTAAATTGAGTGAAAATAAGTGACAGTAAGTTTTCCTTATGATGTTGGATAGCGTTAAACCTTTAAATTATGTTTCAGTTGTTTACTTATTAGATCAGTAATATTTTAAAACACAGCAATTAATGCCGACAAATTTTGTGTATAGAGTTTGGGCTGAGCCTTATGTGTTCCAACTGGGAAAAAATCTGTAAAGTATTGTTCCTTGTGACCTGGGCATTAATCACATTTATTTACATCAAGAACAAGCGTTTAATCGTCCAGCAGTTTTCATTTGACAAGGCAGTGAAGAATCACCAAATCTCCAAACGTCCCTCCGTGGCGAGGCACGGGTCAAACAACTAGTTGTTTTACTTAGTCTTACTACTGATAGTAGTTGGTTTTACTACGTTTTTAAATGTGTCACTTTAATGCACGGTCGTGAATATAGCTATCACCAGCTGACATCCCTCCAAAGTTTAATGGTCTTTAATGGCGCTGTTGTCATTTGAGAAGCGATTTAATTTTTACAGATGTATTAATAATCAAGCATATCCATATAGATAATATTTCCAGCACAAGTATTACGTACCAGTATTAGATTATTTGTTTGGGCTGTCACATTCCTTTTGGGGTTGAATTGATTTTTATTGTCACTTCTCACATCAGCGACTGTATTGTTGTTTTGTTTAATACGAATTGTTTTTTTTTTACTTTTTAGCAGATTTGGGGATTTATTTTATTGTTTTATTATTCACTTAGTTTAATAAGCTTGATATAATTCAGAATCCATAAAAATTGTATAGTTTATGATCTGTGGAATGTCAACAATGACATTGCTTTATGTGATTTTTCAATTTAAGGAAATTTACAATATAGGGAATAAGCTATTAATAAAATCTCAAAATTTAAGAATAAAAAGAAGTTGAAAACTCAAAAATTCTTAAATATCAAGGTAGCTTACAACGAATTTCATATCATATAAAAAGGCCCTTTTTAAACAAAAGTTTTAGGTAATTAAGTTCTTTCTATCTCTTACCATTTAAAAATTGCAGTAGAAAAACATATTTTTCTACGATAAAATTAACTCATTAACTAGTTGAAATTATGACAACCAGCTAACCTATTAAAATATTTGGGTATCTAATTAGTAATTTTATTTGAAGAAATTTTGCCAGATTTGCAATTACATATAATTGGCCATCATTTTATCCTATATCAAAAGTTAAACCTTTAACACCGAAGTAATAGACGCATCCAATCACTATTGAGCCAGTGAAAGCTCTGATATTGCTTGGCGTTTATAACCTTTGACTTAATTGAAAGCATCACAGAGAATATCAAGCCTATGAGAAAGATAGGCTAAATGTATGGTATAATTGAATGAACCTAGATTATAAGATAGTAACTAGTGTTTCATCCAATAAAGAGCGTGGCCGGATTGGCTATATGTAAATAAACCTAAACAATATATTTTATAATATCTCTGTTAAATAATCGTATAGCGGTTTGTATGAGAGCGAGCAAGTCTAGTGATAGAGGACGGGATTTCGTCCCCGAGGCTTTGGGTTAAATTCCCGTAATTTACTAATGGATTTTATGTAAGTGAAAACTGCTCTAGGCCTATCCTGAAGCAGTGTGAAAAACAATTGCGGGTTATACTATAGTAAGCAACATATAAAGGCTTTTATGACAGAAATGTACATCGCACTTAATCAACCAGGAAAACACACTGAATCTCTGCCATACTGTTTTATGAATCTGTGAATTGTGGTTTTAGATTTGGCCCTCTTGTCGATTTACTGTTTAATTCTGTATGACTCAATATGATTCTGGGGATTTTTTTTTCTTCCACAGCTAAGGCTTTTTAATTTCCTTGTGTTTTGCGGGTAAAAAATCTTCCAACGTAGGTCTTCAACAAATTATTCATTTCGTAACTTTGTATTAACCCTTCATCTTGCATTTTTCGTGTAATAGTTAAAAACCATTTAGATAGTTTTTGGGGTAGGCTATATTATATCCTCCTATAAACCTAATTTATTTTATGATTTAGATTTTGATTATTATTAATTAAACATAATATCGTATAGAATTGTTTATAGTTACAAAATGAAAGTTTATTGGCAAACCGTGCACTTATTCTCTTAAATCTGAGGCTTCCAGTGATAAAGCTGAGAGCAGATGTAACACAAGATATCTCAATGATGTACTCTCATTTTACTTAGGTTGACTCGGGTACCAAAGAATTCTGAAATATGAGTGTGTATTTAAATACTCAATACTAAAATAAAAGTTATGAAAAATATCTTCATAATATTTGTGTAGAAATGAGATAAGAAACAGAGTGCAATGGTATCCCCTTCAAAAACAAAAGTATTCGAATGTTTTTGAAATTGATTTCATTTAATCCACTGATAACAAAAACTGGATCTATCATTTTGTTATTAGTTAACCATTTTATTATTAGCTTTGTCAATATAACTTTTATTATCAATACTATTGTATCCTCGGGCAACTAGTTTTTGAAATTGTTTCATTTTCAAGCCCTTGTCGTCTAACATAAAACTTTTAAAAAAATTATGAATAAATAGCTTTGTGTTAATTGAAAATAAAACTTTCGTTTCAAACTCTTCATGTAAAAAAATATATTCAGCTGCATGTAGTTCAGTGAAATTTGTGCCTTTTAAATTTTTGTAGAGAATGTGTTTAAGCCGCTTTTGCTAGTCTCAAACGTCAATCATTTGTTGGTTACTATTTTATTGATATGCCACGTTATTATTAACCACCACCTCATATTATCAAGGATGGCGTCTTCGTAAGGAATAAATCCCACTCATTATAAAACTGGCAAAGAAACGGACTACAGTATTACCACTCGGAGGTCCAGGACATGTAATTGTTAACAATCATATTCTAACATGTTAGTTAGGAACATGTGTACTATGTTTTAAACTCATCGAATTCTGTAATATATTTTGAATTATATTTTATGCGATTATTTTCACAACCTCTTTCCATTTACAAAAAGGATAAGAAATGTCCTGACCCAACCGGAAAAGGACATACCTACCTGATAAGGAAAAATATTACCTGGTAACTATAAAGAGGCTAGTTTGTGGATTTATGATCAGTTAAACCCCAGTCATTTTATGAATAAAATGAACTAAGCCCATAGAACTAAGAGAAACACATTGAACAAATCATACAAGAGTTAAATAATTAAATAATAATTAAATTATTATATAGTTATAGTTAAATTATTAAATAATAATTAATTAAATTATTACAATATTATACTACTGTATACATTGGTTGCCATATACCAATCATTTGTAAGTCACCTCCATATATATTTTCTACCTATATACTAAATGGGGTCTCATAACAGTTATATTACCGTCACAGGGTCAACTCAATATCCTGCCCAGTGATATATGGTGATCCCTTTATAGTATAACAGATGAGACGTTTAACTGTGTTATTTATATCAGCCCAACCATTATACATATGAAGAACCCTCTTAAGGTAAAATGGATAAAAGACAAATTGCTAATGTCTCACAACTAAGATATTTGATTTTAACCGATATAAATGTTTTTAAAATCAACCATTTTTTTGCTCGGAAGCTTTCCACACAAAATAAAAATTGATTCATTTACAATACTTAACTATTCAATTTATTTTATTTAATAAAATTACACATATTTTACATTTGTAAATGTACTCGTATGTAAGTATTTTTAAAAAGTATCGAATCTTTCATGTGCATATTTTTTTGTATTAGAACAATAGTTATATCATCATCCAAATAGAATAAATCAAAGTAAAACGAAAATGAAGAATAAAACTGTTCCAAAAATTTAGCAAAATAACAACGGTATTAATTTTTGGATTAAAACCGATCAACAAAGTACACAATAAGTTTCTAAAATAAAATTATTTACATTATCATATTTTAAACCTATAACATTGCATAACACATATACAGGGGTGTTATTTATACGTGCAAATGCGGTGAAATAAAATTGTGATTCATACATGATATAATTGTGTTTTTTATGTGAGGAAAGTATTTTTGTTATAAATGAAAAGGTAAGAAAGGTGTTGTTACATAAAAGCTTGTAACTTAAATTCTTTCGCTGAAGAAGCTGTACGGAGTTCGTTGATTATTTGAAGATTTTAATATGTGGATGTTCAATATAGATTTTTATTGCCAACTTTATTTCTTGGTCAAAATATCCATAGCTGTTAGAAAATCTATACTTTCCCTCTATTTTCACTGCCAAGGATTGCGATTTCAGTCTTGTAACAAATCGCACTCCAGAGGTTTTAACCCTCAGCATGATTCAAGCCAATCTAACTTTATCCATTACTTTCAATGTCTTATTATTACATTTTGTTTTGTTTTCTAGCTTCAGAATTGAGATATACTCTCAATATACGAGTTTATACATGAAAAACTTTTCAGTACGTCTTACTTGGATTAAAACCCTTTTGTGTGAGAAAGCTGTATTAATCTATAAACATGTTAGAATTATTATGTATATACGTCTTATTAAAATGCTTATTGATTTGGTATCAGAATCATTTATACCTTATAAGTGTATCATTTTAAGAAATATATACAGAGTGTCCCGTAACTCTCTGGACAAATGTATATAGTGTTATTGCTTAGGTCAAGACAAACACATTTCACCATAGGAACATGGGTCTGTGGTGCCGTCTGTCTGTATTCATGTGTTTTTTAACAAAAAATGTTTAACTCCTAAACAGTTTAGATACAGCAATGAGATTTTTCAAAAATGTTTATTTTATTAAGACCTATCATTGTTTAAAGTTATACTAAAAAAACATGAAATATTTCAAAATGGCTGCCATTAAAAATATTTGATGCCAAATTTCACGAAAAAAGTTTGCTTTTTTAAGCCCATAAGAGCTATTCGTGTCTTTTATAAACACAACTAAAAAAATAAGTATTTTATAACTTAATACTTTGAATGGTACCTACGAATACACTTTCAAATTAAAATTAGTTAAATATCAAGAATAGCATTAACTGATATTATTGAAAATGAAAAAGGTTGATTAGCTGTGATAACTAAGTACTAAGTCTTGTAGTATTAATTGTCTTTTGATGACCCATAGTAACCAAAACATCGTAGTCAATAAAATGTTAAGGAGGGAGATTTTTTCCACCCGTGAGTGGAGAATGTTACATACAACAGTAAAAAGTAACTTGGTCCCATGAGTCGGTATTTCTCGGTTACTCTCCACCTTTCTTGTTCCTTTCCAAATATTCTGTCCTGGCTAATGGAAAGTATGAAAATCTAAAATTGTAAAATATTAAGTCTGTATTACGTGTAATACCAACACTTAAATTAATAGTATATTTTGTCTTGCATCTGACTTATATTTTCATATTTTAAAAATAACTTCTTGATCAGCATTGTACGTGTTATTAAATTTACGGAATAAAAGATAGGTCTAATAACACTTAAAACATATATTGACGCTTATAAATCAAATTAGTCGGTAACATATTTATTAGAGATGAATTAAATTAGTTAGGTTTTAACTGAGATAATTTATTTTGTTGTTTTATCATATTATTAGTATAAATTTGTTTGGTTGTATCAATTTTGCTTTGATTATGCAAGATTAAACAAAAGTCATTACAAATTTAATGATTTATTTAAATCCCTGTTCCACTAGTAAAATTATGCTTAAGCTATTTATTTTAAGTCTACTACGACCAAATTACGTAACGCAAGGGTAGGGGGGGGTTTAAAAGGACGAATAACTGCGTCACGTAATATGTGACCCTTGAATTAACAAAGTTTAATGGTGAATACGTGCCAATTAATCTACGGCAGTTTAAAAATGTCATTCTAGTCCAGTAAAAATAAAGATTAAATCCTAGACAACATATACAAAATTTAGAACTACCGTTTGTAAGTTAGCAGACCTCTATTCACTGGAATAGTTGTTAACACTTGTTCGACATTTACAGTGAAAGAAATCTGACTCCTATTAGTTAGTTGCTGACATAGATATGTATTTTAAAATCATTACTAACAAAAGATGCAGATTTAAATTGTTATAAATAGATGTTTTGTTGTATTTTAATTCTCAGAAAATCTCTGTCGTATATGAGATTGTTTTAAGTCTGGAAATGCAATAAACGTGACACTAACGTATTTCAAAACACAGGAATATTTCAATGCGGGTTTGATCTAGGTCCTTGAAACTCAGTTTTGGTCAATCACTTGTATGTATTTCCAGAAGAATGCAGACATTGCTAAGCCACAGAAACTTTCAGAAACAGTTAAACTTGTTGTGAAAGTGTAACAACCCTTCAGAGTAGAGTTGAGTGTAAACCACAACCTGACTTTACAACTCTAAATTGTTATATCATATTGGAGTTTAAATCAGTTGTCGTGTGGGTTGTAGGGTCAAAACGTATGTTTAGTTATTTCTGTGCACGAAAATAAGTGTGAATTTGGAAATATATTATTATTTTATATTTTGTAAAATACTAATACTTTGTACATTTTTTTATTTAATTTTTTTTGAGTTGTGGTAGGACAGGTTTTTATTGACCTATCATAATTTTCAACCATTTACGTTACACTGTTCGTCATATATTTTAACTTGATATGTGGAAAAGCTCCTTCCAAAAGTGCTTTAGGCATATTATAGTTTCTAGAAAATTGGAAAATGTACTGCATAAGTAATATTATTTTATTCTTCTACTGACTAAACACTTCTTAAACTACTTTTTGTTCCTACATCTAAAAGCTTTATAAATAGTAACTCATTGATAAATTTTATTATTTTGTAATTGAACCAAGTATAGTTCTATAAAATCCCAATTATTCCTTTATGGCTGTAGAAAAATTCAGAATTGCAGTTTTTTGTCAACAAATAGACATATTGCATTTTAGATTGACCTTGAAGAAATAGTAACATTCTTTGCTGTTTTTAGGGCTTGTTATCCCGCCTTATAGGGCCCTAAATATTTTAGAGTTTTTTATATGTTGCTATAAATCAATGTACTGCAACTTTGATAGATATAAAACTCACAAAAAAATTAAAAAAACACCAGTAAATTTGTATACATTGTCACTTTGAAACTACACTAATGACATTTTACCTGTTTTCAATGTTATTGTAATGAATGACAAGTACAAAATATTAAAATTATCAGTTATGTTTATAAAACGCTCTGATTTATTTTTCTGTTTTATTTTTTTACTAGAGCAAGTGTGACCCAATAAATGCAGAGTAACTTATGGCAAGTGTTCTCATGGGACAAATATGTTCACAGCGATGTTTCGACTGTGACACTTCACTGGATTTGATTTACTACAAAATATGGCAAAAGTCCGGACAAAATATGGCAAAATGTGATTTGTATTGTAGTTTTTCTTGTGTCTGTAATTCCATCATAGACAAATTTTGAATGTTCATATTTGAGTTTCTTGAATTTCGCGATGAGCAATCTTATTCGATAGGATAAAAACAACATGTCTTTGTTGCATATAAAAAATTATAAAATTATTTAGTAAATTGTTGGGTGTGATGTACAAATATTTAAACCTATGTCTAAAACTGTCGAAATGTACCTATAAAAAGAATTACAGTATTGTTTAATATAAGTTATGTCTGACTGATTGTATCGTATTGTATGTCATTGTGTATCTTATTTATGACATGTTATTAATTTTTTATATTTGACGATTCAAATGTGTAATTGCAACAAATTGTACTTATTCGGAAATTTAAACTACTATAGCTATGTCAAAACATGAATGTATTTAGTTTATTTTAAGCTACCTTCTTATAATAATTCTAGTAATTAGAATTTGATAAACTAATAATAGTCACTTGCTTTTTAAATGAGACTGGTCTATACAGTTTTATGAACTATTAAGGTTTCAGAAAGAATTTAAAATTATGTAATATTCAATGGTTAAGGCAATGCTTAGTACTCAACTAAGTAAAATTTCTTTTTGGCATTCAATAAAGTTTTAGATGAGATTGGATGCAAAAACGCTGACAATGTTTATATTAGACTTTCCCTCAAATTGAAACTCTGCTGCGGTCGAGGGAAAATAATAAAAACCGATTGAAATTGTTTCTTTTTAAGTATCATACTCTTGTTACTTAACTTTTCAAACAGTGATGATTTTAGGTTTTAATTAAAATCCGTGTGGTTAGATAATAAACACTTTATACAGTAATTATATATGAATTATTCCACCTGTGTTCTGCATAAGTGGGTTTCTTCGCACTACTAAAACAAACGGTATCAGCAATATGACACATGATTTCCCCCATTAGCTTGTCAACAACCGTTATCATGGGCAAGCTGTGCAATTAACTATTTCATGGGGTAGATAATTTAAGCTGCAACAACTTTTGAACCGTAAACTTTCGTTTTTTGTGGAGTTTTAAGAAAATGTCACATTTTAAAATATTTATAAAAAAAATCTCTTGACAGAGACTATGGATTAGTACCAAAATACCAAATTACGTCAACATCGGACCATAGGTGTTGTTTAGTATTTAGAAGGAAAAAGGAACTATTAACTTTATATTAATTCAAAAGAAGAATATTTATTTTATATTAAAAACAAATGGTAATGCCAAACACCAAAGCCACAGAACCCAAGTCCATTTTATCTTCAGACAACAATCTTATCGCTCTATTCATGTCATTGTCCTTATCGCTTGTCGTTCGCCTCAGACAGGTATCCTGGTCATTCTCTCTCTGTCCACGGCCCTATTAATATGGTCTAGTACCGGCCACCTCTTTTAATCTCATTTCCATTTACATTATTTCATCAAGTTGTTTCAGTTTTCATTTTTATTGCAATTAATATTGCCCAATCTTATTCTGAAGTTATTTTTGTTGTTTTAGTGACAAGTAGTATTTTTATTTGCGTTTTATTAACTCACGAATCATGCACCATCAAGTAATCAAAGTGTCCTGTGCGGTGTCGCGACTTCCGTGTAATTAAAGTGGCCACGAACAATAAAAGACTTAGCGTTACGTGCGAACATCAAGCCTTCAAGCAGAAAGAAGAGCGAAAATCGTCTCATACAACATCCAACTACCAAGGGTTCGTCACAGCGCCGACACTAATCTGAAGTTCAAATACGCCATCTTTCCCACTTCCCCCTACGTCTGCACTGGAGTTTGTAAAGGTACATGTTTTCAAGTTTCTTATTATTTTCCGCAATGTAATTTGCGGTGGTCCTTCGTAATTTACCTATGAATAATCACTTTTAATATTCAATTTTTAAATAAATACACTCATACGTAACATTTGGTCCTTCGAGCCGGATCATTTTCCAGTTTTATGGAAATATATCCATTGCTCATTTCCGCCATTTTGAATCTCTCTTTCTCTTTCTGACTGACATTCTGTCATTCTGTCCAGTCAGTGACGTCAGTCCGTCAGTGTTCAGTTAGTTCATGTCCATGTCATGTTTTAAATCATACCACTCGGCGCATGCGCGCACATAACCTGTTCCAGCTCAGCCAATCATATTGTCACAACAATATTCCCAGTGTGCATTACATGCAATATTAGTTCTCTAACTCTCCGCGTCTTGCATAGGCGCTGCTTTGCAGCTGTTTCGGCAAACTCCAATATTTTCTGCAACGATCAGCTGATCGTTAACTGTCATTATCTTGTTTGTTTACATTTTCATTTTGCCGACCAAACTTCAACTTCAAAGTGGCAGTGGCTAGTTTGGCATTATTTTACTTTATGTAGTGGACATATAAAGTGAAATGTTATTTTATTTAATGGTTTGAGAATATTTTCTACTTTTTCAACTTAAAGTGTTACAAAATAAAATTGAATAATCTATACAAGAAGAAAATGGACTTTCTGCTGATTGATTTGAATAATGAAATACTGTCATGTTTTGGACTGTGGCTGTAAGTAGGCCTATTTACTGAAATATAACTAATTATTCCAAGTTTAAATAGTTAGGCCTACAGTACTACACTTGGACAACTTTATTATATTTTTATCATCATAGCCTATGCTTTATTATTTTATAAAGACAGACCAAGCTGGTTATTTACTGGTTCATGAACCTAACCTTCAGTGCTCACTAAGATATAGCAATTTATTAATATTTACTCTCAATTTTTGGAAATAGGCCTAAATTAAGGTTAAAACAGAAGATTGCTAGGCAACCATGGCTACCTCCCTTGCTGTTGTAAATGCAAGAAAGGATAATGCCTTCACTCAAATTCAGATGATATATGATTTGTCCAAGAAAGTGTCTGATAAGGATATTCAGCAAAGGTTTTTGATTCGGGCTAAGTCTGTAAATAAACTCCGAGATGATTTCTCTGAGGCCTTAGATGCCTGCCATGAACTTGAATTAGCAAAAGATCCTAACTTTCAACCCAACTATGCTCCTCTAAATAGTTTTGATGAATTAATTGACTACATTAATGCCAATGTTGCCAACCTTGAAAGTAAACTTCAATCCTCAAAAAATAAGAGTGATAAGACTCCGACTCCACAACCTTCGGTTGTACGCTTACCCAAGCTTGAACTTAAACATTTCAGTGGTGAACCTCTGGAGTGGGTGTCCTTTAAAAATTTGTTTGATTCTAGCATTCATAAAAACTCATCTTTGTCTGATGTGGTGAAATTTCAGTATTTATAAGCATTGTTTCTGGGGAACCCTTGAATTTAATTAAATCCCTGCCTATTTCTGATGCAAACTACACAGTAGCCTATGATTTGTTGAAAGAGCGGTATCATTCGCCTAGACGATTAGTTACTCTGCACTTAAATCAGATTCTTGACTTACCCTCAGTAAATCACACCTCAAAACAAATGAGAAAATTTGTAAATTTATATAATGAAAACATTCAAGCACTCAAAGGCTTAAATAGTGAAATTGCTACAAAAAATAATCACCTTTTGTCTGCCATGCTTTTGAGAAACTGGATAGTGATTTAAGGAAACGATTTGAGATTTTTCGTGCAATTAATAACCCCACTGACAGTGATGGTGATAACCCTGCCTTACCTAATGTGACTGAGTTAATTCATTTTCTCACTAAAGAATGTAATCAAATTGAAGAAGCAAACCTCCACAGCAGTCATAATGTGAAAACAACATCTGATAATTCATATATTAACTCAAGATTCAACAAATCATCGGTAGGTAATAAGGTGTCTATGCTGACTTATCATTCTGGTGATCAAAGCAAATCCTACCCTAAGTACACTAAATGTTTTGTATGCAACAAAATTGATCATAAGGTGTATACATGCTCGGTCTTTAAAGATAAGGATCCTAAGGCCCGTTACCAGATTGTAAAGGAGAATAAGCGGTGCACATCGTGTTTAGGGAATCATCTACTGAGTGACTGTAAATCTAAGTCGAGCTGTTACACATGCCATCAGAATCATCATACTTTATTACATTTTTATGGTAAACCTCGTCAATCATCTAACCAGGCTACGCCTCAGACTTCAACTCGTGATTCTTCCTCAGCTCATCAAGAAAATTCATCATCTCAACTCTCATCAGCCCTGACTAGTCAAGAAAGATGTTCCACAACACATCATCCCTCAACAGTGTTGTTGGGCACTTTACTTGTGAAGCTGGTATCGCCCACCGGAGTTAGCCATGTATTTCGAGCTCTCGCTGACTCTGGTAGTCAATCATGTTTTCTCACAGAAAATGCTGCTCAACTTTTATGTGTCTCACGCACAAAAAGTGCGCCTAGTGTAGTAGGACTCTCTCAAATACCTACTCGATGTAAAGGTGCCACTTCTCTCAAGGTAGAGACATTGAATGGAAAAACTATCTCTACTGAATCAAACTTTTTAATTCTTGATAAAATAGGTGTTGATTTACCCCGCATGCCTATATCCTCTGGTGTCATTGAGATGGTAAATTCTTACGTTTTGGCTGATCCCATGTTCCATTTACCTGGTGGGATTGATGTTCTTTTAGGTGGATCACTTTTCCCTCTCATGCTCACTCAAGCAGTTCACAACCTCGGGCCTAACCTACCAAGTTTAATAGGCTCACACTTTGGATTTTTGGTAATGGGTGAAGCACCCTGTGCAATCAAGCTGGATGATGACACTAGTTCTCACATGTCAACCATGCTTTTGGCAGTCAATGACATTGAACTGCACAATTCTATCCAGCGGTTTTGGCACCAGGAGGAGCCACCAGTCGCATCAAAGCAATCAGATGATGATAAAATGTGTGAAGAACACTTCCTCTCCACTCACTCTCGGGACCAATCTGGCAGATATTGCGTCCGACTACCGTTCAAGACTGAACACCCTGCTCTAGGAAATTCTGTCTTTGCTGCCGAGAAAAGACTACACTCACTTCAGAAAAAGTTTAAGGCTCAACCTCAATTCAAATCTCTATATTTCGACTTCATGTCTGATTATTCGTCTTCGGGACATATGGAACTTGCTCATAATGTTAACTTATCCGCCCCGCATTACTATTTACCTCATCATGGGTTGTTGAAGGAATCATCCAGTACCACTAAACTACGTACTGTGTTCGATGCTAGTGCAAAAACCTCCAATGGTACATCTCTTAATGATATTTTGCTTACAGGAAGAAAAATGCAAACCAACATTTGTGACTTGTTGCTCATGTTTAGAACTCATAGTGTAGTTTTTTCATGTGATATAAGGCAGATGTACAGACAATTAAAGTCCATTCTGAGGACCAGAAGTTTCACTATATCCTATGGCATACTCGTCCGGATCAACCACCCTCTACCTTCAGACTTACCACAGTAACCTATGGAGTCAATTGCTCACCGTACCTCGCAATCAGGACTTTGCACCAACTTGCCAATGATGAAGGCGACTCGTTCCCTGAAGCGGCAGAGATTCTTCGGTCACAAACCTTCGTTGACGATGTGATTTCTGGTGGAGATTCCGAAGAAGAAGCTTTAAGACTCCAGAGACAACTCATCGCCCTATTAGCACGTGGAGGCTTTGAGCTAAGGAAATGGACTTCCAACTCCAGTCGACTTCTTCTAGATCTTCCAGATGGTCATCGAGAGACTCCGGTGTTCCTTCAAGATAGTTCACAGCCTCATCACACCATTTTAGGTATTCACTGGTCTCCAGTTACTGACTGTTTTACATACAATTTTAATTTTTACGCAAGCGCAACTACAAAGCGTCAGGTGCTCAGTGTGATTGCACAAATATATGACCCCTGTGGTTTCCTCTCCCCAATTGTGATGTGGGCAAAACGTTTTATGCAGCTCTTGTGGACCAAAGGATTGGATTGGGATCAAACACTTCCCGCTGCCCTACTCGAAATGTGGCAAAGTTTCACTTCATCTACAGACAGCCTGCGAGAGATTTCAATTCCTCGAGCTTTTCAAGTGTCACGAGCATGCACTACTGCCTTACATGGCTTCTCAGATGCCTCCGAGAATGGTTATGCTGCAGTTGTTTACTTGCGCTGTGAACTCAGTGATGGGACTGTCACAATCAGACAGATTATGTCAAAGACTCGGGTTGCTCCCTTGAAAAAACTTACAATTCCACGCTTGGAACTATGCGCCGCCCATCTTCTTGCCCAGATAGTAGCCTATGTGGTTTCTATTTACAAGATAAAATTAAAGATTTCATCCATCATTCTCTGGTGTGACTCTACTATCACCCTAACTTGGCTGCAGACACCACCTCATCGATTGAAGACCTTTGTTGGGAACAGGGTTGCGCAGGTGCAAGAATTAGTACCTAATCATTGCTGGCGACACATATCCAGTGAATATAACCCCGCTGACTGCGCGTCACGAGGTATCCTCCCATCAGAATTGTCTAACCACGAACTTTAATGGTCTGGTCCCCCATGGCTTCAATATTCGAGTGAATCTTGGCCATCCTCAAACTTTACTCCTCTAGATATTACAAAAACAGGAGAAAATAAACCTCAGTCACCTACCACTCTTATATCTACAATAAAACCCACTCAAGAATGGGAACTCCTCACTAGATTCTCTCACTTCAGCAAACTTACACGAGTGATGGGTTACATTTTACGATTCATCTATAACCTCCGGCACTCAAAAAGGTGCTCAGGCCCTCTCACCTCATCTGAGTTAACTCAAAGTCGACTGACAATCTTCAAGAAGGTTCAAGAAACGGTTTTTGGAGATGACATCGCAGCGTTGAAGAACAACTCATCTAAAACCAATTCATCACTTCGACGTCTCCATCCTTTCATTGATAAATCAGGTTTACTTCGTGTTGGTGGACGATTGAATGCATCTCAACTTTCAGAAGACGTTAAGCATCCTGTAATTCTACCTAAGAAACATCATGTGATTGACATTCTTATTGATTTCTATCACCAGAAATATTTGCATTCAGGGCCTCAATTAACTCAATCCCTTCTCGCTCAGAGCGTTTGGATTCTTTCTGCCCGCAGCGCAATACGCTCTCGAATTTTTAAGTGTGTCATCTGCTTTCGACACAAACCACATAATAAAATTCCACTGATGGGTGATCTCCCGAAATCCCGAGTGACACCTTCTCGTCCATTTCTCAACACGGGGCTGGACTACGGTGGTCCTTTCAACATCAAGGTTCATAACCTCCGTTCAATACGTTTGACAAAAGCGTACATTTGTATCTTCGTCTGCCTTGCAACAAAGGCTGTTCACATTGAAGTAGCTACTGACCTATCAACTGATGCCTTCATTGCTGCACTAACTCGTTTTGTGTCAAGACGTGGCCTCTGCAAGAACATATATTCGGACTGCGGGACAAACTTCGTTGGTGCTAATAACTCCTTTCAAGCTCTCTTCAAGTCAGCTGAACGAACATCTTTTCTTGAATTTTCCTCAAACCAAGACATTACCTTCCATTTCAACCCCCCAGCTGCTCCTCACCAAGGTGGTCTCTGGGAAGGAGCCGTTAAGAGTGCCAAGCATCACCTCCGCCGTGTCATCGGCGAACATGTCCTAACCCTCTCAGAGTTCATGACCCTGACTACTCAAGTGGAGGCGATACTTAATTCGAGACCTCTCACACCAATGTCAAACGACCCTTCAGATGTCACTGCGCTCACTCCAGGACATTTCTTGGTCGGAGCTCCACTTGTCTCTGTTCCTGATGAAAATCTGGAAGATGTTCCTGATAATCGCCTGAAACACTGGCATTTGGTCAAGGCCCTAAATCAACGCATCTGGAAGAGATGGCAACTGGAGTACATTCACACCCTCCATCAGCGGGTTAAATGGACTGAACAAAATTCCAATCTTCGCATTGGTGACCTCGCCTTAGTACATCAGCCTACTCCTCCTCTTTCTTGGCCGTTAGCTCGGATTGTGGGTGTCTCCCCTGGAAAGGATGAGGTTGTACGGGTCGTCCACTTGAAAACTCAACAAGGACTCTTGACTCGACCAGCTCACAAGGTTTTTCCTTTGCCTGCTTATCAAGAGTAACTTCAAGAACTTTAATTTGTAAATAGTATTTTTTCTCAACCACTTTGGAAAGAAGATTTATTTTATTGGAATATTATCTTTGTGTTGATTTGTTGAATCCTGGAGGATCCAAGGCCCCCTGTATGTTTAGTATTTAGAAGGAAAAAGGAACTATTAACTTTATATTAATTCAAAAGAAGAATATTTATTTTATATTAAAAACAAATGGTAATGCCAAACACCAAAGCCACAGAACCCAAGTCCATTTTATCTTCAGACAACAATCTTATCGCTCTATTCATGTCATTGTCCTTATCGCTTGTCGTTCGCCTCAGACAGGTATCCTGGTCATTCTCTCTCTGTCCACGGCCCTATTAATATGGTCTAGTACCGGCCACCTCTTTTAATCTCATTTCCATTTACATTATTTCATCAAGTTGTTTCAGTTTTCATTTTTATTGCAATTAATATTGCCCAATCTTATTCTGAAGTTATTTTTGTTGTTTTAGTGACAAGTAGTATTTTTATTTGCGTTTTATTAACTCACGAATCATGCACCATCAAGTAATCAAAGTGTCCTGTGCGGTGTCGCGACTTCCGTGTAATTAAAGTGGCCACGAACAATAAAAGACTTAGCGTTACGTGCGAACATCAAGCCTTCAAGCAGAAAGAAGAGCGAAAATCGTCTCATACAACATCCAACTACCAAGGGTTCGTCACAGCGCCGACACTAATCTGAAGTTCAAATACGCCATCTTTCCCACTTCCCCCTTCGTCTGCACTGGAGTTTGTAAAGGTACATGTTTTCAAGTTTCTTATTATTTTCCGCAATGTAATTTGCGGTGGTCCTTCGTAATTTACCTATGAATAATCACTTTTAATATTCAATTTTTAAATAAATACACTCATACGTAACAGGTGTAGTCTGTAGCTACAGAGTCGGGCATGGTTTAAACGTCTAGGAAAGCAATGCTCAATTACACTCTCACACACATACACTATTACAAGAAATTGACGATTCCCCTGTCTACAAGGACGGCGGAGAAGACATCGATGGTAAATGGTAAATTGTAAATGTCCGTATTCTCTAGTATTTCAAAATGATGAAACTTAATGTACATATTATGTTCAAATGGGGAGCGAACTGTGCTATAGGCTAGAGCGCGAGACTTTGGTCTCTGAGGTTTCGGGTTCGAATCCCGCCAAATCAACAATGGATTTTATTTTAATGATATTGCCGCTACCCTTAGGTCTAGCCTGAAGTAATGTGAAAAACAATCCCAGGCTCGTGCCTAGCGTACTAGGACAAAAAATTTGTTCTAATAGAACGTTGAAAAAAATAAATACTTCATCCACATGACTTCTGATGAGATTTTGTGTTTCTTATCAAACACTTAACCCATCATAAATCGCCATAAAAATCGTCATAAAATGTTGAAAATTTCCAACATTTTCAAAATTGATCCAAATCAAGCTAACCGTAGACAAAATGTATGTATGAGGGAGTATATCAGTCTCTATAGTTTTAGGTCTCCATAAAACACGCATTGGTCAATCGTTATCTGATATTGGTTTGCACAACGAGACACATATTACTGACTTTTCCTTATAATAATAATTAACTGCTGTTAGTGGTTCTTACATGAATTAGATTCTGCGCTCAATTTGAGGTAATGTCATAAAAAATAAGTCTTCAAACACTATTTGGCATATTTAAAATCAAACTATAAGTAAATATGTACAGCACGGTAAGCAAATGAAATATGTTACAATGGAAATCTCTTTGGACCAGTACAACCGTCATAATCAGGCCTAATTGGAGACTAGTCAAGAAATGATTTACTCGTTTTCAAAACGGGAAGAATAAACTTAAATAGTTAGTTTGAAAATTATGGATATGGCAAATAGTGCTTTATTTAAGCTATGCTATGTTATAGATACGTGTAAAATGCTATAATAGAATACAGTAGTGACAGAGGAAGAGCTCAGTGTTACTTTAGATGCTGAAGTCTCTAGGGACTGAGCGAGTTTGCTCACTTCCTGGTTGTTTGATAACTCTGATAATTATATACTCTATAGATTAACTGCAAACATCCTTAGAGGCGATTGAAATAGCCTGAGGTTTGACTATAATTAATTATTTAGTAAGATTAAAACCCAACAACAAACTAAATACAGGAAATAGAGTCTTAGTATTAACTTTAAAAAGTATTATTAGATTTATGTGTCAATGAAAACTGTAAGTAACTCCGCATTTACCATAATTTTTTAAATATTAAGTAATACTCACACATAAAATAAACAAATATATTTGTACAAAGTTAAAATAACTAACAAGTCATAGGTTATATAATCTACTTGATAAATTTCATTAATGAGAAATTCTGATGATTATTTATAAAAATGTAAAGCTGCTATATCAATAATTGGGTTTTGCAACCATTAGTTCAAGAATATCCAAATATTATCTTATGCAAAACGTTTGTAAATCAACGATATTTTATGCCCTAAAAGTACGAAAGGGACCAGGAAGACAGATGCATGATACTAAGCCCATTCTCCATCAATGTCACCCTTTTGTAGCCCCTTAAGAGAGCTAAATCTTTTGACAAGGTACCGTACTCTACGAAATAATATTTCCTAGGTTTATACATTAAACAAAAGTTTCCGTATAGCATGTGTTATATAGACATAAATAAATAAATGAATAAATGAATTTATTTCCATTGATTACAAACTTATTACATACATTGCCAGTATTTAGAAACTGACTAGCCGCTTTTCAAGTAGTGCGGCCAGTTTTGAACAGATAAATAAAATAAATTATAACAGATTTTGAGTCTAGCATGTTTAGCATTCTATACATATCTATACTGCATTCTATAGCAGTCTAGCATTCATTAAAAACTCTCATGCCGCCATTTGGGTATATGCTAAATACATATATTAAAATAATAAATAAACAACAATATAAGTGTTGCATATTATACATGCACGATTAAATAACAATAACTAATAAATAACAATAATTATACAATAATACAACAATAAAATATAGAAGGATAATTGCGACATCGAAATATAAACTTCAGCAAGACCTTGCCTAGTGTTTAAAAGTTGCCCTAATAATGTATGAATGTGCTTGTAATAATAGCTTGAAACGTTCAGTTATAGTGAGTAATAAGATATTTGGAGGCCACAAAATGTTCAAGGTCTTATGGAAAACGCCACTACATATTTGATCTTAGTCCATAAGATTGACCTAAAATGTTCGCTAAAGGACCCAGAGAGCTTTTACTGCAAACCTCTTTTCAAATGACAATGTGACCAATGTTCCGTGATTGTGAGAATCTCTTCAGGAAGTTATCTTGTCCAAAGACCAACCACTCAACTTATAAATAACAAAGAATGGGAAACCACACTGTCAAACAGCTCAAACAGGTTGATATTTTTACACATTGCCATTTGTTACTTTAATGTAACTTAGTATTTTCACATGGTTTACCACTTTGTAAGGAATTACCTTGTTCTATTCTTTCAACAGAGCCTATCTATAAATATTTTAATGCAAAGCTTATTGAATATTATCTTCGTTATTTGGACTCATTATTTTATAGTTAACGTTGAAAGGGAGAAAAAGGGACTACGGTAACATAAAAATTCTAATACAGAATGGTATTTCTTTTATAAAGCACGATTAATAACACCAATATTTTATGTATTCATTGGTTTATGTTCAATCTTTTAACAGTTAGTAAATGATGTGGAACTTTAAGTATCCATAAGTACTATATAGTTTAAGGAAGGAAATATATTAACGTTCCATTGATCATGTATAAACATAAGTTTCTCCTGAATATATCATTGTAGGAGTTCTGGATCGCCACACTCTTCTCCGAGTCCAACAAAATATAGCCTATACATAACAGTTTTATTTGTATTTTTATTTTAGTAAGCGTTTCAGTAAACCTAAATAAGTTAGTAAAAGTATTTAAGTCAAAGTTAAATAAGTAATGATCTTCAATAAGCTCTTTAAAAGACCCTGTATAACCCTAAATTAGGAACTGAGTTAAAGTTAACGTAAGTTAAAGTTAACAAGCAATGTGGTTGAAGTGAGTTTTCATTTACGCCCGTTAATGTACGGTAGTATTAGTTATACAAAATTCAGACAAAACTCAATCAAATTAAATAAAAATATGATTATGAGAAAAAATTAAATTTACTTTTTTCAATAGCATTTTTATTGCGTATAGGGGTTAGGAAAAATTCGACTCATTCTCAACCAAATGATAAAAATTAATCAATGACCAATGGAACTGTTGTCCATTGGTCCATTGGCCTTTCGTTGATGAAAATGATTATTTCAAACTAATTAATCTAACGAGACATTATTCAGTCTTTTTTCCTAAATTTAAACTTACAACATAAATTAACACTATATATCCAATAAAAAATTGGTTGTGGAGTTCACGTTCAAAATAAAAACAACATCTATGAGTCTAATGCAGCGTAGACGAGACATATCTATCATGTCATCTTGTCTGGATAAAAAGAACCGCAACTTGGACCGGCCTCTAGTCTCTCTCTTGACACGAGGACGTTAGACGCCGCGTTGAGCGCGCGTTAGCAAAATGTGGAACCGTACTCATGACAGCGGTAGACAGAATGACAGGCGTTAGTTGAACCAGTCACTACTCTAGTGTGACTATGGACCTAGAAGCCCTCTGCAAACGTTACGTTTAAAGTAAAAACTACAAACGTCGCGTTTTGGGTTTTGGTGACGTTAACAGACGGTTGACTCACTGTTGGGACCTTGCGAGCAAGACAAGAGGTAGGCTCTGAAGGACAGATAAATCTGTACAACACATGTATTGGGCCGTCTGCCGTTCACAAAAAACACCAATAGTGTATATTTTCAGAAAAATTAAAAATTATGCATCGGTTAAAATAAAATTAATTGGAACCGACCAAAATTGTTTCCCCTAAGGTATATTATTTCATAGGTTTGTGTTAATTTGTGCAATATCAGATGTCATCTCGTACACTTCAACTTTTTGAACTACTAAAGTTAAACCGAAAATACTTTGCATTTATTGTCAAGTAAAATGTTTCTATACGTTTAAGCTTGATTTTTCAATTTTTATCTGACGAGTTAAAATAGGCTATTAAGCTACAGTGTAAATGATAGTTTAAATGTCTTATCAGAACTGTCATGTTGTTCCTAATGTTAAATGTATTATGTTAAAAATAGTGTTGAAAAATACAAATCATCGCATTTAATTGCATTAGTGTCCATAGCATAATACATAACATTTGAAAATTATATAAACTCCTACCTTGAAAATTGAATTTTCACCAAATAACCTCTTCAAGTTATCAACCTTTCAAAGCTTGAAACTCTGTATATAATAAAACTAAAACTTTCTGGATTGTTAAAATATATATCCTAGTGAATAACGACTTAACATTGAATAAATTTCGGTAAGTTTTACCTGCGGTCAAATTCCGGTTGAAGAGTATCTATATGATTTCTGATGAGATTTTGTGTTTTCTAGTAATCTAATCATAATATCGTTAAAAAAAACAGAATGACAGATGTGCATTATTGATTACAAACCATGATCTTTAAGTAATAATTTTATCTTTAGCCAAATATTGTACCGTAATCGTCCAGTAGTAAATATTAGTCAGTGAAATAATGTGCTAAATGATCTTACGATTTACAATTAAACCAATTCAACATTTATACAAGCTTGACTTTTGTTCTGTATTTGAATTTCAAATTGGTACATCCTCGTAACAAACGTGAATATGTAAAAACTGTACAGATGTTTCCATGTTCATGTGTTAACTTTCCCTGCCTAATCTACAGAAGATATTCTCATAACTTAACCAGATATTCGCACTAAAAATGTATAGAAATGCCTTTTATTGGGTTTTAACTCAAACTATTGCATGTTTATTGATACTCATAAAATATTGTTACCATATCATTTTGTTGAATTCTGAGCAAATAAAAACAAATTCAGGAATTTTGTTATGCTTAAATATATATTATAGAAGTAGTATTAGTAAATAGTATACCGTTATAGTAATTAATATAGGACAGCGTTTTCCTTTAGCAGGTTTTAGTCGAAGATCCACAAAACGCTGCGAAGTAAACTTTTTCAATATCTTTGGTTTGTTATTGGCAAAACTTTGTTTTGAATCCAAACTGCAAGCTTTGGTTTGCTGCGAATTCAGTAGCCACACTTTAATAAGTACCTCGCGATGGTTTGCATTTAAAACTGTTCTGAAACCCGACAAAATTAACTCATCATTGAATAATTATACTGCAGATAATAATGCAGCCAATCTGTAGACTAAGTGAAAATTTTCCATTTGCCTGATTGGACTATTAGAGAAATATTTCCCCAAAAGTATCAAATTTATCCAATTTTTAAATGTATAGGTTTGGTGAGTACTTAGATCTGTTGCCTTGGAAAAAGTTAAATATGTTTAAAATATATATACCTTATTATAATTATAAACAAGCAAAAAATTTAGCAAATAATGCTTTTCGCAATCCCCTTGGACTATTTGAATCACCCTAAGAGTGATTGCAGTTAATCTATAGAGGATATAACCATCATAGTTTATAACCAAAAAATACAGAAACTGAGCAAACTCGCTCAGTCCCTGGAGACTTCAGCATCCGATGTAACACTAAGCTCTTCCTCTGTACCTAGTGCAACTTTGCCATAACTTTAGTTTTAATGCAATGAACGGCGAAAAGGAATCCGGGTAAAAACTACTAAAAAAGGTAAACTAAGGTAAAAAGGTAAACTATTCTAAAATCATGTTTATTGCATTGCAGGCCTCTGAGGAATATGAAACTGTCCTTACAACTTTGCATGCCTTTACCTCGATAGCTTATAGCTGATAATGATAAAAATTATTTCGCTACAGTTATATGTTAGTCAGCATTTTTGGGGTGAAAATATATAATTGTAAAATACGATCCAAAGAATTTACGCATATCTAAATTAATCTAATAAAACAAATGGTATTGGAAAGCAGGAACGTCTTTAAAATAACCTACCACTGAAATTTTTTGGATGATTTATGTCCCAAAGGAATTCTTAACCGAAAGATAATTTAATTAAATATCTCAAAACAAGGTAAATTCCGTAAGCTAGATGCCTGAGGCATTTACAGAATCATAGTTGTAAAGTAATTCTTCAGGAATCTTAAGCCACATTTACACTGAAGTTTGGAACACAAATTTTGGAACTTTCTGTTGCTAACACTTGTTTTAATTAGTTATTAACAACGGAAACGCGGGAAAAGTTAACCAATTATTTAAAAAAATCTAACAAAATGGCACTATCTGAATATCTGAAAGTGTGAATCTTATTCTCTGAATTTTCATTGATTTTGTTTTAAACAATTGGTTCATCTTTCCCGCGTTCCTAATAACATGAGGTCAGTACTTTTGAGATGACTACAGAAATTGTTGGTGCGGTGAAACCCGATACGCTTGTAGCGGGAAATTATTGTTAACAGTGCAGAAATACTGAAACACGTGATCAAAACAAATGTTTGTAACACCATTTGACCTTTGCCGACTTCTGGCGGGGAAAAAAATCAGACTTTAACACGTAAAAACTGTTCCGAACATCAAAATGTTTCTTTAAAACGGTAGTGTTTCTCGGTTTCATAGGAATATTTTTTGTAAAGACGTGTTCCGAACTCCAGTGTAAACACGGATTTACAGAGGATAGCTTTTCTACGATAACCTCAGTGTCCTGAGCAAACCAGACGGTAGTTTTAACTAGTTATGTTTATGGATATACGATTAAGTTCCATCTTCATTCCAGAAAAATAAATTAGTAACATATTTATTATTAGAGTGTAAGGTTGTTCGTTTCTTAACTTTACAGTAAAAACGCAATTTTATTTTGACTAAGCTCATACTAATGCAAACGGTTGGAGTGAATTAGGCGACGTTCTAAATTGTACAAAATAACACAAACCCTAAGTACAAAATATGAGACTTGAGAGGAAACAATTTCGGTCGGTTCTCATTACTTTCCTCGACCGCGGCAGACTTTCAATTTGTAGGAGAATCTGCCGTAAACATTGTCAGCGTTTTTGCATTCAATTCCATCAAAATTCTTATAAAATAGAAGTATTAATTCCGTTACAATCAAATTATCTTTTTTACAGGTTTTCCTCAAATAACGGGTTTCATGTTTAAAGCAATTTAATGTAATGCAACTTTTAGAGTTTGAATCTAAGTTTACATTATACGATTTTATACTTATATAAAGTGTATTGATTCTACTATTAAATAAACGGTATCAGCAATCCGACACGTATACATTATCTCATTATCTTGTCAACAAACTTTATCATGGGTAAGCGATGAAAGTAACTATGTTATTTAATAGGTAAAATCACAAAAGTTGCATTACATTTTGAACCATTATCTTTAAAGCAATCTGGTATCACTATGTTGTTAAGAACTGCAAGGACCATCATATACTAATTTCAATCAAAACCGGATTGTTCCGAAAATCCAATTTTCTCTTATTCAATTAGAAAATAATAACATAAGTTTCAAGATCTTTTGAACCGTATTTTTACAGTAATTGGAGTTCTATAATTATGCTCAGAAATTTAAGGGCTACAACATTCAAAATGTTTATTAAAATAGTTCAGGTCTTATTTAAAAAAATACATTTTCCTTTATTTTATAGGTTTTTATGGAAAATCACCATTAAAAATCAAAATGTTTATAAAATTTTAAGAAATTGAGAGATACTATGGATTAGTACCTAATTTTTCATTTACTATTGGATGCTGATGTTGTATCAATAGTAAAAGGTAATTGTTTCATATTCATTTAATGTACTAAAACAATGCACCTTGCCCATTATGTTTTGCAGCCACAACATAATTAAAAATCGCTTGAACAAATTGCCATATTGAGATAGACTGTGGTTATAGGTATCAGAAAAATAATACCATTCTCTTATCAGGGGATTGTAAGCCCCTTAAAATGTATAACACTTCACAAATCATAGTTTTTTTTTCATCCCAGTGTATTGGTAAATCCCATTCAGTGAAGAGTTGCTGTAGAATGTTGACCAGATGTATTTGTCCCTGGGGAACACTTGTCATAAGTTACTCTGCATTTTCTGAAACACTTGTTTTGTGGTGAATGGAAACGCTTCTGACAGCTCAGAGCTACACTTAACTCCCGAACATATGAAATACTACTTCATATGCCACAATGTCAATTAAAAGTTATGTTGTAGCTCTACAACTTTTGAAGGTATACAATGTTACAGTTGTTAGCTATCCCATCAATCATTATAACGGGGGTTTATGCTTAGGCCTACATATTGAACATTTACGGATTCTAACGTACAAAAACAATACGATTCCTTCTTGGTTAAAATTGCTACGATATGCAACTGTAATAAATTGGTTTCTTTTTCTATAAGCTGAGCACAAGTTAAACGTGAAATATTCTTTTTATTGCGAAGTTATATAAATTTGCTGATGGACGGTGAGTTAGCGGAATAAACAGAGTTACTCCTAAATGTAAGCAAAAAAAATACAGAAAGAGACTCCTAAATGTAAGGAGAAAAATTAACAGAAAGATAAATGCTAAATATAAGCACAGAAATGAACGGAAAGAGACCCCTTAATGAAGCAGAAATAAACAGAAAGATATTCCTAAATGTAAGCAGAAATAAACAGAAAGAGAATCTTAAATGTAGGCCTAAGCAGAAAAAAG
This sequence comes from Macrosteles quadrilineatus, assembly GCF_028750875.1. Lineage (NCBI taxonomy): Eukaryota > Metazoa > Arthropoda > Insecta > Hemiptera > Cicadellidae > Macrosteles > Macrosteles quadrilineatus. Next base: position 76,664,229 of record NW_026542602.1, on the reverse strand, counting down.
TACAGAACAGGACCAGACAGAAAAGAGTATTGACATCTCGTGAGGATTTCAAGTTTAAACCATTGTAGTCTCATTACTCTCTCAAGCCATCCAAACATTTGAAATAGACGAAGAGTTTGATAGAAAATATCGTGAAGAGTCACAAATAAGACCGTTTCGATCACTGAAGTAAAAAGATAAAAGTAAAAAGGAGGATCAGAAGACACACTGCACTGGAAGAAATAGAGAAGACCAAAAATGAAGAGAAAGACACAGAATGTCATATTACCCAGACATCTTTGGAAAACAATAGAACATTTATCAGCCATTTCAACCAATATTATCTTACCAGGACTTAAGGACAATTTGGGAGTACTTGGTGTGATTCCTTGGACAGGACCCTGTCATATAGTACAAGAGCTACAATGTACATTTATATAAACTTAAAAACAAGAAAATATTCAGATATGAAGACAAATCATTTTTGTTCTAACAAATTATTATTAAGTTGACAATATTATTCGTTAACTTGTAGTGTTGATATGCAACAAGTAAAAAATATTAAAAAGTGTTTAAAAATTACCTTCCAAAAGCTTTCTTTGCAGAAATAAAGTCACACAATCCAAAAAACACTAGCTACTTTAAAAAATTGCATGTAAAATTATTAGCTTATTAAAAGTTTAAAATTAAAGCTTGAGTTTGATGAAAATATCGTATATCAGTGCAACAAAAAATGTTTGTTAAAGAGAATGAATAGTGTTGCACCAAGCTTCAAACACTATCGCGAGAGTGCCATAACGAAGATTGGATCATTTTTACCAGAATTATTGCACTGCATTATCTCATATTCCTACGACTCAATACAAATCATATTTTTGCTACTTTAGAAACTTAGATTAGTATTTTAATCCATTTCAAAACTAAAACCTAAAAATTAGGCTAATCTCATTTTACCAACTGAATTTGAAAATTTCTTTTGAACAATCCATAATAGTTTATTTAAAATGTTTTCATCTTGTAAAGGAATATTTACGATTTGTAATCTTTGAAGTTATGGATATAAAAGTAGACAATAAATTCTCATGTTGTTGCAAGTGTACAAAAATACACTGGATAAGTGGATAAAAAAACACTTTTGACTAATATGACTACCAACACGTACTGACTACCTCTACCATTCCCACATTAGACTACTATTTTTGTACAAGCCTATGAATGTAAGAATTTAAGTAGACTTTATTAAGTCTCGTGGAAATTTATTGTATTAAAGTGGTTGCGATGCGAGTTTAACTATAGAGATCATTATAAAAGAGTTTGTTTGTCCTCTACTAGAAAGACTACTATTTCAAACCTAAAGGGAAACTTTTGAAAATTGTGAAGCATCAATTATCTTATATTTAGACTATCACAGTTACTAAAACTATACGAGAACTAGATTTTAGACGATGGCACGCTCTGTAATTGCTTAAAAGAAACTATGTACTTTTTAAAGCGAAATTGTCTACAGCTGATGTTTCTTGTGTAAAGGCTGTCAAAAACATAAAGTACGGGAACGGGACGCTATTCTGTGATACCGCTAGGCTTGTGCTGATCACGCCTTTTGAAGCACAGACGTATTCACATCTTCATTGAGAATCCAGCTGTCACAGTGGAAGTGGATTTGAACTGCTCGTTGTCACAGTATTTTGTTGAATAAAGTAAGCTGAAATTAAAAGTCAATCTATTATTGGGCTATGGCCTGTATACAGGGTATTTGACCAAAACCTTAAAACGTATGGAAATTTATCACAAAATCTGCAAAGTGTACTACTAACAGCGTAATAAATTAAAGTTAGTTACAGAAAGTTATATTTATTTTAGTACGTTTGAAAATCGATTTACGTAGAACGGACATAAAGAGAACATTCAATCCATTTGTTTAATGAACAGTTCGACTCAGTTGGCTCTTGATAGATTTGAGTGTTCACATTGACAATTTTACAGTCCCTTTCATGTGTTTGTCTGAATATAAATCATGCATTGTAAACAATGAATAAGTGATGAATAACAATCCCTATATAACTACGGGTTTTGTCACAATTTATAAATCCAATGATAAAGTTGAGATATGTTTTTTATATCTAAAGTAGTCATATAGAAAAGTTTACAGTAAAAGTCTTCTTAGAAAAATCTTACATTTGCATGAAGAATATTGTTTGTATAGGTGGTATGGATATGAAATGAATAAACTGTTCACAGGGAATTAAACACTGAAGCATGCTATAATTTCAATTGAAACTGGTTAGTGGATAATTTTTACTTCTAAATCGTGGCCAGATTGTTTCATGACTAATTTTATATTTTTTGCGTTACGAATCAGTAAAACCATCCCCAAAAAATGTGTGACATTCTGGAAAATAATAAACATTTTAAACACAGTACAAAACACAGCATTATTGTACTTCTATGCAAATCATCTAGTATAATGATAAATGTATTCATACAATACGCTATTTGTCTTGGAAGATGCTTTTTTTAGTCAATGAAGACCATATCAGTGATTGACTTTAGATAAATAAGAGTCAATCTATATAAACAATCAGCAGCTCAAAAAGGAATATACCTGGTAGTAAAACTTACACTGCTACTGGGTTAAGAAGACGACTACGAAGAGGCATAAAATCAGCTTCGACGAATAAAGTGAAAGGTTGTGTACAAAGTGATGGATCAAATTGTGGGAAATCAGTTTGATAGAGGAACTAAATAAAGGACTATCGACCTTACGACGAGCAGAAACTAGAAAACCCAGAACGAAAGCTGAATGATACTACTAAAACCACGGTCCACAAATTGTGAGCTAAAAGCCTCAAAAACAAATCAAATAAATATCTACAGTTACAAAATCATTTTAGAAATTCCACTTAAACTTGAGCAATGCTAAGAATTTATTATAATTTTTTTCATATTTTAAAACTTCATAACATAACACAAATCAATAATTAATAAAGACATATAAACGTTAAACCTATTACACGGTTTGCTCGAGTAAGCTCTAATAATTTTATTCAAACACATTTAAGCACATTTGCATTGACACATAATTGGCCGTGGTTTACGATCCAATATCAAAAGTTAAGCACTTAACTCCAGAGTAATCGGTGCATTCAATCATTATTGAGCCTGTGAAAGCTTCAATATTGCTTCTCGTTCATAATCTTTGACTTAATTTAAAGTGTCTCAGAGAAAATCCGTTAATTGTATATTAGATGAGCTTCCCTAATTTATTTATTTTAAACAGCTATTTTGTCAAATACTTCATAAACGGGTTTCTTAAGATACTTGATTTTAAAATGTGTCTTCCCTTTTGTTACCAATTAAGCAGTATAAGTCCCAACAATTACACATTATATTTTAAGTACCATAAAACATAATAATAATATGGAAAATGTCTTATAGAGGTAACGTTTGTATGGCGTTAACAACAAAAACATAATTTTATTTATGAGAAAAAATAAACTAGTAAAAACACGTTTTGTTTTAGGTATATCCTGATTACAACGATGAATCAGTAAGAGAAGAAAAGTCCAAATAACTATAAATTACATCTATCCCAAAAAATAACTTTAAAAAATGAAAATCGATATGTACGCTGAAACGGCTTAACATAATGATGCTGTTAGTAATTCAGACGATTAAGTCACAGTTTGTTTTATCAACATCTGTGGTTCATTATTGGTTTATTTAGCATTTTAATCTCTTGTGTCTCAATAAAAAAATACAATTTGGCAAAATAAATGTTCTAAGCAAATATTAAAAAATTGTACTATTTAGTATGCTTTTAAATATTTGCTTTATTTAAAACTCTACTTGTAAAATATAATGAAAGCATAAGGTTTATAAGTGTAGATTGAGCTTATTGTGAATTTCATAAATTTAATTATTCATGTTATGTATGCGTTTACTTATTAAAAATCCTTTAATTTTCACTTCCTTGAAATGTGTTATTCTTATTATAAACTAATAACGTAAAAGAATTAGAACAATAAATGCTTGTTAAATTTGTATAATGCGTGAACTTATCAAAAATTTCATCATGCTAATAATCCGTCATCTTATAATAATATTTGTTCACCATTTCACTCGCTTCAAAGATTTTTCATGTACATAAATGCTGACTTAAACTCTTTTTAAAAATTGAAAATTGAAGTCCGATCAAAACCCTGAACAAAATGAAAACTTTTTTCTACTAAAAAAACTAATAATTATTTGTAAAAATATATTCAACCGTCCAATAGTAATAAAAAAACTATTAAGTTATTTGAAGAACGGTTTTAGTCACAACTCAAATGATAACAATTAACTAACTGTCTTCTTCACACAATACTCGGAAAAGGTAAATCGTTTTGTTGTAAAGATATATCATTGGTTCTACATAAAAAGTGTTACAACCGTATTAATTATTTTGATTGTTTCGTAAGTGTAAAAACTGAAAATAAATTATTTAAAAAATATTTCTTTAGTTAGCAAAAAAAGAAAAAAACCTGTTTACAATTGATGAGGTTATAAAGTTTAGAACGTGTAGACATGGCAGATATTCGTGGTGCTTTTCATTCATTGGTTACATTACTGATTACATTACATTACTTCATTGGGTACATTACTGAGCAGTTTTGCTAAAATTTACCCAAAGACCTGTGTTTCAAGGGACCATGATCTAATATAAAAAACCATAGTAAAAAAATTTACATGACAAGCAAAAGGTAAGTATTAAGAAAAACTCTTCGTATGAACACGAGAATAAAATGCCTAGGTGTCCGTCTGTTGGTCTGTATTTGCTTTTGTCTAATGTTCTCATAGCTACACCTAATTTTTTTAGACCTTGATATATTTTTATAACCAGACCATGTATCTCAATCCAAACTATCCTATGAAAATTACTATCAACAAGTTAAAAACACTTTTTCTAATGATAGATTTTCTTTCGCCCATTGAAAAAATTACTTTCACTTAAGGAAGCCATTTACAAGGATAAGGAAGGCCTTGGGTTTCTTCAAGGCTAGGTGAGCTCAGCACTTTAGGTAAGTGACTTGATAGACACGGCTTTGTGGTAAAGCTGCTTATCATACTGTTTTTTTTTTTTTGTTTTTTTTTTTAACAATGAAGTATTTTCAAAATAGAACCCCTGAAAAATATATCTTAAAATATGCTTTGAATATTTTAGTTTTTTTGCAAGCATAGAATAACAAAGATGTCTTTTAAAATTAGGCAGTATTTGTGACGACAAATAGACACAACAAAACCCTAATATGCGCAAAGGTTGATTAGCCTAATTAACTGTAGATTTTAAATAGCAGTAAATTGTAATATAAGTTATAACTGTTTATAAATATATTTATACTTATGCCATATCCAAATAAAATATGGTAAACGCATATTAAAGATACTAATTTAACGAAAATTTGCTAAGTGATATCTATTTCATACCTTGTTTAAGATTAGTTCTAATCAGCAAATATTAACATGGCACCCCAACCTAAATACCAGGAATTAATGTTTTAAAGTACCCGTCTTAAAAGGTTTACTCTTTTCTACGCATTTGAGTGTTTCTTTGTTTTATAAATATTTTACAAAAAAAAAGTCTGTACCCAATTTTATCCTACGGGAATTCATTGTCCAATGAACATGAAGTGACGTTCAGTCTTTCCGAGTTATTGTCATTCCACCCATGGATATTGCTTTAATTGACGTAAAGATTTATTTTTTATTCTTTGTGTCAGCTTTCTATACATATTGTTATCTCTTCTATCCATGTTTTGCAACGGGGGGACGCGGAAGGGAAAACAATGGTCCCTCAAGTCCATCAAATAAAATAATTACAAATCACTGATCAATTTTAGAAACAAAATTCAACTGCACCCCTTTAACTTCAAAACTTCAATGCTTATAAATGTTTTGTATATTATGTAAAATAAAAATTTGGAAGACAACTTTTACAGTACGGTATTAAAAAAGTCTAAGAAGTCGAAAAAAACTTAATTCTATAAAATGAATTTGCAGGTTTCTTTTTAAGGCTTGTTTTGACAGTAAATGAAACACGTGTGATTTTGAAAGCATTTTAATAAACTTCGTAAAAGTTTCCATACCTGTTAGACTCAGCTGAAACGTCTGTCGTTAAAATCGCATACATGTCCAAAAATAAATCTCTTGGTAGCTTTCTTGAACAGTTCTTTGAAAATGTCCTGGAATCTTTTTGAATCGTAGATTGCTTTTATTACTCCATCAAGAATATACTCATGACTATCATCAAGCTTACTATTCACAAATATAAATGGCTTCTTAAATATACTGGACGACTCACTTTCATCCCAGAAAAGATTACATTCGAGCTTTTTCGACTTTCTTACCATCTGTAACTTAAACGCCCTCATTTCAATTTCGCTTGTACACCTTTCAATAGAGTATCGAGCAAACACATCATAGCAGCAAGATCCTTTACGTTGCCCACCGTTTTCCTTCTCCGCTACGTAGAATTGATCCAGGAGCAAGTACACAGTGCCGAATCTAATCTCATTCATGGAAATCCCACCGTTTCGGTTAACAAATCTCGCCCCTGGACATCGCGCAATTGTCACCTTCCACTTTGAAACACAGCCGCAAACATTAGTTGGTGTCCCGTCTGTGTTTGGTACCGGGTATTCGAATGTGACATCAGATCCTTTCTTAATAATAGGTAGGTTGAAACAAATATTTCTATGAATCCCTTGAAGAACAGCTAACTCACCTGTCACGATCATCATTTGTAGAAACATAATTAATGCTAATATTGTCAAAACTAACATGTCCATGACTAGCTTGTTGGACTAAGATATCATACATGAACTCTATATTTCAGTGAACTATCTAGCAGAAGACACGAATGTTAACTAAATGTTCACTGCCTAATTGTACCATATGTTTGCTGCACACCTGTATTGACATCACTTAGTTGACGTTGATTTAACTACCCAGAGAACAAATTTTAGGAACGAAAAAGTTTTAAAATTACATCCACATTTAAAAAAACACCATACACCATATACCATAAGGGTTACCATTAGAAATTTGTTGAAATTTAGAAATAAGTGGAATTTATATTTTTGAATATTATGAAAAATCATTGAAGTTCCCCATTTATTTTTTTTATATATATATAATAGTTTCTGAGATACCAATGGTGACAAGTTACCCTCTATATAAGAAAATATATATATATAACCAAGTTTCGGATTTTAAAAACCACCTTATGGTTGTGTAAAATATTAAATTTAATTTGTATGGATCAACTGTCTGAAATTGTGAAATAATCTATTGGCGGTTCTGCTTGTTTACATTGAAATATCTACGCAAAGGTAAACATTGTTAGTTTTCTCAAACTTACTATGGAGACCAATAAATATTTACTTTTGAAAACAACACCTCAAAACGTTGGACCCCCACGGGGCACAGCCCTAGGGAAACTCAGGGAAATGAATAGCACTAAAACATTCCTAGATATGTGAACCACATTTGTGCTTTACTTTGGCTATATCGGTTTAGTATTTTAGTCGTGACAGCCACCCAGACAGACAGACAAACAGACACCATCTCAATTTTATAGTTGTGTAGATTACAACAATACATACAGTAGAATCTAGTAGACTTAAAAAAATTACAAGTATAAAAGATCTTTGTGTTGTCATTAACGATCTCATTTGTGCTGTATAGTGAAACTCGCACTAAATATAGTAGGAAGATTGGCGGGTTCGTTTTACAAGCTGTAGATGAGTATTGATTGAGTTAGTTTACAGCTTTTTAAATACTAAGATCGGCTGTTTTTTTTTAAAGACAGGATAATTTATTTAAAGTACAATAAACAAGGACAGCTAGGTACGTTATCGAACCATCGTACAGATTTTGATATGTATCATGATCTAACCGACAATTTTCTGACTATCAGTCGAGCAATATCCACTCACCTGCCCAGCTACAAGTGTTATGGAATCAAGATTGATCAAGATGGGGATCATTAATCTACACTGTGATTGTGTATCTCTACGAATAAAGAAACAGAAAAATAAACAAAATGTGCTAGGTGGCTTACCTAATGTACCTAATATTCATACTATCAAACTCTTTAACGGGTTTCAAACATAAATTTAATTTAATTAGATACTACCTACATAAATATTGGTGAACTAGTGATTATTTCCAGAAATGTAAAACTGTGAAAAGTATGTGCCGTAAAACCCCACTTCGCACTGACGTACCTCGTGTTATAAGTAGCTTAGGTGCTGTGATAAACGACTTAATCTTTTGAGTTATTGGTGTCTATTCTCGCACTGTGGCTCTATTTATCCTTTTGTGCACGAAACAACAAGTAACGATGTATTGTTGATATTACACTGTTTACCTAATATATTTGGGAAAATTATCTTATTAAAGTATGAATAATAATTGTATTTTTGGGAGAAAAACACAATGAATGTAGGCCTAATTCCAGATGGAGTTTTTTGATTGATTGTTAAAAACTGTTCACCTTGCTATTTTATCAAAGTAACAATTTTCACCCATAACAGATTCCATATATTAATAAAGGGCATTTTATGAATGAGTTTTTAAAATTCGACCCTTTTATTCCGAATATTTTTCTCACCAAAATATTCTAAATTGCCTTTGACTGTTTTCCACGACTCAGAAAGGTAGGTAACTTTGAGGGGAAACAATATCAAAGCCATAATGTTTATTTAGGGATAAAGTTTTATGGAGACGACGATAGTATATTAAGTTTGTTTCAGCTCTATAGAATTCAATTTAACTAACAACTTGTTTTCTTATTTTTGGAAACATAGCTGTTTGAGCCACTCATAGAGTTCTGACAAAGATAAAACGTACTCCCTTGTTTTAAACCATTTAGAGATTTAAGATGAAAATTAACCAAATAAATTACTTGTCTCAAAATACATTTTGATATATTTAGTGTAGAAAGAATTTTAATTATTTAATTATGTAAAGAAAAACTACTCGATTGTCAATAAGCTAGATTAACATCTTTTTAGAAAACCCTAAAACTAATTTATCTTAGGTGGGATGCACCTTCCATGGATCAGTTGTAACAATCTTTAAAAACATTTGTGTTGATATGGCATTTTCATTTAATACTTTAAATTAATACGAGTGACCCGAGTGAACTATAAGGCAAATAAATGAGTATGTGTACTTTGTATTTAAATCGTTAATAGTTTTAAATAGTTTTGAAATAAAATGTGTTCATACGATTGGTTTTACGGGTGAGGTTTAACTAAGGAAACAAAACACTAAATGGTCATTTGAAACGTTACAATACATTCAACCCTTAACCATTCATAACAAAACGCAAATTATCGTGTATAAACATGTTATTTTATGCCTCAGTTTTGTATGAGTATTGTGCATTGTTTTGTGTCAGAGCTGCGTTTAATTGTCTTTCAAGACCTTAACTAAGATCGGTTAATTACTTTATACTAAACATTCAAGCTTACTAATGTGTTAATAAATGTTTTTAAGCTGATAAAAATAAATATTTACCCAAAAATAGGATAGCACGTTAATTATATTTTCCTACAGTTACCTGACAAAGTGGCCTTCCTTGGACTGATTATAGGAAATGTGCTAATTGCTGCATCTACTTACTTTTCCGCACAATTTTCCTTTTGCCAAACAGTTTCTTTGTCGCACACCATTAATTCCAACCAAACAACACAAAACAGCGTGCTTTTATTAGGCATATAATACACGTAGGTACTCTTGAAAATAAGTTGAAGACACTTAAAGATATTACGACTACGAACAGCTGGTGCAGAGTTTCCCATTTCGTTCAATGTTTGGATTAAAACCTAAAAACTGTTTGTATAGTTTAAATTTGCCTACAGTTTAAATTTGCATTATGTTTAATGTGGGTTTTTTCTTTTTCCTTGTGTACAAGAGCTCTTATAGCACAGGCAACATATCATGTGGTAATTGTTTCGTATTTATTCATGTTATTGCTGCTTTCACTATTGGAACAATACAGATTGATTTGATTTGCTTTGAACGCAAAAAACATTTTAATGTTGAGTTTCGGGTGGTAAAATTTACTAGTTAACATTACCAACCAAATGAAATATATTTTTTTATTAAGTTATAATAACTGTCGTTTTATGCATAATAATGTGGACACGAAAGTAAATATCACGCCTAATATGTTTAGTAAAATTACAATTATATTAACTTAATTAATGACCGTGTAAAATTCGAATGTACGATTTTTTGTTAACACGAATAATATATTACAAGATATTTATATTATTGGTTTGTTACATAAACATAACGTCAACCACGGTGTCTTTTTTATAGCGAACAAAAAAAAGAAAAAAAATGAAATCATCCATTAAAATTTCATGTAAATAATACATTATTCGAAACGAATAAATACTTCCTTCAGGAATACAATAACTACAATCTGCTTCACAAAGGATCCAATGATTTATTGACGTTGTTGAGAGCTTGAAAGTGTCTGTCTATTCTACAAAGTAACTGATGGAGAAGTATAGAGATACAATCGATTTACTATTTGTATAAAGAAAGTGTTCCATCAATATCACATGTCCGTATAAAATGAACCCATTTTACTAGTATGCAACCTGTAATTTTAATAAATGATTTACTGCAACCATAAAGTTGTATTTATATATTTTAAAATTGCATAAATAAAATGTCATTAGATTTTTTTTGTGAATTACTGGCTATTTCGTTAATTTTATGCATTATAATATTATTATTTAGTAATATTACTTATGTTACTATCGTAACAACAATTGTAGTATTAATTAGTTATTTTTGTTGTTCAAAGGTTTATTGCGGACATTTTCCATCACGAATGTAAACAAAACAATACACAACGTTTCGGGATCTGGAATCTGATCCCGTCCTCAGGTGAAAAAAAACTTAACTAACACATTACAACTAACAATACACAAACGCCCAACCTAAGTTGGAATACACTACAGAAGGTAGCAGTCAAAAAAAAAAAATGCACCTTTGACTGCTACCTTCTGTAGTGTATTCCAACTTAGGTTGGGCGTTTGTGTATTGTTAGTTGTAATGTGTTAGTTAAGTTTTTTTTTTCACCAGAGGACGGGATCAGATTCCAGATCCCGAAACGTTGTGTATTGTTTTGTTTACATTCGTGATGGAAAATGTCCTCAATAAACCTTTGAACAACATTAACTCACCATCACCAACATAGAACTTCAAACAAAGAATAGTTATTTTTGTCATTACAAAATTTTTTATGCACAAATTGTAAACCATCAGCGGTTTAAACAGTACGACGTTTCATAATTTTCTGGGTTGATTCTGTGTTGATTGTGCAGATAACTACTTTTTTGGATTCAGGGGGATCCAAAACGAATATTTCCATTCAATTATTCATTGTTAAAAGTTTTTCTACATTGATGGATATAAAACATGATTAAATGAATAATGCTGAATTTCTTTGAATATAAGTTTTTGAAGACCTCTCAGTATGAATTATAAGTAATAAATATTCACTTACATAACAGTTAGTTAATTTATTCATATTTCAAAGAATCCTTTACATGTTTCCTAAATTTCATTGCGGTGTAGCTGCTCACAATTGATATGTCACGAATTATTTCGTAGTTATCCGAAAACAGAGATACAAAAAAGTATAAATAATTTTTTAAAAAGCTTAGTTCTAATTACATCTTAATTGTTCAAAAATAAATTTACCAGCTGTTTAGAGAACTAGCAGAATCCATTAAAAGCCATAGTTTGTCAAATGAGAATGGATGTAAATGTCTATAACTACAACGATTAAAAACTTTGTTTCCCTACTTTATCGAAGCAATGATAACTGAAACCAATTAAACTAATTCAGTAAACAAGAAAAAGCGAGCTTGCTAAGGAAATGCATTAACTAACTTTTGAGCCCTCAACTGAGTACAGTAATTATAAACTGAAATCTTGTCTTACTTTGAAATAATTTTTTATAAATTTTTCAATTCTAAATAAAAATTCGTCAGTGGATTATTTTATTTCAAAAGTTTCAGAAACATTCCTAGTATTTAAAATATCTTTACAAATTGTTTTTCCTCCGTCACCTGGTATGGCTGAACCACGAAAATACTCAAGTTACAGATTTCAAATAAATAATATAGCATACTTCTTGTAAAAATTCCATTGCAACATTAAATTCGTTTCATACTATTATGAAATGCATACGACTCACAACAAGAATACTTAATCGATTGATATTTATACAACCCCAATTATAGATTATTGAATCGTTTATACAAATGTATAAAATGAACAATCTTACACATTATGATTATAATGTGTGTGTATAAAAGTATTTAATTGTATGGGTAGCTGATCGGTTACTGTTTTAAATTAGTGTTTAAAATAAAGGTTACAGGTTGAATTGAAAAAGAGGTCAATTTTAGAACCAACCGAGATGTATCATTGCGTTAGCAATTAATCCTATAGTGGAATTTAAAAAAATACCCCCGCCGCAGCAAACCTGCAGACTAAGCGAATTCCCATTTGCCTGATTGGATTTACACTAAAATGTCTCCTTAAAAATATTACATTTATTCCCTATTTAAATAGCATTAGTTTAACGAGTACTTAGGTTTGCTGCAACAGGGAGGGTGGTAAAAAAGTGTTTTTTTTGTACAATGTCAATAGTTTAGTATGAAATGAATGCATTTTCCAAATTTGATCAAAATATGCTCATAAACAAGCAAACTACAACAGTTTACAATTTTCTCCGTAAGAATAACATGGGAATTTTAAATTTACATTTTTTTGAATTTTCTCCGTAGCCATTAGGCGCATAATATACTAAATTATTTGTTTTTTTAAGCTCTACAAAATGATTTGGAAATAAGTTGCTAAATTTTATGTTTTTAGGGTCAAAAATGGGAAAAACCAATTTTTACCCCATTAAACCCCCCATAAACCCCCTTCCCATAGTCCGATCATGCTGGTTCGCGAACTCGTTCGAATAAACGTAGGTTTACACATTTGTACCAAATTTCATAAAAATCGGATGATTTTTGCTCGAGTTATCGCGCTAACGGACACATATATAAATATATATATATATATATATATATTTATATGAATTCGAACAGATGGTGTTTTTGGCCTCTAGGGACCTCAAAACGAAAAAGTAAATTGGTTCCGGGTCCAGGTCTTACCATGAGTACTACGGTAATAGCTTATTCCCTATATGGGAAATTCGCTAAAAATACAATCAGTTTTGAATCAGGACTTTTTTTACAAATGTCATGTGTGTAATCACACGCACACACACAAGATAAATACAGGTTGTGTGAGAAAATTACTTTTTAATGACTCAACTGTAAGAGCGCTGAGGGTGAGAGAGCTAATAATGTAGACTGATAGGAAAACTAAAATAATATTTTAAAATATTGAAAATGCAGTAAGCCTTGATCATTGTAGCTATCCAGCAAATTTAATGGCTAAAATGACACTGCAAGTGATTCATTGTATAAGAATATATCGTTTAAACACTATCTTTATATAAATAGAGAATCAATTGTATCGCTACACTTCTCCGTCAGTTACTTTGTAGAATAGACAGACACTTTCAAGCTCTCAACAACGTCAATAAATTATTGGATCCTTTGAGAAGCAGATTGTACTTATTGTATTCCTAAAGAGTTTTCGTTCAATTTCAGTGGAATCTTATCTACACGCATTGATAAAGGAGATTGGTTTATTACGTGTATCATACATTGAGACGACAGAAAGGATGAATGTTTGACTAAATATTTTGTAATAATTGATACACTAGTTGTTTATTAGAATAACATTTTAAAATAATCACGATTTAAGAATTCAGTAAATTAACTTGATCCACAAATTACTCAACATGTAGGCCTATCACTTTTTTGAACTAAGTACTCAACCATCGACACACATTTTAAACGCAATCCCATAAGAGTAAGAGTAGGGTAAGAGAGTAAGGGTATAGAGTAAGAGTTCAATTTATTTTATCCTCCTTGCAAATTTAAATAAATTATACGTCAATGATACGGACTAGGGATACTATTTACACATTTGAACTAACCAAGTAGTCTTCTGAATGCATTTAGTTAAACAACGACCAGTTTCGACAGTTGATATAGTCAAGGTACTCACATGCTGCAGTTATGTTAGTTTATTTTAAACATAATAGTCTCTTTTATAAAACCTGGCAAACCATGTGAAGACATGAAGCTATGAATATTTGATGAAGGTTGACCGCTCCCAATATCGATCAGCATTTCAGAATAATTCCTGACCGTTCTGAGATATTGTCAGCAGGTCTTGGTTATCTCGAATAACACACAAAAATGAGCAACCTTCGTAGAATAAAGGGTCTGGCTATTCGTATAATGTTATACATTTTACACCTAACGGTTTTGAATATTGAATAATCTACATAAGTCAATAAGGCCTTCCAGTAAACTAAATGAGATTATACTATTTATGTGGTTTAACTTCCTGTAACAGAAAGATACATTGTTGCTGCACGGCTTCTTGTATTAGCATTGTCCTTAAAAGGATCTTGTTCATTTTTAATTGTTTTGTAAGAGCGTTTGACAGAGTATGTCATTGTGAAAGCCATTACAGATTTAAGCAGGTCTTTTGTAAAACATGGCTAAGCCGCATGAAACTAGTCTGATCTAAATGTAACGATAATGTGAGTTAGAGCCGTGTTAAGCCTACTTTACACAGTTTCACTAACATCGTCGTTTGTATGTAATCACTGAAAGTGTTAGCTTGGCTGTTCAACATACTTCATTTACATTAGAGATTAGTAGAAGGTAGAACCTTAAATGTTTTACAGTGTTTTCTATAAGATTATGCCGAGAATCCTTCAAGTGGGTGTTAAGAAACTTGTATTTTACTGTACCTTTAGCAAGTTTTGTTTAGATTAACCACATGTTAGTATTTATATCGTAATAATTTGTCTACACACCAACAAACTAAAATCATTTCTTTCTATATTTGTAATAAGAACAAGCTTAATGTTTCGGGTAAAATTCAAAATATTTTTAAATTTGTCACGTGTAGTGAGATTTTGAAATGTAAAAAAACAATAATAAAGTAATCACTACATGTTAAGCTGCGTATCAGCTTAAAATATGTTAAAAAACTATTTATTTTGTTTAAAATTGCCACAAACTCCAAATTCCTTATACAATATATAATTTAATAAATCTTAATTTAAGAACAAGTGGCCGATGTCATGGAAAAAGCTCAAATTCGAACAGTATCACAACTCTTGAATGTTTTCCTTAGAGACGATTCGTAGCAACAGAAGTGAGACGAACTCTCAGTCTCGCCATTAGTAAATGTTTCCGACCCAGTTGGCCGTCAGATTTGCAGTTTCCGGCGGGAAAACACTTTGAGAAATGGAGGGAGAATTGAATTGAAGGTGGAAATTCAGCATATTTTGTTGTATAATATTGATCCGGCGATTTAAGCAATAACAAAAACAAGAATATGTAGTTTTCCGTAGTTACTTCAAAAAATGTATTGTATATTTAACTGAACCTTATATAGATTGACACAATGGAAAATTAAGAAGGTTTTGGTAGTGATAGATATTTTCACTTTTTGGGGCATGGTATTTTTTAGTAAACGATGACCTACAAAACTACATCAGTTTAAATTTGTCCTTTATCATTTTTATATCAATATTATTTTACTAAGTTAGTTCTCCAAGTACTGATATATTCAAAAGTTCAGTAATTGAATTTATTGCTGTCTAAGAGTATAATGATATGATAGGTTACGTACCTTTTTTATTCCGTCGTCAGTCCTAAAATAGTCAAAAGGGTGACTAGTTTCGGGTCAGAAATGACCCATTTTCAAACCCATTTTCATCAAATTGATTGGTCCAAAATCCGACAGAAGTCGGAAGTATGTACCTTAACTTGAGTTCCGTCGTGTCCGCCGTGCTACCTGCGTCAGTGTGTCTTCTATAAAATGTAACCGGCTACTTTCTTTAAATGTGCTTTGTGTCGTAAATGTGTGAACTTTATGTGTCGACATGTGTTTGTACCTCATAACGAAGACTTCTGTCGGATTTTGGACCAATCAATTTGATGAAAATGGGTTTGAAAATGGGTCATTTCTGACCCGAAACTAGTCACCTTTTTGACTATTTTAGGACTGACGACGGAATAAAAAAGGTACGTAACCTATCATATCATTCTACATCAGTCCTGGTGGCAATAATGTTTAAATTAAGAATATAAACTTTCAAATTAAAATTAAAATCATAGTAGAAGAAACAGTATATGACAATTTTAACTTACAACATTGTGTGGTGACTTACTATGAGGGCCACCACAAAATGGGATCAACAATAGTTACAGACTTAGGTTTTAACCAAAGAATTTTGAACTAAAAAACACTTAATAATTACTTAAATACACGATGTATTTAAAAGTAAAATAATGCTACGTTCGTAACAGAATTCGTTGCTTTTGTATATAATTTTGTTGTACTACATTTAAATTAAAACATTGTAACAGAAATAATTTTGGATACAGTGTCAAAGTAACTCAATAACGTTGACGCTGTCGAGTTAAAGTGAATTTCCCGACACTAATTAGAGATACAAAGATCAACGGAACCAAAGTTAAAACTCCTTTGTTCAACGTGAATCCATTAAAACATTTAAGGTGTTCTTTACCTTACAATAATGATACGTAATCATTTAAATAACAGTTCAACATAAAAATTACTTATGTCTCACAATTTTCTCTTTGTTAATATTGGTTTTTTTCATTGCATTTAGATATTAATTATTGCCAATGAGAGACTTTGATTTAAAGTTAGGGTTGACATGATAAAAGATCGTGATATTTTAAATGAAACATCATAACATTGACGTTGGTTTGTTATGAGATATTTATCGGTACTAATCAGAGATTCAAGGATAATCGTAACAATCAACATGTCTAAAGGGTAGTAAGAAAATAAAAGTTTTATTTGCTAGGAATGCTACACAAGGATTTAAATCATTCGAATACAAGAAAAAATAATAAACTTTCTGAAATACTACGCTTCGACAAAATGTATAACGCTTCTTCATAATGGCTTAAGATTTCATAGCATAAAGGTATTAAAACCATTCAAATTCTTGCTTGGAGGCCCCCATTAGTTTCAGTATGATCCATAATTAGGGTTTTCATGTTATAGACAATACTTTTTATGATTGAAACATTCCATCATCAGAGCCAGGCAGGTTTGACTGATGTTACATCCACAAGAACGCTGTAGACTTGAGCTAATGCAGTTTGCTTGTAGTCTTGTGCTTTTAAGCCTAACTTTAGGTCACACAATACTTCGTATGAATTACTCGGGCAAATTTTTTCATTGGAAAAATCTTAAATTGGTTTTGAGATATGTGGTATGTATAATCACAAAACCTTGTAAATGCAAAATGATACTTCATAAATATATGAATGTTGCAAATTTATTCATCATTAATCAGAAGGAACCCCTTTGTACTTTTCAAATGCAGTTATATTGTAATACAGTAATTGTTTACTGATTTTAGTACAGCAAAATAGCTCTTGATTACTTAGTACTGTTGCAGATTGCATAATTACGCGTGCCGGGTAACTGCTAGTAGCTAGATAAAATTCAATCATTTTCTGTATGATTTTTATAGCTCATTCAAAGAAGAACATTTGATAGTCAAAATAAATTCCAGAACTATTTAAGAAACGGAGATAAAGGTTTAAAAACCAATTGTAGATGATTTTGAAAATTTTTCTGTACAAAGAATTAAGATAAAAGCAATAACCGCATTTACAAACTATATAAAATTAATATCAACAACCGAGCGAAGGATATGTGGACATACCGTTTCATTGCCCTTTGAAATATTGGTTTTATTGGATTCCAGTTTAATTATCAAAGCTTATTTGAGGAAAATACTGTAGTTATTACGAGGAAACGGTTCGCATATTTGTAAATAAAATATATTTGCAGTTTTCCTGGATAAGTGGGAACAAAAGCATCCTTTAATAGTTTTATGTTATGGTATTAAGTAATGGCGTTATGTGGTAGTATATATCAGTTTTATAATATCCACGCCGCGGCAAACCTGCAGACTACGAACATTTTAATTTGCTTGATTGTATTTTAACTAAAATATTTTCATAAACAATTCATATTTATTCCTCATTACAACGAGGTTTGCGGCTTAGGGGATGGAAAAACAGTGGTACATACTTGTATACAAATTAGTACGAATAATGTTTTTGGCCTCCCAAAAAGAAAAAAGTGTATCGATCCCGGCTCCAGGTCTTACCGTGCCACCTCCGGTAATAGCATATTTTCAAAAATTAAACAAAATGTCATTTAATGAACCTGTTATGTTTGAACTATATTTTCATACGTAAGCAAAGTGTAGATATTATACGATGTCTATTAGTTACAACGAATTGAACATTTAAAATCACTTCGGTGAAAAGTAAAAAGTTGAATACGAATGTTCTGAATTGATTTTGTCAGTGACCAAAATAAATTAAAAATTATATGATCGGTAAGCAAAATTATTTGAATTAACTGAGATTTGCTGATTAAAATACCTTTTAGATCCTATAAACAGAAAAACCAAATTTGTTTTACATTTTTCGCAGAAACATTTTTTATAACCAGTAAAAAAGCTACTTGGTCCCCTGAGTCAGTATTTCCCGGTTTCATTTTACCTTGTTTGTTTCCGCATGTTCTTTCTGCCACACTAGCAAATACTCCCTTAAAAATTGTGAGTTATTTAAAAAGTATTTATAAACAAATGATCTTTGCGTGAAAACTATGTGAATCATAAACCAATTTTAAGCTGGACTTTATATAGAATTCAAAGACCACTAACCTTTGGTCAATCACTTGTGTGTATTTCCAGGAGAATGCAGACATTGCTTAGCCACAGAAACTTTCAGAAACAGTTAAACTTGTTGTGAAAGTGTAACAACCCACCAGAGTAGAGTTGAGTGTAAACCACAACCTGACTTTACAACTCTAAATTATTATATCAAATTCAAGTTTATATCCAATATACGTGCTTTAGGTAGGGTTCATACTAATGTTGGATTATTTCTAATATTGAAATATGGCTGTGCTTTGAAAGTTCTTTTATTGGAAGTTTTAAGCTTCCAAAATACATGTACTTTGTACATTTGTTTTTCCATTTTTCATACATTATCTTATTTTGTTTTCAGTCGGAAAAGGTTTTCTATTTTTATAATATCTTGTAAATCAAAAATGTTGTGAGAAGGCTAGTTTTACTGCAAAATTAGGATTAAATATGTACGTTTCAAGAGGGTTTAGATATGTTTGACAAAAAAACTGTTAATGTACTGCATAGGTGACAAATATTAATAACAATCATAAACTGCCTACAATCCTAAGTTAGGCTAGGGCCACACTTGGCGACTTTGTCGCGGCGACAAAGTCGCTGCATCAATGAATGAAAGTGCGTAGCATTAAATTAAATGGGGGCGGCCACACTAGCGACTTGCGACTAGCGACCACCGGCGACAGAAAAACAAACGCGACCGGGTGCGTTTTTCTGTCTCGGCGACAAAAACGCTCCCCATGTTATCTTATGGCACCGGCCATACTAGGCGACAAGTCGCTCGCTCACACACCCTTTGCTGCTCTATTTTCATATCTATATTGTACAGTTATGGACTGGATTTGTTAAATGGTAAATATGCTTTTAAAATACCAATATTGTCATCGACAAAATAAGTGTTGACATGTTAACATGTGTGCTGTAGAATATATGAGATTTAACTC
Source organism: Macrosteles quadrilineatus (assembly GCF_028750875.1). Lineage (NCBI taxonomy): Eukaryota > Metazoa > Arthropoda > Insecta > Hemiptera > Cicadellidae > Macrosteles > Macrosteles quadrilineatus. The sequence goes on along the minus strand of NW_026542602.1, from coordinate 76,644,378 downwards.
TTCTGGTATAACGGGAATCCAAAACCTCGTGTATTTTTCAAATGTTGTGCGTCGTCTTCAATGTCAATAGCTCGCCAAAGCTCCGTTTATCCAAAATATTACTAAAAATTTACAAAATTAAAATACCCCATCCATAAACGATAGTTTTAGGGAATTTACTCCATACCTGTGTTTTCTCTTCCTCATAGAGAATTTTCGCTATAAGGAATAAGCTATTACCTTTTAATTAAATTTTAATTTTTCTAGCTATTACCGTAGGTTACATGCATGGTAAGACCTAAACCCGGGACCGATTTGATTTTTCGTTTTGAGGTCCCCAGAGGGAAAAACACCCACCATTCAAATTCATATATACGTATATATAAGTGCATACATATGTATTTACTTATACAGTGTATACATTTAGGTCTATGTGCCAATTAGCGCGATAATTTGAGCAAAATGATGAGATTTTAGTGGAATTTGGTACGAATGTTAAAACCAACTAATTCAAACGTGCTCGCAATTCAAAATGATCGGACCATGGGAATGGGAGGTTTAAGGGGCTTTAATGGGGTATAAAATTGTTCTTTCTTATTTCACAATTTCCTTCCAAACTGTTTTGTTTTGAGCTAAAAAAAAAATGATTTTGTTAATTGAAGCGTTGTTGTAAACCTAACGGTTACGGAGATAATTTAAACAATTGTAAATTTAAAATGCCCATTTTGATGAAGAATAAACTATTTTAGTTTGCTTGTTTATGGATATATTTTCATAAATTATAACAATATTTTAATAAATATTTTTAGTTTCATACTAAGCCATCAAAATTTAAATTAACAATCACACCTCATTAGGTTACCTTATTTGTCACAGTAAACCTAGGCATTCATTTAAATTCATCTTATTTAAATAGGAAATAAATCCAACAAGTTTAAAGTGAATATTTTAGTGGAAATCTAGCCAAACAAATGTAAATTCGCTTAGTCTGCAGGTTTGTTGCGGCGGGGGTATTTAGATATGAAATAAATAGCAATAGCAAGTATTAAACTGTGATTTGACGACGTAGACGTCCACATTGGTTTTCAAAACATAGTTTAACACATTAATTTAGTAAAAATTGTATTTCTTTTTTTGCAGGCAAATGGTTAAAAACTATTATGTGACCTAGTACGAAATATAAAGAGGCGCCGGTGCACGTATGAAAATACTATAACGATATAATTTGAATTTGTAGAAGATTTACTTAAATCTTATGGTACTGCAATTAATAGTCAAAACATCGATTTATTCTAAGGTGGTCAAAAAACATACAAAAACGGTCATAGATCCTAATTTATTTCCATAATGAATGACACGATTTTGAAAATACAATATAACATCTCGAAACTCTATTTTTACTTGTATGGTAAAAAAGTAAACTGAAAGGTCGAAATTGTCGCCTATTGTGGCCACCCCCAGCGACTTTGTCGTCGCGACAAAGTCGCGGGAAAAAAGTCGCCGCGACAAAGTCGCCAAGTGTGGCCCTAGCCTTACTATTAAAATCCCACATTTCTGATCTAAAATATAAGTACTGCAGTTTACTCATAATCTTACGATAGCCAATCTCTAATATTCAAAAATTTTAAACTGTGAAAGAAAGAAAGAACAAAAAAACTGTTTTAGGCTAGTAAAGATTTCAGAAATTTTATCACCAAATACCATGGTGGCGACTGGCGATGGTCTATGATAGTAAACTAAAATATCGGCCAAAACAAAAAGAGTGTAAAAGAATCATTTTATACAAAACGCAACTCTTTGATGTTATTTTATGAAACATTCTATCAATAAGAGGATGTTTATATATATATATATTTGGCAGTGATAAACTCAGACACCGCTGAACCGATTGCCACGAAACTTGGTACATACGTGTAGAATTTCATGGAATAGGTTTATACACCAACAAATTTCGTGATCCGTCCAATCGGCTCCGCCCCAGTGGCTCTGGAGTTTCCCATGTTAACCTTATGAGAAATGGAATTAATGAATCTTAACAGCTGTTTCAATTAAACAAGTTGGTTCTGTTCTATGATGTTCAATAGCATTAAAGTTACAAGGATTACCAACAGGGTGCAGCACTATTATTTCTTTTACATTTATGACAACAGCTAATTTGCAACCAAAAGGTGAGTGAGCATAGCGAACGAACTTCAACCTGGAGGCGAGTTAGCGTAGTGAACGAGCTAACCTGAAGGCAAGTGAGCGTAGCGAACGAGCTAACCTGAAGGCAAGTGAGCGCAGCGAACGAGCTCCAACCTAAAGGTGAGTGAGCGTAGCGAACGAACTTCAACCAGGACGTGATTGAGCCATGCGAACGAAATCATCTTGAAAATTAAGAAGTTAAACGGGGCAAAGCCCGCGGGTTACAGCTAGTAATACTGAAACTAACACCCAATATAATTTGTCTGGTCATCCACATGTTATCTAACAATTTCAAATACAGTGTGTCTCTGAACTCTCTAACGTCCTTTTAAAGTAGTCCAAAAATTCCTAGACAAAAAACAAATTAAAATATCAAGTAAAATTTCGAAAACTAAAAATACTCACACATCCTGCAAAACGATTTCTAATTTAATAACGGCTTAATTGAAATTAGATGCATGGATTGTTTTAGCTAACTAAAAATGATTGTTCAGAGTAAAGAGATCAGTGATACTTATACAATATTGTATATAATACTGTACTTTTACAAAAACAAGTGAGACACAATATATGTACAGTAACCAATGACAAGTGTTCTCTTGGGAGAAATAAGTTCAAACAAACGTTTCAGCTGCGACATTTTACTCGTTGTGATTTACTTCAAACTCGAAAAACATATGGAAACATGTGATTCATGTATAGTTTGTATTGTGTTTGTGATTATATCGTGACAAACAATATGAACGGTCAATTTTTTACATTTTATAATACAAATATATGATTGTAAAATTGTTTGTTATGTATATAAAAACTTTTTAGATAAACAAACAAACAAACAAAACCACTTGATCATGTTTTGTACAATTACCTGACGTAAAATCTTAGTATATTTATTTTCCAATATTTAATAAATAATTTTTAATAAAAGAACTAACGTATACAGTATAATCCCAAGATAGCTTGCGTTGAATGAAAAAACGCTGACAATGTTTACGGTAGACTTTCCATAAAATTGAAAGTCTGTCGGAATGACAAATAATGAAAACCGATTGAAATTGTTTCTCTTAAATCTCATATTTTTTTATGTAGCTTCGGATTTGTTTTCAATTTTGTATTGTACTATATTTAGCAATGTTTATTTAACGCTTTATTTAAAAATCAGGAACTTTTATTTTATAAGTTTACAAATTATATGTTCATTTAATTCACGAGCTTTGTAAATATTTAATAATTCGTTCTAAAAATATCATTTCTTCTACAAATTCTAACAACAAATGTTAAAAGACTTAAGTGGAACTAGTATCAGTTACCCGCTAACCAACTTTCAAGGAACATTAGGTTTAGCGTTTATAGAAAATATTTCTTCCCTAAGAGCGTTGAAAAGTGACTTAGCAATTATAATAACAGCTCAGTCACCTAGCTTCTCGCATTACTATGCTATCCTAAAATTAAAGGATGGATACGACATGCATTTTTGTGCTGGATCTGAGGTTGGTTGCTGAATTTTATAAACATTCAACAAGTGTTACAGTTTTTTTTTTTTTTTTTTTTTTTTTTTTATATATATATTTAATATGAAGTAAGATTAAACAACATCTGTCTAGTCAGTCATAGTTTTCATCTTTAGATTGAATTAAGAGTAATTTGTGCGCAGTTTACTAATAAATGTACTCCATTTCCATACAATTGGGAAGCCCCATGTTAAAAATAATTCATTCATTAAACATGATTTTGCTTTTACGCTTTTTGGGTTTAATCAAATAGCCTACTAATTTTTGTGTAGAAGTATATATTTTACTGACTAACTAACTATGTTGGATAGGTTCGTTTCTTCTAGCTATTTAGTGAAGTCTTTATCATAGCAATTTTCACATAATATTTGTATTATCCTCCAAATAAAACCTTTATGTATATCAATTACGATTCTGTTGATGCTCTATTATTATTTTTGTTTTTGTTGGTACCCATCGATTCCACATATATTTTTATGAATAAGCAGCTGTGAGTTTCTTATAGTCTCAAGGTAAGACTTTTTAAGCTTTTCCAGACATTTACACACACAACCAATTAATTTGAAAACATTATTTTAGCCAGATATTCATTACTACAGTATTCAAATCGATTTTTCGTAGGGAGCAGCCGATAAAGGTTTTTACCATAACTACGATTATAATGAGTAAAAATTAACTTAGGTTCCAGCAAAAGCCTTCAGTGCATTAAGAAGATATATTTGATAGTCAAACCCTGTTTAAAAAATTAGTTTAAAGACAAAATAGCAAAAACATGTTACAACGGGCAACAAAGAATATGTTTCTGAGTGAAAGTGAAACAAATGGACAAGAGAGATTTACTCTGACGAAAATTAATTGTCAAGGCTTTGACACTCACGTCTTCTACCTCAACTGGCATCTTACCTTACCTGATACATAGTGGTCTGGTTGTGTCTCGGTGAATTATATAAACTAGTAAAATGAATTAAAACATATCAAACACATATTTAATTCAACTGGATTTATGTTTTAGCAAATCCTGTAATGTTGATGTTTTACTTATACTTGTAAATGTAGTAGATTACCAAGGAAAGACAATAAATAACATCATGATATACTGTAGAATCCCATGATGTTTCAATCTTTGTTATTTTAATCAGGGCGTATACTAGAGTTGAACACATATTATTATTTTCTCAATTAACTAACTAGATATTGTTAAAGTGTAGTTAATAAAAAAGTCCACCTCTTTGGGACTTTTGGGACTCTTTGGGACAGCTGCGGGTACCTGTGCGGCTGCGGGTACCTGTGCGACTGCGGGTGCCTGTGCGGCTGCGGGTACCTGTGCGACTGCGGGTGCCTGTGCGGCTGCGGGTACCTGTGCGACTGCGGGTGCCTGTGCGGCTGCGGGTACATTTGCTGCTGCGGGTACCTGTGCGGCTGCAGGTACCTGTGCTGCTGCGGGTACCTGTGCGGCTGCGGGTACCTGTGCGGCTGCGGGTACCTGTGCGGCTGCGGGTACATGTGCGGCTGCAGGTGCCTGTTCAACCAACGGCCCACCAATTCCACTTGGTTTAGAGCGAGACCACGAACTTGTCCTCGCCCTCTTCCTCCCCTTCCTCTGCGGCCTCTCCCTCTAACTCTCCCTCTTCCTTGACCACCATTTTCTGACCGAATAAATAAACTACATATCAGAAGTTGCACTTCATACTTAATTACCTGAGCAAATGCTCTTATTTAACCAATACTGTGGATAGCATTCGAAACCAAATTACTGACATACTAAGTTACAGAAAATAATATATACTGTCAACATTTATAGTATGCATTTGCTTTCATTATAGTTTTGCTGTACTACATCGTACGGCAAGAGTACCTAATGGTTTCATAGGTAAAAAATTAGTTTAACCAAACCTTAGTTGTAATTATTTGCATATTATATCTCGATATGACTATATCTTCTGTATATTTATCTGTACTCTATCTATACTATTACAAAATTAAGGTGGTGTCTATGTACAAAGTATGATAGGTTTGAAAATGGTAAATTATCAATTTAATATCATATAAATCAGCATCCTTGTTCATGATTCAACACGTATATGGTTTAGTACCAGACTGTACTAAAGATCATTTCGCATCCCGATTAGATTGTACTTTGTACTTATGTACTTTGTAGGTATAAACTCTTATACTAAAACTATATCAAAATTTTGTAGCAAAAAAACAGAAAGAAAATGCAATAATAATGCATTGAAAGTAATGGATAAAGTTAGATTGGCTTGAATCATGCTGAGGGTTAAAACCTCTGGAGTGCGATTTGTTACAAGACTGAAATCGCAATCTGTAGAAGTGAGACGAGATAAAAAAAATATAACAATTGTTTGGTTAGAATATCCTTTTAAACATTTCTAACGTAAATATTTTGACCAAAAAAATTATATTTCAGTAAATATATATTTTGGACAAATATTAGAGTTTTCGTATAATCATTGAACTATGTAGCAACCCTCGGATAAAAACCGATTTAAATTGATTTTATTTGTTATCAATGAGTTACAATGTTTAGAGTATAAGTGTGGATGTATCAAGTAGTACTGTTGATAAGTGATTTTTCCTTATAAATGAATTGCTATAATTTTTGTAATACGTAAAATATGCTTATCAAGAAATTGTTCATGGTATGAATGAACCTACTTTCTCAGTTTTTGTCACTTACTGAAAATACAGTTCAAACATAAAAGCATAGTAAAATCACAATTTTATTTCAAGTTATTTAAAAGGCGTATACATAACAGGTATGTTATGTTCTGTTTTATGTAATGTTATCCAATATATTTTGCACAACTTTTTATTAAATACTTACAATAATGTTTACTTTCTTATGAGGGTTTTTTATGATTTATTTAACATTTATTATAAAATAGGTATGTGGCTTTATTCATATAATAGTTTCTGACAAAGATACACGGAAAAAGTATTTTTTTTATTTAAATACTATTTATGTATATATATACAAACTCATTTAATTTCAATGATACAGTTATGCATTTCCTGATACTAATTAAATTCCACGTATGGATGATTTTTTTGTTTACTTATAATGTGTGACATTATATAGTATATTATTTTTTGTTTGTTTTGCGCAATACGAGGAAAAAGTTACTTAATAAGTAACATGAACCTACAGCTATCTATTAACAAAAAACATATTCATGTTCAGTTTTCAGATCATAAATACAAATTAATATGTTATACAGGTCAAGATAACGTCTTAAACTAAAAATGAGGTTTATTTTCGAGATATTTATTGTTTACATGTCTATCAAATTCATACGGGATTCAATCGTAATACAAAATTAACCTTTAGAAGTTCAAACGCTAAACCCTATTAAAGGATTTGGGTATGCAATAACTAATGTTATTGAAAGACATTCAACCAGATTTGCATTGACACATAATTGGCCGTGGTTTACGATCCAATATCATAAGTTAACCTCTTAAGCCCGGAGTAATTGACGCATTCAATCATTACTGATCCAGCTAAAGCTCCGATATTGCTTCGCGTTTATGACTTAATTGAAAGCGTTACAGAGAATATTATTGTATGAATAGGATATTGAATGAACCTAAATTATAATATAGTTACGTGTAAATACAGTCTAATCCACAGAGAAAAGAGGCCAGGTTGGCTGGATGTAAAATGACTTCATATATAAGGTAGCTTATTTTATTTGGATATGGATTAAGGACATGACTAAGCACGTAAATCTGTAGGAACACGATACAAACATAAAATCTTGTTGATGTTCTTGTTATAAATTGTACCTTATGTAACAGATATATTGGGAGATTCTTAATTTCATAAAGGTTCAATTATTCTATTTCATTTTGTCTCTAAACAAATAATTACTTAAATATGTTTTTATTACAATTTGATAATAAATAAAGTTTTTAGTGTTGTTGAATGTTCACCAAGGAACAGTAGTATTATTTACAGATATAATTTTTGAACACTAGCTGTTCTGAATTGTACACAGTTTTAACTGACTACTCAATTCCCGTACGTAGGAACCACCTTGTATTTCTAAAATTAAGCTATTCAAAACATATGATGCAAACATTCATCCCCATGGACCCTACCTGTAAACAGTGAAGAGAAAATTGGGGAGCCTACCTGCCAGAAAGTGGCGAAGAAACTGAGTTTTAAGCATAAAGAGAATTGACAAAATAAGCACCTTAATAAGGGACTTAAAACCATGGCTGTTACAAACAATGCATTTTAAAAGATTTGTATGTCAAAGACGACAACTGCATGACAAGAACAAGAAAGACACAACAAGGGAAAATCCAAACCTGCTCATGGAGGTAAAACGTGTACAAGTAGTTGAAAAGCAAGGAAAGTCTGTGAATTGGAGGTCCTAGACCACAACGCCAGCTAACATGAAGGGTCTCGAAACATTTTCAAAATAAATTATTTAAGCCAAACATATGAAGCTTATATTAGTCCCCATAAACAATACGTCTGTAATAAAGTCAGAAAAAGCTTTAAATTCGGCCGAGTAACGAATTTCAGTGTCTAATGGAAACGCCTCATCTCTCTCTAGTTAATGAGGTGAAGCTTTGTGGTTTAGTGGAGTAAGTGGAAATGTAATGAGTTTGACCTGGGATAAATGTTGGACCTAAACAAAACAAAGGATTAAAATGTAGCCTATCCCTTTTAATTCTTTCATATGTTCAGGTCTAACAATATATATTATAATTATACAGGATGAACAACTTAACTGTACCACCATTGGTATCTGAGAAACTATTAGATTAAGAGAGAACATTAAATAGGGAAACTCAAACTAGTTTTTAATGATATTAAAAAAATGTTTCAAAAATGGCCTCCATTTTGCAATATGGCGGCCAACTTTACAATTTCTTATAGAACACCCTGTATTTTACAATTGTTAGATTCTAGTTACGAATTAAAGACTTTTTTGCTCTTAGCATTATTCTCTAAACCTACTCGTTTAGGAGCTACACTGTGTTAAACTTTGAAAAATTAGCTTGCAGTGTGGTTATAATCATGTCATTAGCTTTTTCAAAGTTTAACACGCTGTAGCTCCCAAAATAAATTATTATAAATTAAGTAGGTGGGGTTTAAAAGAGGACAGTACGTTTATTTGCTTAATTGTGTCCAGTGATCCTGCTTAAGTGCTACAGTATAGCCAATATCTTTGAAGCTTTATGTCGCTAATCACACTGAATCTTATGCTAGTTATAACCCAGAGATAATCTAGCATATCGAAAAAATATGCCATCGGGGAACTTACATATCGATATAAACGAGATACACACGTTATCAAAACATTAAGTGGTAAATGTTAGTAAATTTCCTCCTTCAATGCATGTTTTTAAAACCCAACTTATCTATACCCCAGTGACTTAAAATAGGCTTAGATCTTGTATGTAGTGTTGAAAAGCATTGTTAACTGAAGTATAAATTTTGGTAGCTTGTAATTATTAAAATAATGCCTTCCAGTTTTTATTTAATGCTAAAAACGAAAATAATTCACGATTAATTTTATATATTAAGTCGATTTTCATCTAGTCAACGTGGCCACGCATCTCTGTGAATTATACTGTAAATACAGGGTGAGTTTTAATTGTCCCCCCCCCCAACTTTTTTCTACATTTTTTCAAATATCAATCCCAGACCACTTCCAAACATTGTTGGGTAGTAAGTACTTCATTTTGACAAGGTGGTCATTTCCGGCCGCCATCTTGGATCCGCCATATTGGATGCAAAATCTTTTTTTCAAATGTAAAGGTGGGGTTGTGACCCATTATTTCGAACTACATTTTTACCCTGATTTCAATGTCGCAAACCGTTTAAATAAATCTTGATTCATTCTAAAGTTACGAGGGCTTTTTAAAACTTTATTTTTATTTCATTTTAACATTGTGCATTTACAAACTAAGACCATAATCCCAAAATAGTGCTAGATAATGATAAGTATACACTACCAGTAATTGTCCACCTATTTTCACTTGGTTATGACTGATGTATTTTTTTCGGCCGCCATCTTGGATCCGCCATTTTGAAATGTGATAAATTATTTTAAATATGAAGGGGGTGTTGTGACCCATCATTTTGAACTAATTTTTTAAGCTGAACTTAATTCCATAATCCGTTTTTCATTTTCATTTTTGATTTTGAAATATTGACATTTTTAACAAAAAAATTTCAATATTTCATAAATAAAACTTGATAACAAAAAATGGATTGCGGCATTGAGTTTAGCTTAAAAAAGTAGTTCAAAATGATGGGTCACAACACCCCCTTCATATTTAAAATAATTTATCACATTTCAAAATGGCGGATCCAAGATGGCGGCCGAAAAAAATACATCAGTCATAACCAAGTGAAAATAGGTGGACAATTACTGGTAGTGTATACTTATCATTATCTAGCACTATTTTGGGATTATGGTCTTAGTTTGTAAATGCACAATGTTAAAATGAAATAAAAATAAAGTTTTAAAAAGCCCTCGTAACTTTAGAATGAATCAAGATTTATTTAAACGGTTTGCGACATTGTAATCAGGGTAAAAATGTAGTTCGAAATAATGGGTCACAACCCCACCTTTACATTTGAAAAAAAGATTTTGCATCCAATATGGCGGATCCAAGATGGCGGCCGGAAATGACCACCTTTTCAAAATGAAGTACTTACTACCCAACAATGTTTGGAAGTGGTCTGGGATTGATATTTGAAAAAATGTAGAAAAAAAGTTGGGGGGGGGACAATTAAAACTCACCCTGTATATCAGTTATAACTATATTGTCGTTAATTCAATAAGCTATACAAAGATATTCTCTTTAACGCTTTCAATTAAGTCAAAGATTATGATCGCGAAGCAATATCGAAGCTTTAGCTGGATCAGTAATGATTGAATGCGTCAATTACTCCGGGCTTAAGAGGTTAACTTATGATATTGGATCGTAAACCACGGCCAATTATGTGTCAATGCAAATCTGGTTGAATGTCTTTCAATAACATTAGTTATTGCATACCCAAATCCTTTAATAGGGTTTAGCGTTTTAACTTCTAAAGGTTAATTTTGTATTGCGATTGAATCCCGGATGAATTTGGTAGACATGTAAAGCAATAATTATCTCGAAAAAACTCATTTTTAGTTTAAGACGTTATCTTGACCTGTGTAACATATTAATTTGTATTTATTATCTGAAAACTGAACATGAATATGTTTTTTGTTAATAGATAGCTGTAGGTTCATCTTACTTATTAGGTAACCTTTTTCCTCGCATTCCGCAAAACCAACGTCTTGATAAAATAATGTACCATCACACATTATAATTAAATTGAAAAATCCTCCATGTGCATTTTTACTACCACCAGAAAAATCATAATGATATAACTGAAATGGAATGAATTTGTATATAGGTACATAAATAGTAATAAAATATAAAAAACTATTTCCGTGTATCTTTGTAATAAACTACTGTATAACACGAATAAAACCAAACATCCCCTCTACCTATTTTACAATCAATGTTAAATAAATCGTAAAAAACCTTATAAGAAAGTACACATTGTTGTATGTATTTAATATGAAATTGTGCAACATATTTTGGATAAAATTATATAGGATATACTTTAACATAAGTTTGTTATGTGTACTTCCTTTTAAACGAGTTTAATAAAATTCTGATTCTATTTTGCTTTTATGTTTGAAATGTATTTTCATTAAGTGACAAAAACTGAGAAAGTGATTTTATTCCAGGAAAACCCCTTAGCAATAGTACTTGATACATCTAAACTTATACTGTAAACAGTGTAACTCATTAATTACAAATAAAAGAAATTTAACTTGGTTTTCATCTGAGGATTGGTACATAATTCAAAGAATATACGAAAACTCTAATATTTGGCCAAAATATATAAACTGAAATATAAATCTTTAGGTCAAAATATGTACGAGTAAGAAAAGCTTAAAAGGATATTCTTACCAAGCAATTGTTATATTTTTTCTCTCGTCTCACTTCTACAAATTGCGATTTCAGTCTTGTAACAAATCGTACTCCAGACGTTTTAACCCTCAGCATGATTCAAGCCAATCTAACTTTATCCATTACTTTCAATGTACAATGTATTATTATTGCATTTTCTTTCAGGGTTTTTTTCTACACAATTTAGATATAGTTTTTGTATAAGAGTTTATGCCCACAAAGTACATAATCAGGTACATACTAATCGGATTGCGAAGTTATCTTTAGGCCAATCTGGTACTAAACCATACACTTGTTCAATCATGAACAAGGATGCTAATTAATATGATATTAAATTAATAATTTACCATTGTCAAACCTATCATGCTTTGTACTTTGGCATAAATGTGTACAACATATTTTAGATTTCATTACATGGAATAACCCACTTCAATGACTTTCACTTACTCGTTCACTTTACTTACAAATGAGTCGAAATAAAACTAAACAAAAAATCATTTAATGAAGCTATTATGTTTGAATTGTATTTATACATAAACAAAGTGTGGATGCATCGAAGAGCATGTTAAGTAATGAAAAATGCCTATAATCTCAATAACAAACTATTTTACAGTTTCAGTTTTCACTTCAGTTAGTTTCACTTAAGGAAGCCATTTACAAGGATAAGAAAGGTCTTGGGTTCTTCAAGGTTAGGTGAGCTCAGCACTTTAGGTAAGTGACTTGATAGAGACGGGTTTGTGTTAGAGCTATGTTTTACTGTGTAATTTTTGTAATGTCGGGCGTTTTATAAACAGATTCTGTATATTGAATCCCAACTTTCTTTGATCCTGTCAAGCACGTGTTAAGATATCGTATTTTTACTACAACATATATATTTTGTTTATGGTAAATAAAATGTCGCGATATGTTTGATAAATATATTTGTTATTTATTTTATTCAACTGTTGTAACAAATATTCGCATGAATAAGTAAAATGTGAAATTAAAATAGTTTACGAAAAGTAGTAAAGTACAGAACAATACCCTTATAAAAGACTTCCCACCTAATGACAACATGTTTAAATAAAGTAGTTTTTTATCTTAAAAATATACACAATCCCTTGAAAAGCAATTTTTAAGGTGCACTAGAGGAGCTTTGTGATATAAGTCGCTTAAGTTTAAGTGCAATAAACTACTTAGACTTCTCATTTATTGTCTCTACCTCGATCCTATAGTACTTCATCACTTACTTACTGAAACCAACACAAGAAAAGAAAGGACTTCTTATAACCACTCATATAAAGACCACAAGGGCACAAGAAGGCCAATGTGTGTGACCACAGCTAGGAGTGAGCCGATACTGTACAAAATATGTTATACTGATTTGTATAACGTGTTAAAAAAAATTTTATACTTGTTTGGCAAATTTTCTCATTTACCCCCTTCGTTAGCATTTATCTATATACAAAATGTGAATTAAATTAGGTGAATTCGAATGTTAATATTGACAATTGATTATTGATTGTTAATATTGACAATCTCAAAAGTGTGTACCTCGGAAGACAGCATCTAAGGCTAAGAGTTCTCGGCTTGCTTTTAGTAATAAGCTTTTTGAAAGATCTTAAGATATTTCAAATAAACCACAAAACGTTCCCACTCTTTGTAAATGTTTTTTTTTATTTGTCTACTAAAGATGATTTAATTGTATCCACACATTAACCTCGAACTAGGATAATAGTCAATTAAAAATATGAAATAAACAGAAAAGGTCTAATAATATAAATGATGTTTTATTATAGAAAGATTAGTTTTTCTAGTGTCGGAATTCTGAAACAAAATATAAATTTTACTGACCATGCTATACTATACTATTTAAAGTTTTTTAAGGTATAAATGTAACGGTGAATCACAATTGCATAAGTTTTCCAAGCGTTGAGCGTGTGAGTAGTGATAAAATATGTAGCCAACAAACTTTCAATAAACCTATCAATGGTATATTTTACTCCTATAAACGAATTTTACTGAAAATGATAACAAAATAATAAATGTTGGATCTGGAAGAAACAAAGAATTAAAAAGTCTTGAGTTAAGTTAGTTCCCGTTTCACTTACTCCACTAAACCGCTAAGCTTCACCCCATTAACTACAGAGAGATGAGAACGTTTCCATAAAACACTAAAACTCTTCACTCGGTTAAAGTTAAAGCTTTGACTCACTTTATTTTAGATATATTGTTTATGGACAATGAATGTTGTTTTTATGAATGTTCGCATCAACAAATTGTTTGAGAAGTGAGTATGTAATGGTAACTGTGATTATTATGGACGATGGATCTTACGGTTAAAGTTACACGAATAAATGTTTGCGTTTAATATCACATGCCGCCTAAAATCTTAAAGTTTCTTTCTATCGAAATATTTCTTAAGTAGGACATAATTTTCTAAACTGATATAGAGAACGCCTAACACCTGGGGGTACATACAAAACCTTTTTTTTTTTGCAAATTTCCCATATATGGAATAAGCTATTACCATCTACGTTTATTCGAACGAGTTCGCGAACCAGCATGACCAGACTATGGGAACGGGGGTTTATGGGGGTTATATAGTGTAAAAATTGGTTTTTCCCAATTTTAACCATAAAAACACAAAATTTCGCAATTTCTTTTCAAACCATTTTGTATAGCTTAAAAAATAAACAATTTTGTTTATTGAAACATTGTTGTATACCAAATGGTTACGGAGATAATTTAAAACATTTTAAAATTTTAAATTTCAATTTTATTTTTATGGAGAATAAATAAACTGTTGTATTTAGCTTGTTTATAATTTCATACTAAGCTATAAACATTTCAATAAAAAAAAAACACCTCAATACCTTCCCAATAGCAGCAAACCTAATTACTCGTTAAAATTAATGTTGATATTTAAATAGGAAATAAGTCTGACAATTGTAAGGGAATATTTTAGTAGAAATCCAGCCAGGAAAATGGAAATTCGCATAGTCTGCAGGTTTGCTGCGGCGGGGGTATTTACAAATAATATTTATATTAATATGAAGAGTGAATTACTCATTCTACCTCAAATATGCTCATAGTCAATACTAAAGCGACCATAGTAATGAATTCAACATTTATATTTTTTTATTTTCGCTTCAAATTCCGGACCCGTGTCGGCTTCACAAAATCGAAGCTAAAGTATTTCGCACAGGAAACTGATTCAGTGTTTACCTTGCTTAAGTTAACCGGATTTTACTTATTAACAAGCCAATATAATTACTGTAATTTAACATAAGTATACCAAATGTTAAAATTGAAAGTATAAACCTTTAATTTTAAACTTTATGTGTAATGTACTGAAAATATTTTAAAACCTATTGTACTAGTTGGTTACCTTATAGCGTCACAACATGTGTTGTTACTATATTACGTCATATTCAAGAAAACAACTACTAACTTTTATAATGTTTAGTTCGAAAGCATGAAAGTCAAATGTTTTCACAAAACGCATTTCCATGAAAGGCGAGGTCTTGTCTGTGATTGTTCTGAATAATGATTATTGACTCTTCTTAGTGTATTTTGGAGCCTATTAAAATTAGGTCTTAAACATATTAAATGAATACACTTACTGTAATTCAAATGTAAAAAGTAATAAATAAAATATGTTGTAAATAAATGATAAATTCCTTATATTTTAATGTAACAGTTTGCCTACAGCTACTCGTAGATATGGTTTTGAAGACGATACTGAATAAAAACTTGACGAATGATTATTTTAAACTGATTTAAAATTAAAAGTTAAGTATGACGTGCATTTTTATAAATACTTAAGTGTCTAAATCAAAATAATTTTCCTAATGTGTTTTTCTTTTTCTTTATTTTCTCAAGAAAATTTTCTGCCTTCGATCCGTAAAACTAAGTTATAGACAAGATTCAGTGTATTTAATGTAACATTATAGGTTCAACAATAGCGAAATACTTTTAACATACTTTTTACCCGCTTATAATACAGTGATGCAAAAATGGTGGACAAAAACATTAAATTAAAGCTAAAAATTATTTATCACAGGGGAAAATTATCGAAAAAGATTTGGAATAATCCACTCACATAATTTGACTTAAACGTGGCTCACAGAAACAAATTGTGCAGTGTCAAGCAGTCTATTGGAAAATCTTACGTAGTTAATTTCAAAGGAGCTTTCTGATTTTGCCAATCGGTGATGAGAAAGACCGATCTTGTTTTTCTCTCGTTTTTTGGCGATGGAATGTTTTTGTTTCTAAAATTTAAATCATGTAATGTAAGAAGGTACACTATCTGGTAAACGTATAGATTAATAGAAGTCATTACTTTTAGTGGAACAAAAAGTTCGTAATGTTTGGTGACACTTGTACTCAAAATAGTTTTGATGATTCTTTCTGTAATGCAAAATGTTATGCACAACACTCGAATGGCTCCAATTCCGTAGGAATCTCGAGATTGCAAAAAGAAAAGTTAGCCTATGAATATTCAAAACTTTAAAAAAAACCTTCCAAATGAGAAATTAAGTTCTTGATTTTTTTTTATTTTATACTTTATGGGGGACTTCCAATTCAAGTTTTAGAAACTAAGTGATTTATTGGATTGATAATCCTCAACATCAGGCGGACTAAGTAGCATCCTTTGAGTTGTATACCTGTTACAGCTTGGGGTTTTTACATCAGCTTCTTGAGGAAAATCAAGTGTGATGCACTCTAAATCTACTCTGAATAGTCCTACTACTTTTTATATACTAAGTATTCTCTTGAAACTCACGAGTACTAAATACGGACAAGAGACGTTAACTTTTACTTATATATTTTATGAACGCAGTAATTATTTTAAATTATTTACATACATAAATATTCCTAAATAGTTATGAAATCAACATTTTAATTTAATTTAAGGTAGGTTTTTTTGTGAAACTAAACCCAATCATTTCATATAATCTTGTATAATTTATATTGAAAAGATGCATAGGGAATCAATCTAAAAACTCTTCTTCTAAAAGGATCATTTTATCATAAAAATATTTTAAGCTTTAAACATTCACCAATATTTTATATTCATAATGAGGGAAGAGAAAAACAATCTAAATAAAGGAAAGAGCGTTTCTTGGTATTAAATAATTGTATTTCGTTCAAAGGACCAAACTTTTGATGTTTTTGCAAAAGCACAATTATTATAATTGGTTCACCATTACATAATTTATAGCATTTCCTTGAATTACAAATAATATCTTTTTAATGCTTGACAACTGTCTATAGCCTACGTTTTGGAAGGAATTAATATGAGAAAACTTGACAATGTAATCCTCGATCAAAACATAGTGGGATTTGTAAAAACGTTTTAAATAAAACAAAAACTACAACACATGATGCAAAAAAACACTGAAACCTTCTACCCATAAAACATATTACTATAACCTATAACATATTACTATAATATTACTATAACATATTACTATATAAGCTTTGGTTATAGTAGTATGTTTTCTGTGCCCATAGTGACTTGCAATTGAACAAAATACAAATGAAAAACTTATCTTGGTTAACAAAAAACGTTCCTTTAAAGGTAGTACAAAAAAAACATTAACATGTTCAAAGGAAAGTGATCATTAATTGATGAGTGTTTTATCTTAGAAAATATTCTCTCAATTTTCAAACCTTTCAAAGAGGAGTGAATTATATTCTTTCAGTGTTTGCGCATTGATTGATTGAAATATTATTTAGAGAGAGTTTATAACTCAAACGATAAAAGTACTCGCGTGGATGTAACAGAAGCAATCAAATGTTGATTGAACTTTGAAATGATAAAAACCTATTAAATTAAACATCTAATTCAATTACTAATTAATATCGCTTGGTCCCTTAGAAGGAAATACTTGATCGCCTTGCAATTTACTTGCTTGGTTCCTCTTTACTGGTAACAATACTTTTGTAGTTCATGGAATAGTTTGTTTGTGTGAAAAGACGTTCACTGATGGACAACTGCAATCACGAGGACATTTGCCGGCTCGGTGACTTGGAAAACAAATACTTGGTCGTCTTGCTGTGAGATAGCTCACTATATCCTTGCTCTATACAGCAAGGCTAGTTAATTTTTTACTTACTTACAAAGGTCGTAAGAATAACGATACAATGCGTAGAAAATACACTTATAGCTTCACTTTGTGTTTAAGGAATCAGTACATAAAGAAACATCGAAAATAATATATTTTGTGTACATTACGTAATTGTATTAATTTTCACTTCATTTTTCGTCCCAGAATTGAGTAGTTAATGAATAAGTTATTCTAATAAAAAGTATACAGAAAATATCATTATCCATGTTATTATCCACTATTACTTTATCAGGATGAGACAAAAACTACATGAACTGTTTCATCATATTAGGGAGCTTGGATGTTTCACGAATTTCAGGTAAGAACAATATCTCTTAAAAGATAATCTTAGATAAGAGGTGAATTGACTTTTTACCATAGAAAGTACTATCATTGTTTCCCAAACTTCACAGATCATAGCATTTCAGAATTGTCAATTACTATAAAACTCTGCTTAACTTTAGTGTTCCTTTTTCTTTATTATTTTTTTAAAATTTTTATAACGACCAATAAGTTTTGCGTATCCAGTCTTATCCTACGTGTTGTACTTCACTTTCGAGTTCGAAACAAGTATTTCATGAAGTAAATGATAAATTATCTTGTGTTGTTTTAATGTTGCTAAGCAAAAAAAAAAACATTTACACAATGTTGAGATCCAACAGTCGTTCGCCTATTGGGTCTGATAATGATTGAAGTGCCCAATCAAAATTGATCACCACTTACCACCTTTTATATGCATTTACCGTCTTGTGAGTCAACAGTAAAGTGTAAATATATTATTACAAGTATTATTAGGCGTATTTTTGTATTTTCAGGTTAACAGAGTTTCGCTAGTCGCAGAAGAAGAGCTCAGTGTTGCATCAGATGCTGAAGTCTCTAGGGACTGAGCGAGTTTGCTCACTTCCTGGTTGTTTGGCTATCAACTATGATGGTTATATACTTTACAGATTAACTGCAAACATTCTTTGCGATTGAAATGGCCTCGGAAGTATGCAGCTTGTTGAATGGTAGTTAGTTCTAGCTTGTGTTTATGACCTTCGAACCTAAGTTCGTAATTTCCACTGTAAAAAGTTAATTCACTCCGTGGCTTATCTTCCAACAGACATTGTCCTTGAAACTGATGAAGCGTTCCTGCTTTCTCTTGTTTTTGTCTTATCTTGTTAAAATGAAACTAGATAATTTATGTTTTCTGTGCAGTAGGTAAAAGCACTGACCATTGACATTGATAAAACATACCGGTACTTCCTTAGTAGATTTCTCATCCTTATGGATGAAATACAAACAATATTGTTAGTTACGTTTGGTGCACTGTAGAGGTCGTGTTTACAATTTGTTTCTGGTTATTTCAGTCATTAAAAATCTGGTTTAACCAAAGTAAAGCGATCCAATCATAAACAATAGGTCGTCCCCTAGTTATATAACCAAACAGTAATCACGAAATTAAACCAAATCGTATACTAAAATTAACTTGATGAATTGAGTTTGAGGTGGAAATTTAAAAGCTGAGGGAATATGGACTATTCAAAAGAACCTAAAATGAAACCCGTATTTACTCTGTATACACGGGTTTAAGAGATTAAGGAGCTGTGCTTGGATTCCCTGGATTCCCTTGTAAATGAGTTAGTGTTTGTTGTTTTAGCGAGTATAAGGGAAATGGAGAATGAATAGTAATTGCACTTAAACACACAGACACAGTTCCATATTTGTAATCGTTGTGCCTTCAACGTTTATTGTTATTAAATGAAATTTTAACAAAATTTTTGTTTAAACCCAGTTTTAATATTTGATGTATTATATGCTTAACACCTTAAGAACATTTAGTTCTGAGTTAATACATAGTCTTTCTTATATTTCAAAGAAAACCTTAGATAAATCCTATATTATACTCGTATTTTAAAGATTTTAAATAACAAGAAGTAAAATAATTTATTTTCTATATTTAAAGCTATTACATGGTATTATTGAATATTAAATACTATTGAATATTGAATATCAATAGTCAAAGATGGCAATTGCGCTAGTATGCAGTTTTTTCAACAAAAACAAAGTTCCTATGAGATTCGTTTCAGAAGTACCGTTGTGCTCATCATCAACTTCATACCTAAGGTGATAGTTATTCTGACCTAAAAGACATATCTTATTTTCTAGATAGTTTAACTAAACAAGGAATTAAGGTGACAGGGTACGAAATTATGACATTCTTGCTTATTGGCAAGTTTTGAACCTGAATCCCAAAGACAAAGGTCCCACGCTCAGGTCTCCAGCAGGTTACGGTTACTATTTGAGTCATATAGAATCATATTTTTACCATTCGTCTAGATTTTACAATTCTTCATATTCTCTATCAAGGTCCTAATTTGTATCATTAGGTACAAAATATCCAAAACTACCTATTATATAATGTTACTTTTTAATATAGTAAACTAGAATAATATTAACCAATTTTATAAAACATTATAGTGATTTAATTGAATAGAACAATATGATCTGCGAATGTTGAGGAACGACGTTTAATTTTCACGGCGATAAGTTCATTCACTTCGTGGTTTATCTTCTAACAGATATTGTTCTTCCCTACAACTGATGAAACGCTCAATTGTCCTGTGATAAAATATTGTTATCATTTTGGCTCCAGCTGTCTAAACATGAAACGGTGAATAACACTGTGTTTTCTGTGTTTCCTAGTATCAACACACTATTAAAATTTAAATTTATTTTCCATTGGTAGATCGAGTAACTAGCCATGTTCACTCTGAAGTTTTCAGCACGTAGAGAACAATATAACAATCTAAAAATCTCTAGGTTTCCGTTGAAAAACATTTCTATCTATGGTTTTTCAGTGTTCACAAAAAGGTTTGGTTTCCTAGTTCGAAAGATATTATAATATTATAGACCCATATGAGCAATGTTGCTTTTATTTATGCTTGTTTGTATGCTTGCAAAAAGATCTCTAAAACGACTTCGACGATTGGCTCCAAAGGTTGTAAATATTTTATATATGACCTAAAAACGTGTTTACCGCAGTTAAAACTGCCAACCAAAACCTAATTACGTAAAAAATGATTTGCCTTAAGGGTTGCTAAGTAACCATTTTGACTGAACAAAATAACAAGTAAATACCTCCACCACGGCAAACCTGCAGACTAAGCGAATTTCCATTTACCTGATCGGATTTACACTAAAATATCTCCTTAAAATATATATTACCTTTTTAAAAAGGAATAGTGCAATTTTTACCATGAGTACTACGGTATTGGTAATTCGCTAAAAGTAAACAAAAGTCTTGTAACATGAGTTTATAAGAAGCCATCTACAGTATACTAGCAAATTACAAAATCAGTACAAAGCGAAAAACATCAGATGTTACTATTGTGAGCAAAGATTACACTGAATTTACTCAATGCAAAGATTACTCGATACTGGGGGACAATGGAAATAAACTATACCAAGCCAAGGCGTGGTAACAATTTATTTTAACCATTTTACCAGTTTATAACACTTATAACAGTTTACCGTTATAAACTCCATTATGTGTATGTCTCAAAGGTAAGACGACAGTTGAGGTAAAAGACGTTAGTGTCAAAGCCTTGACAATTAATTTTCGTTAAAGTATCTCTCTTGTCCATTAGTTTCACTTTCACTCAAAACGATTTTCTTTGTCCCCCGTTAAGTTTCATTTAGTGATTTTGTCTGCCTTTCTGTAAGGGACTATGTTTTGATTTGCAAAGATTTAACAACCCCTATGTTTTGGCGCATCAAAAATAATTTTTAATTGGTCGAGCGTTACAACGATCACTTAACATTACAAATCAACCCGTCTTAATTGGATGTTCTCACAGACAATCAAATTTAATGGTGATGTAAAGGGGTTCAAAATATATGTTTAAGTTGGCAGAGTGTAAATATGCTGAGCATTTCTGGATAAGAATAAAATTAAATTAGTTCTTAGCGAGAAAAGACAGTCAGTCTATAAAAAACCTTTAGTGTCATAAACGATTATTTTGGGGAATTATTGTGTTTTGTGGCACTTATATGCCGAAATTAAGAATGTACACAACACACAAAATTATATTAGATAATCAACAATGTTTTATTTGGAATAATAATAATATGACGAGAACACTATTATGAAAAATACAACATAGAAAAAACTTGGGTAAACAACCTTAACCCATCATAACTATTCGGTATTTACCTGTATCTAGACTTTTGGATAAAAAATTATTTTTTGGTAGTAAAACCAAGAAGAATAAAAGTAAAAATATTGTTCAATAATTAATTATTTTTAACTTGGGTCTTACAAAATGTATGGAACTAGCGTACTGCACTGTGCATCATGCATCATGCTGTGAATCATGTTACTGTTGGTTAGAATTTTCACATAAGGTCAACTCAGCTTTACGTAATAGCTATTTTCCCAACAATGAAATGTGACCAGCTAAACAGATTGTTTCAATAAATTATCACTTCAATATTAATAAAAAAAAAATACAGTAAAACTTGTTATTACTAACCAGCCTTAAGTCTTACACGACACTGAATATCGGATCCACCCCTAAATGTTATGTTATTCACTGCGAGGAAAATTTAATTAAATAGCTGAGTAAAGAAGGAACGCGAAATGCTAGGTGCCTTGGGCAGTTATCATAATTGCAAAGTCACTCTTCAGGACTCTTACAGAGGAAAGCTTTTCCAGTAACAATAAACCCAATGTCCCGTGAAAGTAAGACAGCCAGTAAACTGGAAATAGTTCCACTTGCAAACCTTGTTCTCGTCAGTAGTTGTCGGTGATCCAAAAACATTTCTAGAACGAATAAATTAATACTAAAATATGTACAATTGCTATACGTCTAGTATAGTAAAAATGTTCAATACAATGCTATATTTATATGGTTACAATGATTAGGAATTAAATCCAAATGGCACTGATGAAAACCCTACCACAAACTCGGTCTTCGTGGTTCGATAGCGTCACAGACATAGACTTGTTAACTAGGAGCTACAGTAACGTTCCGGCTGATTTACAAAAAGCCATCATTGGAGCACATGTCTGACACTACAGCTGATTAGTGCAATTGACTACATTACTATGATAGTGCAATTTCGTTATAACGAAATTTCAATAATTGACCACGAATAGCTCACTGGAATGAGAGTCCAGCATTTGCCGACTTTAACAAACGCTTAAATATACAGCTTTATTATTTTTTTTTTTTCAGATGTCGTCGGTAATAACATCAAGATTATGTACTGACACATTCATCATTGACCATTTTAATTATTTAAAATTTAGCTACAAATTATAATATTACCAAGCTAAATCGTAGTTTAATCGTACGTCAGAGATATTTCACCCTACGTCTAAGACTCGAAGCGAATTTTTTTTACCGAAATAACCAAATTAATTACTATTCCGAGCTCAGACTCTGGTCTAACGTCTAGCGTTAGATTATTATATACTGCTATATCAAGGGTTGTACCAAGGCCACACTGTACACTCTGAGTGTCAACTCTCGGTATGAGTGTCTTCATATTAATCACGTGAATATGCTTAAACCTTTTTTTACGATATAAATCGTATGGCGGTTTTAGTTAGCCTGAGAAAAGTACAAACCGTTGGAATTTAATAAGGGTCTTAATGTACTCGCGTTATTCAAATATTTACACATCTACCTTTATATTTCTGGATCCATCTGGAAAGTACTGTAATTGAAATCTAGCCCTTAATCTATCATCGCTTGAAGATTTTTCAGGAAATGGAAGCGAATTGATATCATTGGCTTTGTAGGCTAGTTGGTAACTAGATCTTTATCATTAAAATTATTTCAAATGCTATATTATTGTGAGTTACATTTTTTCTGCTCCAGGATTGTTATCGAAATTCTAAGAAAAATTTGCATGACAAAAGTAAACAATGATGTGTCTCAGTGCGTTTGTAGTAAATCGCAGCCTGTGAAAACGTTCGGATTTTTCCCCAGAGGGCACTTGTCATACGTAGCTCTCTGCATTTACTGTGCACAATACTTTTTGTAAACTGTCAGAGAATTTCTCTTTTTTAAAACCTATGTCGTAGTTACTTGAATCTTTTAAATTACTTGTCAATCTAATGACAAATTGTAACTTTAGTTATCGTAACTATCACGTTATCGTTGTTTAATGTATTACGGAAAAAGATATTGATATTGTAATCTTTGGAAATGCTGTATGTGCTCATCATATTATATTTCATTTTCAGTACTGTTTAATTTGGAACACACATATATATTTTTGCTATATATTGGAATACATTTACAACGACTAAATCCACTTGTCAAAATATACCTGTTTGGTACAAAACTACTAATGTATTACCCTGTTCATCATGTTGATAAACTGTGTAATGGAAACTGAAATTTATTAATCAGTACAAAACTATTGCTTTCCCATGTATTTTCATTTATTGGACGTTCATTATAACTTTTCCCAATACGCCAAAGTCTAGTTTAACTTTAAAAATACTTTTGTAAATATTTATCTAGTTAACCGAAATTGTAACCATCACTTATCTTTACTGTTTACCTCTTATGAATGAAAACTTAATTTTTTATTTTCTATTTCAGAAATTCAGTTCTTAATATTAACTGTTTGTGTTGCCAGCATATATGCATGTTTTATCAATGATACTATTGATGACAAGCCTTCTTTTAATTGGTTTGTAGCTAATTTGATGCCGGATACCTTATATTTTTCACATCAGTATTACAGATACAATTGTCTAAATCCTTTGGGTGACACTAACGTCCAATATATTCGTGGATGTAAATTAAAATAACTAAACGTAAACACTTCCATTTGAACAAAATATATTATAGATAGCGTCCAACTCTTATGGGTATGATAAAATGTTTTATTTAATTACATTTTCGATAGATCTCCTTTTGCTATTTTTCATAAGGAAAACAAAAAACTGTTGGAAATCACACGTATGTTTTATAGTTTTTAACGTCCCAAATAAATTATACAATCCCAAGCAATGCTTGGTGACCTGGTACTTATGCTGAAATGTGATAATGTAGCATTGTTGTCATGCTAGAATATTTACAAGCTCCTTGGCTTTCTTGGTCACAAACGATTACCAGAAAAATTTAGGGCGACCAGCAATGGACTTATAAGCAACCGGTAAGTAATAAACTGGTACCTCAACGTATGAAGTCAAATGAAATTAATTACAAAAGTGGGGACCGAGACGTCTGGGATGTTGTCAAATGAGTATAATGTATCTCAAAGCACTTGCATGTGGTGCCTTGGACCGATTGCGTTCGGTCTTCACAAATCTGACTGTGCTCAGCCAAGGCACACCCTATACTACGCTTTTTGCCCCCAGTACACTCTCGCCGTGGCAAGGCGAGCGTTGGCGAGTGCGAGAGTGTACTCGGTTCGCTCGTCTTCTCTCGCCTTGACTCGGGTCGCCTCGCCTCGCCTAGCCTCGCGCTCGCCGGCGCTCCGTCTGGAGTCGGTTTTTTGACACGAGTCAAAGGACCCGAGACTGCACGAGAGCCGAGCACTACTTCAACATCGAAGTTTGCCTCCATTT
Organism: Macrosteles quadrilineatus; assembly: GCF_028750875.1. Taxonomy (NCBI): domain Eukaryota; kingdom Metazoa; phylum Arthropoda; class Insecta; order Hemiptera; family Cicadellidae; genus Macrosteles; species Macrosteles quadrilineatus. Next base: position 76,619,035 of record NW_026542602.1, on the reverse strand, counting down.
CGACTGCGAGACAAAGCCAGAGTGTACACGGCTACCTTGCATAAGCTCTCGCCCGAATTTCTCGGCGAGCGTCAAGATGCATGGACACTCCATACTTGGGCGAGCGTCTCGGCGAGAGTGTACTGGGGGCATTTCACATTTCATATGTATCACCGGTATCACGTATGCTAATGATTATGATTGTTAACTGCAGCTGTCATAAAAACCAAAGACAGCATGGACCTAGTATGCCAGAGCTGCAATTCAAGCTATGACTTTAGAAACTTGTACTTTGGTATTATATTATGTTTGCTTAATTCACGCGTTCTGATTATGGTTCTGGTTGTTGACGATACGCTGATCGGAGACCGAGCAGTCTGTGGCATTGTCTTCCTAGCCTCTATACACTAATATAAACTACACAATATTCAGCCACCCGCAGTTGGTCTGTGGTCTTTGATTATTTGTAGGGCTATGAAAAAGAGATATTTTCGAGCAGTATGCGTTCTGTAGTAATTATTTTATTAAAAATACATTTTAAAATGGATTGCAGATTCAAGAAGAGTGTTTATAACGGTATATTCCTTTACCACTTCGAAAAAAAGGCTTACTAGTGAATGTCGCTGGATAAGGTGTTAATCTAGTAAAAGCTTTTCCACTAGGATAAACGAGTTTAAGTTTCTTACGGGGGTGAAGATCCAGCACTTAAGATAAGCGAAACTCTTCGTCTCAATAAAGACAGATCCATCATTAAAAACAATATCATATTAAACTTTATTATTCGACAAAGTAAAAAATACTGTAACAAGACGGCTTTATTTGTTTTTATTTCTTCATAACTACTGATATTTGTACGTATATGTACTACTTTTTGCTTAATTTAAATTATATTGACAGCAATACATTCATTTTCAAAATTGGTAAATCAATAAGGAAATCAGGTAGCAATAAGCCGCTCATTAATACGGCCATTTACTACAGTTCATCATGAACTAATTCATTGATTAAAAATTTGTAAAACTGCTATATGGTGGATAAATGTGTGATATGAAATTTCAAATATAGTTTACTGGTGTATAGTAAATGAGTCCAAATGTTTAAGGAAATTCACAATAATACCCCACTGCAGCAAACCTGCGATTATTTGTTTACATCTTTGTTTGCTCAGCTCAATTGGTGGACCTGAGGCCGGTAGCGAGTGCCTTAAAATCGTAAGGTCTAAGATTAATATTCCATGAGAGTTTGTTTCTGGACCTAGAGAATGGTATTTTCCATTGGGATATTGATTAATAAAATTATGCTTTCCAACAAAGATCGGTGTTAGTAGGAACCTACACTAAGAGGCCAGAGATTGGACTGTTCACTTAAAGTAGCCAATATGGCGTAGACAAATATAAGTAACAAGATGAGATACAAATTTCTGGATGTCAACGAAGAGTCTTATTTTATTATATGGTGAGGTTTACATATGTGTGTCCACGATTAAAAGACGTCTACTTCCGCGTTTGATTTGAAACACTGTACAACCATCATGGGTGTTGCCATCTATGTGCCTCCCCAACGCCAATTATTGTTTTTTACAAGGTAGTGGTTAGTCGTTTACGATACGGTACAATTAATTATCCTCCTGCCATCACACTGCCACGCACACGTTGTATACGATACAACACCCTACAAAGTGCCATCCCAACAACCTATCACCAAACACACGTCAAAGGGATGGGGTGGGTTGAAGCATGGATAAAACTAAAACCATAGATAAAACATACTCCACTCTAAAACATACTCCCTTTAGTACATTTCCCATCCTTATGGAACAGCTGAAGCCAATTTTATCGTTAGTTCTGTCCGGCGCACTGTAGATGTTGTGTTTGTTTACAGTTTGTTCGTTGTCATTCAGTCATTTAAAACCCCGTTTAACCAAATAAAACGATATAATCATAAACAATAACTCATCCTCTAGTTATATAAAACCAAGTTGTAGCACAAATCATAAAATTGACTCTAAAATAATAGAATCCAAACTCCATCGACACTAGCCACCAGTGACACCGGACATGAACTAGACTTGAAAGAAAAACGAGCTTCAAAATTTACAATGGGATGGGGTCCCATTGTTGGTTAGTCTAAGGTTGAAGTCACAGCCACCTCTAATACATTACATGTATTACATGTATTACATGTATTAGAGGTGGCTGTGTTGAAGTGCACGCTCCCAACAACGAACCTCCATGAACTTTCCACCACACATATTTACCCGAGGTGGTTGGTTGGCATGCACGCTATAAGTTTACTAGCAACATTTCAAGTCAATGGCTTTATTATGGATTAAAATTACAGTTGGTGTAGGTTTGCATTGGTTTGTCTCTAATGCATGTCAATGCTATTATTGAATTTGAATAGTATGTTTTATCATAGATAAACCATACTCCCCTTTTAGCATTAACTTGTGTTGCTTACTGTCGGGGAAAAAAGTTTAGACACTCGAGTTTGGAGCTCTACAGAAAAGTAACCAACTAACTTAGAAAAACACGTAGTATATATAAATTTTCGTTGTTTTATTCTACGTATTTCTGTGAAAACAAAATTTTTTTAGCTCTTTTAGGAAATTTTTTATGACAGTCGGAAGGTAAAAACTGCCTGTTTTTAGAGTACCAAAAACCATCTTATGACTTTGAAAATTCGCACAATGTAAACTAAACGGCAGAACTTTATCAAACTTTAATACAATATGGACACATATATAATGAATAAATTTGTGTAGTTTCAGAATTTTTACTCTACCCAAAAAGTTTTTGTTGTAACTTTTGTAAATCAACTTTTTCTCAAAAACGGCAAACGCTAGAAAAAAAATTAAAAGCTTGTTTTGGAGGTGATTGGTTTTGTATTTGAAATATCGATACTGCTCAACCAAACTGTTACGCATCTTATTTATATAAATTAACAAAAAACTGGATGATCTCGCGCCTGCAAGGGGTGCAGACGCCATCGCCCGCTCAGGAATCCAGTGCAGTGTTGCCACGATGGACCTTGACCGAGCGTAAGGTGATTCACGCAGTGTGTGTCACTGAGTGATTCACATGAAATATCATGTTTTACATTCTTCCAAAGGGTCGAAAGTATTACCACCCCAAATATAGGTGCTAAATCTAAATTGTAAGATTCGGAATATGCAATGATGGTCAGTGCTATATGTTTTTTTTTTATAAGTGTGGGAGTGACGATGGAGGTCCAAAGCCCTCATTAGAAAAGGTGGTGGGAAATGGTTAATAATTAATAACTGCTGTTCAGTTTTGACCCAACAGTTCGCAGCCCATCGCTGCTCAGTGTCCAGGTGTTCAATTTGGCAACACTGTACGGAGTATGCGCCCAGTCAGAGCCGGTGGCGGTCTGGAAGTGCCGTATTCGGCCTCTGCACTATCCAAATTAAATGTTAACTTATTAAAATAATATGCGTAACAATTTGGTTGAGCAGTATCAATATTTCTAATACAAAACCAATCACCTCCAAAACAAGCTTTTAAATTTGTTTCTAGCGTTTGCCGTTTTTGAGAAAAAGTTAATTTACAAAAGTTACAACAAAAACTTTTTGGGTAGAGTAAAAATTCTGAAACTACACAAATTTATTCATTATATATGTGTCCATATTGTATTAAAGTTTGATAAAGTTCTGCCGTTTAGTTTACATTGTGCGAATTTTCAAAGTCATAAGATGGTTTTTGGTACTCTAAAAACAGGCAGTTTTTACCTTCCGACTGTCATAAAATATTTCCTAAAAGAGCTAAAAGTTTTTTGTTTTCACAGGAATAAGTAGAATGAAACAACGAAAATTTATATATACTACTTGTTTTTCTAAGTTAGTTGGTTACTTTTCTGTAGAGCTCCAAACTCGAGTGTCTAAACTTTTTTCCCCGACAGTAGTCTATGGTTTTATCTGTGATGCAATTAAAGAGGGCTCAACCATCGTGAAATATGACGTACCACTCGACAGTTTGTAATTGCCGCACAAACCTACATCGGTTACACTATATTCAATCTATGGAAGTTTTTATGTTTATAGTGTAAATAGAAAATCGTCCGGCTCTGCTGCTCGGTCAAAGAGGAGGTAATTAAAGGTATATTATACATTCCAAATTACATCATTCGATCTTACGAGATTATAATCTAACGTCTATTGCGTTTGTTTATTTTCTTTCATGTCCCCACCAGATAGTGCACACAGACACAATCAAGAACTGCATGCATTATTTTTATCGAAATGGATGTTAGGAAAGGGTACCGTGCCGTAGTAACATTTACATCTTGAATTAGTTGAAATATTATGATAGTTTTGTGATTATCTGTTAATTTTTTAGTTCTTAATAATGTAAAATTACAAAATCCTGTGAAGAGGACATGGCATATTCGGTATGTCAGAATTTAGCGCCAGTTTTTTTCAATCTCCCATGTTTGTCCCCTGAGGCAAAAACAAACAGGTTTTACAACAACAGTTTGTTCGTTCAATCGTTATGTCCGATGAATTCCCCTATTCAAGCTTTCCAAATTAGTTTATTAACTCTTCGGTAAATGCATTTAAGAGTTTATTTGAGTGATTTACGTTTTATTATGGTGTGACTTTACCATTTGCAATTTAAGGCTAAGGCCTACCTGTGGCTTTCAACATTGGATATTTTAGGACTGAAAATGCATAAATTCAATAATGTAAGCTCTTTTACTTCTAGGTTAATATAAATGTAGTGTTTCGTCTATAGTTATTACTTTGATAAGCAACTAAACAAGCTAAACCAATCCACAATATGGCAGTTACCTAACAATTTTTTTAAGCAAACCTTAGAAACAATTCCAGCTTTTAAGTTATAAGAATAAGTAAATATTTCATGAATGGCAATTAATACTAGATAAGTTAAGATAGCCTAGGCTAGGTTTACAAGTAATTTCTGACTAATTTGTAACTAGGCCTAGTCCCATAGTAAGGCAGACTTGTTATTCTGAAAGTTTTACTTCGCCAAGGCTAAATAAAAAAGTTAGGCCTAAGTTATTTAATCACACACAATCATTAGCCTAAGTAAGAAACCTCAGCGGTTAACTTAGTGGTAATTTGATGCAGAGGTTGATGATTGTTTGGGTTACTTACTTAGGCCCTACTTTAATTCTTCCATTATCGTAAGAGATTTTTTATGGGTTCAAAAGGAGCTATGCAAGTTCGAAAAATAAGTTAGGCTATTACCCAGTATCGAGTTGGTCTAACCTAGTTTGCTCGATTAAGAATATGAACTTTGTTTAGGTTAACTCTAACTTGTTCCCTGATGCAGTGTAGTCTAGCCTAGGCATTGAGTGTAATAAGTTATGTCCACACTGTAAGTTACCAGTACTTATAAAGCAATAACTTGACCCACTGGATTAATTGACATAGCAAGGAATAAGTGAGATAGGTACCGTAGTGTAACTTACCTTGGCTAGGCCTGGGTATAAGTTAATCAAAGCTAACTTAAGTAGATTATGTTAGATAGACTCCACAGAATTAAGTTAGTTAACTTAGGCTAATTTTAGACAGGTTTAAGTTACCATAAATGAAATAGGTAGGCCCAGTGAGAATCCAAACAAGTTTATAGCATGTTCACCAGCTTTGAACGATTAGCCCACAAATATTCGGAGAAAGTCAAAAGCTTTTTATAGTAGTTCGGAACTGGGTTCAGCTGTCTCCGATCATTAGACTTATGCTAATAAATAATTCTCACCAAAGAACCAGCTGAATTTTAGTCAGCAACAAAGTTGTCATCTCATCCATTCAGCATTATACTTAGGTCTCTGCATTGGAATATGCGCCCTGGTATGTTGGCGCTGTAAAAAACAAGTCCCTAATATATCTTATCTAACCTTAATTTGTTGTCGGAGCAAAAGAGTGTGGCCCATGCATGGGCTACCGGAATTCTCCATAAATAGGCTTCACCTTTGTCAACTGCTCAACCAGAATTCAAACTTTTGTTACAGGCATTTCGGCAAATGCCATCAACAAGAAACTTCCAAAATTCAGCCAAAGCAGCAACGTAAAAGTCAAAACATAACTTATTAACACTTAAGCATCGTGGGACATGTTCGTTGTTAATCTTTTTGCTTTAGCTGAATCATGGAAGTGTCTGACGATGGCATTGTAATGCCAAAACGGCCATGATAAAATGTTTCAAATTCTAGGCACAAGTTATTCTATTTTACTTTAACCACAGTATTTACTGCTACAGATAACAGAAATCCTGTTATAAACCTTTAGTACAAGTTAAGTTTATTTAAGTTTAAACGGTTTTGGAAGAAATTAAAACCCTGTAGGCTACAAGTGAATAATACCTAGCCTATTTATATTTAAACTACTTACAAGAGTACCTAGTACAAAACTTTTATTTTGTATCTGGCATGTGTTAGGTGTTCGCAGAGTGTAATAAATTTACAATTAAAAATAATCTAAGCATTTTAGCGGGTTGAAGTCGAGTTTCTACTGTAGGCTACTTGGTTTATTTGGTGAAAACCTTCAACTAGTCACGATAAGGCTGTAAGTATCATCAGCTTTAACTCTGATACCACAAAAAATTATGTCAAAGATATACAAAATACAAGATTTTACTACTTGATAATTAATATTTACCGTAGCTTAAAAATTCAGCTCACACTAACGGTAATGTAAGTAGGCCTAATAGTTAGTTGCTGAAACAAATTTGACTGCATGATGTCATTTAAGGCTGAATCTTGGATCATAAGAGTCAAAAGTGTTTTAAAAGGTCTTAACTTAATAGTTTTTATCTACGGTAGGCCTACTCGTACTAATTCGTATGTTACAACTCTTCTTGTGTAGCCTTAAGTTAATAAATGTTAAGTGTGTATTGTACAAGATCACTTTGTTGCAATATTTTTAAGAAAATTACTCTATAACTTGGGTATTTAATCATCTCCATCATTGTTTTAACTTATAGAAATTTTGTTTTAATTTGGTTAGGCCTACACAAAATCAAGTTGAGCCTTGCACTATAACATTGATTAGGCTAGTGTTTTTAGAGTAATTTATCTTTAAACATATACCAGTAGCCTATATTAACTCAAGTTTTAGTACCTAACTTACTTAAAAAGTGTTCACATAGTTAGCCTTACTTTATTTTATCTGGGTTTTATTTTGACTGATGAGGTGCAATGCAGTCACTATAGCCTGGTTTGCTTGTGTTTCAGTGTGTGAAAGTGCAGTTTGAGATAGGCCATGAAGCCAGTCTACGGTCAGAAGTTACGCCTCAAGGCTTCACACACGATTGGCTCGTCTTTGTCAGAGGTGCAGACAACACAGATATACATCACTTTGTAGAGAAGGTCGTTTTCCACCTGCATGAATCGTTTCCTAAGCCAAAACGAGGTACGTGTCAGTAGCATTCAGTATCCACAGTAGTAAGCCTGTCTGATGAGGAAGTTAAGACTCACAGGCAAAGGGCAGGTTGTATTGGCTCTTAACAAAATCAAAACCAACCTCAAGTAACTTAGTTCAAGTGTTTGATTTTCAACCCAAGGAGAGGTCACTTGTCTGTAGTTGAGTTGGTGGGAGGGACTTGAGTACCCTAAATGAAACATTAAATGGGTCCCCTTAGAAAAGGGGTTCTGGGTGTTGGAACTTAGAAAAATAAAATAGGTTTTATTGTTTCAAAAATGTTACGCTTGTTGTGCTGACTGGCTACACACTGTAAGAAACCTTAGCTTCAAATGGTAAAGGGTTTGTTGATGATTGGCTATTGAACCTACCAAGATATATAGTTCACCACCATCATTGTAATTAACAACTGGCGTTTGGTTTGGTCCAGGTTATGAAAATAGTGTAAAAAAAATATATTCTTTATAGGTACCTACCGAATTTGTGGAGAAATTCGTATTATCAACTTATCTTCTTTGAATGACTTTCAGTGATCCAGAATCTTGAAAAAACATGCCGATTTGTCTCTAGTTGTGCACAAAATATAACCCAGCTACATAGATACATAGGTACCTAGAGTAGTCATGAGTTGACATTCCATGTTAATAATATACTATTTATTGATTATGAAATGCAATATTCTATTTTGTACAGGGCTTGGTAGGCCTTGGCACAGAGGTGAACGAGTTTAGGTTTGTTGGGGGCACATCACATGAAAACCGCGGGCCTGATTTTGGACAAAGTTTGTTAATCTTGTTTGCTAGCAGTTAAATTAGGGAGGAAGTCAACTTGATATAATCGTGTCACATTGTAAATATGTGAGGACAGTGACTTTGTTTTATTTATTTATACTTTGTTCCAGTTGTAAAGGAGCCTCCGTATGAAGTGAAGGAGTCTGGATATGCTAGTTTCACTTTCCCTATCGAAGTTTACCTAAAGACCAAGGATGAACCTAGGAAGCTGGACTTCATCTATGATCTGTCTCTCAATACCAGCGGGCCTATCCGCATTTCTCAGCGGGAGAAAAGGATATTCAATAACCCTTCGGAGGAGTTCAGGCGGAAACTTATACGTGGAGGCGGGGTAAATATCTTACTTAACTAAAGGAATTGAAGTGTCGAGATGTATGAGTCAATTAACTCTTTTTTCCGTGTGGACTATTGTTGTATTTTTAGGTAAAATGATTTTGTATGAGCATTGGTTTCATAAACTGAGTAGGTTGAGGCCTGTAGTGCTTAAGTGTTATGAATATTTAGAAAAAACTTCTTAGTAGAAGCTCTAAAAGGAATTGCTCTCTGCACTACTCTATGAAGTTGCGTCCTTCGGACTAATGTAAATTACCTGACCTGAATTTAGCACAACAATTATTTCTTACTCAAAGCGATAGTTTGAGTCAACATTTGGCCTGACCCAAAATTGTTGAGGACCCACATATCCCCACTGTTTTGCTATTGGGTTGTCTCCCGGCCTGCTTTCTACTGTCTGCCAACCTTTGATTCATACTGTTATACCCTCGTTTCAGTAGAATGTTCACCTCTAAACATAATCTTTTGTGAATGCTATTGTTAAAATTCAAATTTTTTGGGTTAGCCTTTTACCATAGCATGACAGTGTTTGCAGTTGATCAAGCAAAGGATGTTTCATTTAAGGTACACCAACCCCCAAATCTTTGACTCTTTCAAACAAAAACCAAAAATTGCTGAGTCATTATGTTTTAAGTAGCCTACTGTATTCTTACCTAACACCCTTTATTTAACCCTTTTTGCCTTAAATACTTAGGCTAAACATTTAGAATAGCATAACTGGTCCTTTGGCGTTAGCATTAAAAATTAAATGAGTTATACTGTACTAGGCCTATATGCAAAGAATTAGATTTTCATCCATTCTTTATTGATCGGATTATTCAAGCCCAAAGAAGTACCTAAGTTAGACCAGTTTTACCTCTACCGCCAATTAAAATTTAGTCTTATGAGGCATCGCAGACAAAGTGGCTCGAGTTTTTCAACTGAAAACTATTGAAAAAAAAATGTTACTCTAGTTGAGGGTGATATGGAAGTTGGGCTGGAAATAGTTTTCAAACACCCAAATTAGATTCCTAAACTTTAAAAGTAAGGTTTGGTGATAAACTAGAATTTCTTTACAAACCAAACCATCCTTCATCACCATTTTTACAGCAGCAAATTTGATAACAGTTACCATTTGTGTAACTTTAAAGTCAAATTCTACAGTTTTAGTAAACAAAACAGCTTCCTGTGAAAGATAATGTAGAGCCTTAAAAAATATGGTCTTGCTTACTTGGTTGGTTTTTTTGGCTCTGATGTTGACCCTCATTTCTACTGCCGAGATTCTACTCAATTGCACTACCAGCTAGTCTGATCACTTCTATTTGGATTAACAGGGTGTCTACCAACCGGGAAATCCGGGAAAACCGGGAATTGTACTTAAATTTTTACTGGCCATGAAATGTACGGGAATTGTCCTTAAATGCTAGACTATGTCCTTAAATTTTTAATGGGCCATAATTTTATTGATCGCTAGTTGGTTAGGAGCACATAAAAGGTTTATCAGATGTTTGTTTACATTTTCATAATTTATTACTAGAGTAATTATGCAATAAAAATCCCATTAACAATCTCAAACCCATTAATATTTTATCACGACAATCAAGTGTCAAGTCAAGTACTTCCAAGAACTGTTGACTCAGCAGCTAGCTCATAAAAGTTGTATCACTTTTATTCATTTACAACTTCTTTTTTTATTACTAGGGTAATTATTATTAGATCCCAAACATATTTTATCTTGAAAATAATAGCTTTATAATGGCTGTTAAATTTCACTTCTTACTTGTACTTTCGGAAAGCCGCGGCCATAAAACTGTTTGTGGTTTCATACATGTAAATAATCTACAGTCTTATTTTGTAAGTTAACCCCTTTTTTATGGACATTTTATCTTTCAATTGACAAAACCACAAGCATTGTTGTTTGCATTAATGTTTTATCACTATGTAGGCCTGCTTGGTTTCAAATTATGTCATTGCATTTTCTGTATCTTTGTCTTATATTGTTGGCTATTCAGGTTTCTATGTTTTTTGTTTCCCATATATTTATTTATTGAGTTGTATGCTTTAAGCAATCAAAATCTTATGAACTAGAATGATGATAGTGACTTTGCTGCTATTATAACCTCATTGTTACTCAGTTTATATAGGCCCTCCTAAATAATTAGGTCTAGGCCTGGGTATTTTGATTCTTGAAAGAGCTGTAAAATATATTAAGAAAATGTAATTGAGCCTAAGATAAACAACTAATGATTGCTATGTGTCGATATTAACTTTGCAAATGAAAATACAATAATCTTACTCTGTGCTTATCGCTTATTAATAGCCGCTTACCAAACCTTGAAGAATTGAGTTTAACAATATGCATTAAAGATTTTTTTTCAAAAGTAGTCGAGAACCTAACGTTGTGCCAGGGCGAATCATGCCAAATTAATCGGCCTGGATCGGATAAGCTATGTTATGAAGTTTGCGTGACTGATGGAGATATTTGTCGCTATCGCAGGAGACAATGATTGCGTTTCTCTGTTACACTATAAAAGCTTTACCTAAAGTATAGGTAGGCCTATGTTTGTTTACTTTCAATAAATTTCTATTTTGTTATTTTTAACTCTTATCTATTATTATTTACTTTTCTCTCTGGTACAACTACAGTGAATAACAAGATTAATACAGTTTGACAAATCAGGAAAATTATTCGGTAGGCCTAATGACACCGACAAAGGTTACGGCAAAGTGTCCTTAAATGTACGGGAATTGTCCATGAATTTTTTATCCAGAATGTAGTAGACACCCTGATTAACCTAGCTAGTATCCTAAGGCTTGAGTTGTACCACATTCCAAATCTGAGAACATACTTCTGCCCCATAAAACTGAGCCATTGATTGGTGTCAACGACAAATGAAGTATCAACAAAGAAAAAGTGCTAGGCTCCTTAGATGAGAGCATTAACACTCAACCGTAAATAATACTCACTGTACACTCGCTCCATCTAAAATCTGTTAATACGAGAAAACTCCGCCATTTTATTAGCCATCACTCCACTGCTTGTTTTTGGTGCTGGGCTAGAATGGCAGACTCGGACACGTCCCCTCCCCTTCTGGGCATAATCCTGCAAAAAAAGTAACACTTGGTTAATTGATACTTGATAATATCCCACTGGAAGCGTATCTACGCCGTGGTCGTCAATGTATTATATTTACTCTTCATTACTCTTATTTTGTTACTCTTCCAGGAATTCTTTTACATTATATATTTTTCTTCTCTACCAGGTACATTTTTAATTTTTTCTTGAGGCCATTTTGATCTTCATTTTTTAAATTTTGAGGTAAACTATTGTATATTTTTATGCACATGTGATAGGGACTTTTTTTAACCAATGCTGTTCTTACTTGTTGTAGGCCCTACATGTAGATTTCGTGCTTGTCTGGTGTTATAGTTGTGAATACTATTGTTGTTGGTGAAACATTCTGGTTTGGCTTTAACAGTAACGGCACATTCCAGAATATAAACTGCTGGTAGAGTTAAAATGCCCAAGTTCCTTGAAGGTATCTCGGCAGGAGTCTCGACCTCTCATTTTACAAATGGTTCTTACTGCTCGTTTTTGTAATATAAAGATTCTTTGAGCTTCAGTGCTGTTTCCCCATAGTATTATGCCATAGGCCATTACACTATGGAAGCAACCATAATAAATTTGTAACAGGATGTTTCTATCGATTATATTCTGAAGTCTACGAATAAGATGGCACACAACTATTAATCTTTTTGCTATATTATCAATATGGTTTTCCCAGGATAAAGTTTCAGATATTGTTATTCCAAGGTACTTAGCTGACTTTTCTTTCATTAGGTGAGTATCTCCCATTTTTAAAAGTGGTGAGTAGTCCGGTTTTTTCCTATTGTAAAAATGAATTAGACTGGTTTTTGAACTGTTAAGTGCCATTTTATTATTTGCGCTCCAATTAACCATTTTATTAATTCCTTCCTGAGTTTTCCTTATAACTGTTATACGGTCTTTTTCAAAGGTAAGATGCCCCACATCATCTGCGAACATCAATAGTTCCCCGTCCTGGATCTCTTCAGGCAAATCATTAATATACAGAAGGAACAACACTGGTCCGAGATTTGATCCTTGCGGGACTCCTGTGTTGATACAGTCAGAGATATTTGATTTAAAAGTGTTTATAACATTCGTCTCACCGGTGTTTCTAATATTTACAATTTGGTATCTGTTTTTAAGAAATGACATTATCTAGTTTAGGGGATTTTTCCTATTCTATTCTATTCTGTCATAAAAAAAGGAGGAGAGAGTCCTCCAATTAAGTCAATGTTGTCATACATTTTTGTCATTAATTTAAAAACTGAGTCTATAGTTGATCTTTCTTTCCGGAAACCATATTGATTTTTACTAAGTATGTTGTTTTCTTCTAAGAAGGGCATGAGTCTATTAAGGAAAATGATCTCAAACACTTTGGAAAAAGCAGATTGGATTGCTACTGGTCTATAGTTAGCTGCAAGTTTTTTATCATTTTTCTTATAAATAGGTATTATCTTTGATATTTTTAATTTGTCTGGAAAAGTTCCAGTTTTGCAAAAGATTCATTGATGATCAGTGTAAAAGGTTTGGCAATAAATTCAGCACAACTTCCAAATAAATACGGCACGGTACCTCATCAACTCCTGCACTGGTCCTCCTTCCCACGACAGTCATCACCCTCAGTACTTCCTCCTCTGTAGTCGGTTCTAGCCGCATGCAGTCATCTAAATCAAGATCTGGCCCATCGGTTGACTCCTGTACACCCTCGGTGATACTTCCATGCAGTTCAGTCAGCTCCCTTACTTCGTCAACAAAGACAGAATTGAACAGGTTTGCCACATTTACAGGGTCATTAATTAAAGATTCTTCATTTTTAGGGTTATATCTTCGTTCGCAGATGTTTTGTCGGTCAAACTCCGTACTACTCTCCAAGATTCTCGACTTATATTTTTGGAATGACTAATTTTATTTTGTATGAACTCTTTTTTACAATCAAGTATTAGTTTATTATGATCAGCTTTGGTCTGGTTGTATAGTCTTTTGTAAATTATTTGAAGTTCTTATTTCATCGTTTATCCAGTTTACTGAGTTATGATTTTTCAGATTAGTCATCACTTTAGGGAATGATATTTCAAACAAGTACAAGAAGGTTGAATAGAATTCTTCAAACATAAGATTAAATTTAAAAACTTAAAATAAATAAAATTTATTTTAAAATTCTAAAACACTAATTTAAAATTCCAAAAACCTTTTTTAGTAATTCATATTACAGTATTACTATTCAAATTTCTATTTCATTAGTGAATGTGTTCTGTTGTGGGGCCGAATGAGATTTAACACAAGCATTATTACAGGTTGGTGTGGGTCCTGACATGTTGCCGCTTACGGATAGCAACTCACAAAACACGGATGAAAAAAGTTCCTCCAAGAAATCCAGCGGCGACTCAACGAAAAAACATAAATCTAAGGTAAGCCATAACAATCAGTCAGGGGTATCCAATCTTCTGTGTTATGTGGCCATCTCTGTAAACCAGTCCTGTTTCTGTATGGTAGTATACACCATACCACATGACTCAAGACAACCCTGTTTGCTGCTCCTGTTTTTCTCTTTCTTTTTGTGTCCTACTTACCACACAATAAGCCAAGCTGGTTAGCATAGGCCTACTTGGCAGAAAGCTTAACACACACTCACACACACTGATGGTCAGTCAGTCGGTCTTTAGCTGTTACTAGTATTTATTACTTAAAATAATTTGAAAAATAAACTTCATCCAAGTAAACTTGGACTGTTTATTTGATTAGACAATATAGGCTCTAGTTTAATTTTTTTCTGTTGAAAGTTTAAAGCCATTTCCTTCATGCTGTTAATGGCTTTATTTCATTTTAGGCAAGGCAAAAGACTTAACTAGGTCACAGTTTACACTTTTAGGAGATGCTGTTGAGGTTCTTTGGAAAAAAAAGATAAATTAATAATTTATGGATTAGGATACTGTTTGTCATAAGTCATGAGTCATTCTATAAATCCTTGAGAATGTAAGGGTTGTGGTGATCGAGATGGGTTTAAGACATAATATCGTTTATTTCGTTTAGAAAACACAATTACATGTAATTTGGAAATCGTCATTACATACATCATGGTACAATATAGTTACTTATATAGTAATGATATTACGTTACTGGTCCTGAAAATAGGTGTTTACCGGACGAGTGTGGTCGTTCCGAGTGTGGTCGCAGGGATTACCATGCGAGTCTGGTAAACACTTTTGGCGGGTGACGTACGATATTTTACACCATACTACTCTTAAGCAAACTAGAACAATAAAAAATTTGTACAAATTCTTATATAACCACCGACTAAATGACTAACAATCACCACTGTTAACCTCTAAGAGAGGTTATGTTTTCGTTTGACCACTCATTGTCAAACATAATCAGCTGGTTGGTGTCCCGTGAAAACTCATTATAGTACTCCTTCCTCAAGCCTTTTCCACCCCGTAAAATCGTAAACATTCGTAAACAGAGAAAACATTGAATGATTTTCATGATTGGCAGTAGTACGTAATGAAACCCCATATGATTAAGCTGGCGGCAAACAGCTGTTTTCTGGACTAAATCCTTGTGTGGGAAGTTTGTTAAAACAATATAATAAAACATTTCCAAACAATTTAGGCTATTTAACTAAGTTACCAAGTTAATTACCAAGACAAGAGAATAGTGATTTTGTCTGATTGTCAGGCTGCTCTCAAAGCTTTTAACTCAAATGAAATCACCTAAAAACTGGTCTGGGAGTGTTTCAACACACTCTGCAAACTTTCCACACGGAACTTGTCACTCTTGGCTGGGCCCCAGGCCATGTAGGCATTGGCAGCAAAGAGAGTGCAGATAAGCTGGCAAAAAAAGGTGTGAGCATGCTATTCTGTGGACCAGAGCCTTTTTTTGGCATCAGCAAAGCTGCCGCTAAAAATACAATCAATAAATGGTCCAGGGGACAACACCTAGAGCGATGGGGTAATTATCCTGGACCACCACTCAGCAGAAAACTGCTCTCAGAACCTAGCACCCTCTTCACTCGCTGGCTGCTAAAGCTGGCGAGAGGGCAAGTCAAGCAGGTACTTGCTCTTATCACTGGACACGGCCACTTCAGGAAACCTCCACACTCTAGGAATTGTCAATGACATCAGGAGTGTTGACTTTGCAACCAGTCTGATGAGACTGTGAAACACATTATTCTGGATTGCGACGGACTTGGGGTTAGGAGAAGGGCTCTGTTTGGTCCAAAGCAGCCAGGTGATGAATCAGAGACGCTAACATTGGGCAAAAGCCTCTGTACCTAGTCTAGGACACAGGCATAAGCTTACCCAGTTAGTGGCAAGTGGGATACACAATAAGCTTCGGTTGACATGCTAGGACGACGAGTCCCCCCACAATCTCACAATCAATCAACTAAGTTAAAATCCATCAGAAAAAGAAAGAAATACGTATCATATATAGGGTTTGCAATTTAACAATATGTAAGTGAAAGAGTACCTGGAACTCACCATGCAAAAGGTACCAAAACAGCTCAGCAAACCATAATTACAAAAACATAAGTACATACATGACACAAGTTCTCGGCTAAAACATCAGTAGGCTTCTTACGTATTCTTTATAAGTTTAAAAAACTCATCCACACTGTCAAAAGGGTTGACCAGGGGAAGACATTCCACACCATTTTTAAATTGTTTGTTTAGAAGATTCCGGGCTGTAGCCCTACAAGAAAACATATTAAATAGCTTAGGGCTTATAATGTGATAGCTTAACTGTAATTTCTTAAGCCTAACAAAAGAAACATTTCCATAAAATTTTCTTCTCGTATTGTATGAGTGGATGTTGCTTCTGATTTTGAGTGTCCGCCTCCTCCTTTGTTTGGATGACGGACTGAAGATAAAAAGATTGTCAACAGTCAAAGAGTTTCAGCCTTAAAAATTTGTTTTAGAGTTATCCAGGCGCTTGGCCCTCTCTGAGATTTTTAGTTCTGATTAAAATTAAGTAAGATCAAGCTGAAGCGCAGATCAAGGTGAAGATACAATGTGTTAATATGATTGTTTGGTCAGATCACTACTACCTGTTTACAATCTGTCAAACTTAATTCCCTTTGTTTACAACTAAACATATGGACGTAGCTTGAAATAGTTATTTTACCAAACACTGCAGGACTTATTACTTCGAGCAAAGCCAGAATTTTTATTTTTATTTTAACATCTGTTAACTAAGTCTGGTTCATAATAAAGAGTTTCCTAGCAAGACTAGATAACAAATTGTTTGTAATACTTTAATTTATTTACCTTACATCGTATTTTACTGAATTATCATGTAGTTTTGGTTACAGTTCGTTGTTACGAAGTGAATGTTTAAAAGTGATTATTCACAGTAGAGTTACCATATTTTATCATGTAATTTACAATGTTTAACAAAATTCCTTTGTGGTGTTTTCTGTTGTTTGGTTAACTTTTGTATTTTATTTAAATTAAATGCCATCAGTAAGACGAAGAACTGTGAGTGGAACGTGAACGTGACCGCTTGCAATGGAACATTTGACGGATATATACTATTTATCCTAGCTTTATATAGATTTTACGATTGGTGTTGACAATCTTTCCTTAGTATTTGCTCTATAGTTATCTGATAAGTGACATCTATAAAAGTTTCAAGACTATTAAGTGTTTGTTACTTTAGAACACCATTGTGTTTTCTCCATGCATAAAAAGGATTTGTCAGATGAAACTTATTTCATAGAAACAGGACCTTTGTTTTAAAATATACTTAAAAATTAATATTACAAATTAATAATTTTTTAAAAACACATTTAATTTACTTAAAACAAAGACATGCATTAAGTACTGTTTTTTCTCGTGTTAAAACTTGAAGTATCTTGCCAATAATTTCAATACTGATAATTTTGCTTGCAGTACTCGATGAATACATTAGAAATTTAAAGTGGCCATATTTTGTGTATTTGCAACTTGATTATTTGACGGATCATCAGCAATCCTAGACTCTGAGGGGAATCTTTTTCCAAGAAGAACACCATTCGATTGAAGTTTCCTTTCATCAGTTTCCTTGGAAGACCCAAAAGTGTTCTTTCGTATCACGGATGAAACAACCAGATTCGATCACAGAAGATTTCCCCAGAACACTATGTTGATATTCTTCATCGACTCCTAAGGCCAACTGTAAAGTCATTACTTGAGAAGTTTGTAGACCTCTGACTTCATCTTCTTCAGCGTGGCTTCTTCACATTGATTTCTTAGTATGAAATCCAGTATGTTAACATTATGTGATTAAAGGTTGTGACACATTCCTTTGATTGAATCCTGGATGTTTGCTCTATCATGGAAAAAGACTTTACAGTTGGCCTTAGGAGTCGATGAAGAATATCAACATAGTGTTCTGGGAAAATCTTCTGTTATCGAATCTGGTTGTTTCATCCGTGATACGAAAGAACACTTGTGGATCTTCCAAAGAAACTGATGAAAGGAAACTTCAATCGAATGGTGTTCTTAGAAAAAGATTCCCCTCAGAGTCCAGGATTGCTGATGGTTTCGACAGGATCCGTCAAATAATCAAGTTGTTTGTATACATGCATGTCTTGGTAGTGTCCTAATCTTTACCCATCAACAAAACCAGTCCCCAACCATCATTTCCCTTTTTCTTGCCTCCGGACTTTGGGGGCACTGGTACCATCATTGTCCTAAAGCCCTGGTAGGCCACCGTTCCAACAAGAGAAAAAATGTGGTTCCAAGTCATGGTTGTTGATGATTGAGATAAACTAATTAACACCTTCAGAAATTTCGCTTTAGCTTTCAACAAAAATTCAGATCCAAATAAAATTAATTGGTAACTAAGGCAACTAAAGTTAATAATGGTTAGACTGACGGCTTGAAAAGGTGAATACCCATATTTAATGAGGGATTCACTTTTATTTAGAATTGATTAACTGACCAATAAAGGGCTTGCATAATTAATTATTTAAAATAAAATATAAATTTGCATACAATTACTATACTTTGTATCATAATTGCTTATTTTTTCTTTTAGTTTTTGAACATTTCATTGACTTAATGTTTTGTTTTATGTAAATAGTTTTATTACTAAAATTGATATAAATAAGGTTAAATATCAATTATAGTATTAATACGTTACTATTGTAGACAGGATAATGATAATAGGCATACTGTACTGTATAGCGGTAGTGGTCGTGCGGAACCAGGTAGATTCTCTATCATGAGAGTGTTATGAAATCCAACTCCTCAGCACATTCCTAACTTCAAAAATTGTAGTTTCGTAGCAAACAACACCGTTTCCTAGGCACATGGAAAGGTCGGTTATCATTATATTAAAAAGCAGGGGCCCAAGTACTGAGCCCGGTGGTACACTATGTTTTAGGTTTTTGACACTTGAAATTTTTCCCTTTAGGGCAACTGTCCATGCCCAGAAAGATAAAACCCCAGCATATCCAGGCTTTTTGCTATTATTGTATTTAAAAGTACCAAAATAAATATCAACCCGATCATGGAATTTAAAGTAGTCCTATTTTAACAATTTTTAATAAACAATGCAAAAATTAACTGTAATAAACAGACTCTAACAATAAAAAAAAAAGCTTAAACAATTTTAGCTTTAAAAAAAGATCACTGCTACCTGCCATGCACGACTGGGCATAAAATGCGCCTAATGACATGCACTTTAATTCTTTATCGCATTAAGCGACCAATTAGGCTACCCGCTTTTTGACCTGTTCCACTGTTTTTTTATACCCTAAGGCCCTTTCTAAAAAAAAAAGGTTTAGCCTACCTATAAAATTATATCAGTCCCCAGGATTTACAAGGTTAAAAACTGTTTGCAATATTTATTGGTATAAAAATGTGTATTTTTAAACTATTGGAATAGAAGACAACAATTAATTGGATTAATAAATTTAACAAAAAGCTGTTTGTGAAATCGCTTAGTTGTTTGGAACTAAGTTTAAAGTGCTATTTTAAAACAAAAACAGTGAACTAGCTATGTTTAATCAGCAGTCTAGCTGTTTGAACATAGTTTTTAAATTTCAGTGATGGGTCTAGAGAGTAGTCATTATTTATTGCTGAATAATCTGATCAATATTTAGAAATAAATGATTGTGTTACCAAGATGATTGTGTTTAGAACTGTGCAAGAGCTAGTTAACTAAAAGTGTCTATAATTGACATTCCCATGTAAGCCCTTTTACAAACTATTACTATTCTTGTTTGTGCATAAGTATAAATAATCATTTTGAGTATTAAATTATTGTAGCAGTTTATAGTAGTGTTATCATCAACAAGATATTCTAATTTCATCAAAGATATGAAAATCAATTGTTAATTACAATTGTTAAATAAGCACTGCTCCTCCATGGGTCCATTAAGATTGTATAGCAAATTAGTAGTGAGTTATGCATGGATAAAGTAATTAAATGTTCAATAGAATCATTTTTACATGTTTCTAGAACTATCTCCACTCAGTTTCCTATCAACCTTATTTAATCATTTCACAAATATTTTGATTTAAAAGATAATTGGCAAATAATTGTTTTAATGTACAAAGTTGGCTTATTGTTTTGATGCATAAATCGAGGTACATGTGACATTTGATATCTCTGATAGTGTCAATACAGGAGATAACTAGAGCTGTGATGGTGTGGAGGTGCAAGCTGTACTGGATGTGAATGTAGTTTACGTTGGTGTTGTGTATTTTGTTTATGTTGGTATTACATTCTTGGTGTTCCTTATCAGTATAATCACAGATCAGACCATGTCAGATAGCACGAGCTGCATGGATTTGTTAGACTTCATATTTGTAAGTTCACTTCTCACTATTGTAAAATGTGTGCTGGATATTGTTTCCATGTGAGTCTCTCCAATATGTTTCATTTTACAAGGTTTGGTTGGTCTTGTAGGAGAAAGATTTTATGTATGTTGATCTGTTGAACTGTGTGTTGGTCCAATAGTTGTCCTGATAATTATATTGAATGTATGTTGTTTAGGTTTTTTTTGTAAATTTATTTTAAGTGATACTTCACTTATATTGCAAAACATGATTTAACTTTATTTATATGGCAGGATATTTCATTCAAAATAAATTATTAGAAGTAATAATAAGGCGAATTTTTAAAAAATCCTGTTATTTTTAGGTATCATTAAGTTAAGTAGTATAGTTCATAGATGATTTAACAATTTACGTATGATAACTTTGTAGCATTTCAAGAATTTGTTATGATTCAATTCCAATATTTTGATCGTTATAACGTAAAATATTGCTACTAAAGTAAAACTAAATGTTTAAAGCCCATGTAGAACCATCCAAAGTAATTGCACTTGTGAATCACCATGTACATGCAGTAAAAAAGTTTAAAGAATTATATTGATTTTGTACATTAAAATAGCAAGTAATAAAGCTTATGGTGCTGTTTCTTACTCACGTGTATCTGAGTTTTCATTAGTTTCAATGACTTTCAATGTGTTTTTGTAAAAACTAGTTCTGTAAGTTTCAAAACTTATAACATGCATAGACACTCTTATCTATTTATTTAGTTACATAGATAATGCTGGCTTAAAGAAATACCAAGTTTGATAGTTATCATTTGTATATGTTTTATTTAACATTAATTAGAACTTTATTATCAATACCAACTCGCTCAATTCAGCCCAGTACTGTTTGTTAAAATTATGTTGTATCTTTAACCACTAATAGAACTTTACATTGTATCCCAATGTTAAAGTTGTCACCAGTTTTAGTTAAATGGACGTAGTGGAATAGTCACAGTTCAAACTGATATTCAACACTAATTTAAACTACAGATTTATGTGAATTTCACCAACATAGTTATAACAAAGTCAAGTTGGGGACTTGTTATACGCTACAGCTTATTTTATGTCATAGATACTGTCTCAGTATCAAAAACCTGTTTTTTTATGCAGTAACACACTCTGTGATTGGTTCATTCAAGGGGAGATCATTGTACATATTTGGGCAAAAGTAAGAAAACCCTTTTCTACCTACTTCTAGACTTACTTTTGCAATGTGGACCAAGCCACTTCGCCGGGTCACTTGCTGAGTCACCTCCCCCTGTGCCACAAGCCTTTCCACCAAGTTCTTAGGCTCTTGCTGAACCCAGACCCGGTGGATGAGGTTACAAGCATTGACGTATAGTCAATGCCACAAGTCTGCGTCCTGTATACGGCATCCATTGACAGCAACCCGCAGCATTCCGGAAAGGGCATACGTGTTCACGCTTGGATACCGTAAACTAAACGAATTGCGGAGTTCTGTACTTTTTGCAATCGGGACATCTCTTCCCTTGAGAGGCTGTTGTCGTATGCAGGGAAACAGTAATGGAGCACTGACAACAACAGTTAGTGACTGTACCAGCTGCAGCTTGGCTGTCTCTGGCAGGATGTTTTTCTACCGGTACAGTTACCACTATAGCTGTTACTGAGTGGTTATAGTGCTCATCATAAAGTTGATTTTTAGAAAAGTCAGTAGTGTTTGATCGTTGAAAACTGGACCCAGTTGGCCGTGTTTGTGGACTTTTAATAAATAGTAAAAAAAAAAGCCACAATAGCATCTCATTTCACTCTAAACTTGGCCATAAATGGCTAATATCACACAGTTCATTACTACAGTAGGTGACGAGCAAAACTTACACATGTGCCTTTATTAAGCTTTTGAATAACTTTGTTACCCTATAGTATTTTAAGCAACAATCGCATAAAGACACAAGTAGAAATTCTAAGGAACGAGCCTTGGCGAGTGCCTTTAAAACTTCTACGAGTGTCTTAAATGCTTATTAGGCGAGTTGCGTACACTACTTTACCTACGACCGTTTTTAATTACTAAAAATCACTACTCATAATATCTAAGAAAGGTTATGTTTTTGTTTATACAAAATAAATCTCTCATCGCCACTGATTGTGATAACCACTCACTCATTTTATAATCAATTTAATTGGCCCTAACAGCTGATTAGTTCATGTTCGGAGCATTACAATTTTACTTCCTTTCTCTCAATCCTTGAACCTCATTGGTCCAAACTTGTTTTGTTAAGCTACAAAACAATGCTGTTAAGTTAGTAAACATTACTGTAAAATAGGGATGGTTAAGTCTCGAAATTTCGGGAAATTTTCGGGAAATTTTAAATCTCGTTACATGAGACGAGATTTCTTTTTGGCCAAGATTTTTATCAAGACGGGAATAAAAAAAAAAAAAAATTTAAAACGCCTGCAGAAAGTCAATGCAATACCCGCAATACAGGAGTGTGTTGTAGTTGCGTTTCCTTTGTGAAGGCGTTCTTATTTGATTAATTCTTTACATGTAAATATTACTTTTAATTATTTTAATAATATTACTTTAATAACATTTGAGAAGTTTTGTTAAGAGTAAGCAGTGTGAGGAATGTTTTATCACTATAAAAAGTCAAAACAAGTAACTATTTTATAAAAATTAATATTGCTTTTAGGCCTATTTTATGATTTATTTTATTTTAGGATAAGTTGAACTCTATCCTAACTGATATCACTATGTTTCCTAATTGTAGGCATTTTTAATAAGTTAGGCGTGATTAATAAAAAAATGTTATGCTGATGTTAAAATAAATAATTAATTTAATAAAAGATTGTAAATATTCTTGCCTATTATCATTATTTTTGTATTTAAACAGTCATCTAACAATGTTACAAAATCAGGTAAAAATTTTGAACGTGCATTTCCCGTTGTGTATGAGAAGGGAAATCCCGTCTCGATCTCGTCTTGAAATTTTATGAGAAATAAAAAGTCTCGTCTCGTCTCGAACTAAAAATCCAATCTCGTCCATCCCTACTGTAAAATGAGTCTTTTCAATTCTAAGAACTGAAATGAAAAAGATATTTTAAAAATGGTTGTAGGACACATTAAAGCTTTTTCCATTCCAAGACAAGCTGGGAATCTCATTTGATTCTGTTGCAGGATTCAGTGAAGCCTGAAGATTTAAGGTCGAGCAACCAGTTTGCTGATTTGTTCGGCACACCCATCAAGACTGCTAAGCTCTCGCCTACCACTGCTTCCAAAAAAACTGAATCCAAACATTCATCAGATTCAAAAGTAAGATTATGACCTTAATGTAAATTAAGTCAAGCTAAATGTAAGAATAGAACTAAACAACGGATAAATCGGCCAAGTAAATCCCATCAGTTGGTGGCATCAGTGGGTGAAACCACAACTTTGGCTACCGACTCACATCATTGGAAATCATCTTTATTCTTTCTATATAAATTATACACAAACAAATAGTGCCTTAACTTTACTAAACTTAATTGATCGTAAGGTATTAATAAAAACAATGTTATTGTGTGTCAGTCCCATGTTAATAGGCTGACTTTGGGTGTTAAGGCTATGCCATTACCATCCAATGCTAACCTTTTGTTTTCAGGGGGTTCAATGTTTTTTATTATACACCTCTGTATTTCACACAATTTGTTTGAGTTCTACCAAACTGTGTTTGGCTTTTAACATAAAAGTAGGGATGGTCAAGTCTCGAAATTTCGGGAAATTTTCGGGAAATTTTAATTCTCGTTACACGAGACGAGATTTCTTTTTGGCCGAGATTTTTATCGAGACGAGAATTAAAAAAAAAAAAAAAAAAAAAAAAAAAAAAAAAAATTAAAAACGCCTGCAGAAAGTCAATGCAATACCCGCAATACAGGAGCGTGTTGTAGTTGCGTTTCCTTTGCGAAGGCGTTGTTATTTAATAAATTCTTTTAATGTAAATATTACTTTAATTATTTTAATAATATTACTTTAATAACATTTGAGAAGTTTTGTTAAGTG
The DNA here is from genome assembly GCF_028750875.1 of Macrosteles quadrilineatus. Lineage (NCBI taxonomy): Eukaryota > Metazoa > Arthropoda > Insecta > Hemiptera > Cicadellidae > Macrosteles > Macrosteles quadrilineatus. The sequence goes on along the minus strand of NW_026542602.1, from coordinate 76,594,666 downwards.
TAGGCAGTGTGAGGAATGTTTTATTACTATAAAAAGTCAAAACAACTAACTATTTTATAAAAATTAATATTGCTTTTATTTTATGATTTATTTTATTTTAGGATAAAATGAACTCTATCCTAACTGATATCACTATGTTTCCTAATCGTAGGCATTTTTAATAAGTTAGGCGTGATTAATAAAAAAATGTTATGCTGATGTTTTTTAAATAAAATATTGTAAATATTCTTGCCTATTATCATTATTTTTGTATTTAAACAGTCATCTAACAATGTTACAAAATCAGGTAAAAATTTTGAATGTGCATTTCCCGTTGTGTATGAGAAGGGAAATCCCGTCTCGATCTCGTCTCGAAATTTTATGAGAAATAAAAAATCTCGTCTCGTCTCGTCTCGGAACTAAAAATCCAATCTCGTCCATCCCTACATAAAAGCCATATGAGGTTCTACATTATTAGTAAAGAACACTTTACTAATACTGTAGAACCTCTCTAAACGGAAATAAAGGAGCGAGCTCGTTTCAGATGACCATATAAATTTCTGTCAAAAAGGAAGGCTTTTTCAGCATTTAAAGTGATAAGAAGAATAAGATAATAATAACGTAACTAGAGCACATGTTAACGTTACCTCTACAAAATTTGTGATTAAAACTAAGGCCTAATAAGCTTATATAAAAATATATTTGTAGATGTAGATTAACTATTTCTTTTTTCTTTTAATGGGCTATGTTTTCTAGAAATATTATGTTGCCATAGATTCATTAGAAACACATGAGCTGATGTCTGTTTACGTCTAAGTCACATTTTCAAAATCACAGTCAGATATTGTAAATCAAAGATTCAAAGTGAGTTGTATTTGTAGTTTGCATTGTGTGCAGTCACGAAGAAGAAAATTTTAATCCCGAACCATTGCCACCCTTCATCAGTCGTTCACTTCTCTTGCTCTTCCTTTGTCTGAGACATTATTTAAGTTTTTTTTTTTTTTTTTCTCGGCTGTTTTGGTTAGTCGTTACATTAAGGTTAACAGTGTTTTGGTTTGTGGAGGCTCAGTAAATGTGATTTATAACTTTCGCTACCGATTGCCACATATTTGCTACGCTGCTGTCATTGCCATGGCCTGAGGTATGCATTTTAATATTTCTCATAGACCGGGTGTCACTTGGTTAACAGTAAACGCAGACCACAGGGCAGTGATGCATCAAAGTAAAAAACAGTTTTGACAACTATCATATGATGTCACTAATCATCATATCCACAGATCAAGTGACACACATATGCGACAGACATTCCTGTAGACAACTGTGAAGATAATTCAGGGCCTTCAAATAGACTGTTACGAAGATTTAAGCTTTTTAATAACATTAGAACACCGACGCAAATATGCGATGGCAGTTTATGGTCGGAAACCGGCCGTCGCGTATGTGCATCACTGGTTCATATGAATGAAAAATTTAGTACTATTGCAGTAGCGAACGTGTAAAACTGATTTATTCACTCTCTAATAATTTTGTTTTATATTTTAGTTGTCATCTAAATCTTCAAAACACAGTCCTCACAAAGAGAAAGAAAAAGAAAGCAGCAAGAAAGAAACTATGATCCCAAGCTCAAACAAAGAAAAAGACAGAGAAAGAAGACCAGACAAAGAGAAAAAACCTGAAAAGTCATTGAAGCGGCCACCTTCTCCTTCTGTGGCTCCTCCTCCTGCCAAAACGCTCAAGGAGGAGCTGAAGAAGTCCAGCTTTGATGAGGCTAAAGAGAAGGAGAAAATGAAGTCATCGTCCAGTGATATCAGCAAGAGTGAGAAGAAAGAAAAGAAAAAGGATAAGAAGAGCCGAGACGAAAAAGATAAAAAAGACAGGCATAAAGATTCTGAAAGCAAAATCCCAACACCAGCACCGCCAGTTCCTCAACCTCCTGTTGAAAGAGAGAAAGAGAAAGTTGTTGAAAAGTTTGAGAAAATTAAACCTGACTTTAAAGAACTTAAGGAAAATATTAAGAAGTCACCCAAACACAGCAAGGAGGAAAAAGTCAAAGAAAAAATTGATAAAGAGAAGACTGAAACTGTTGAAAAACAGCGGCACAAGCATAAGAAAAAAGAGAAAAACAAAAAGGAAGACAAAGAGCTGAAAGAGAAAGAAAAATCTGCTAAGAAAGTAGAAAAGTTTCAACCTGCCGTTCCAGTTCCTAAGGATCCCTCTCCACCTCCTCAACCCCCTCCGGCCAAAGTAAGGCCGAGATCCCCTAGTCCTAAGATGAGCAAAAACTCAAATCCTCTGGGCACTCTCATGTCAGAACTCAACTCATCTGACAAAGGCTCAGACTCTGAATCTTCTGCTGACGAAGACACTGCAAGTGTTGACAAGATGAAAATGACACCTCCCTCCCCTCCTCCCCCTGCACCTACCCCTCCCATCTCCAGGACACCTGAGCGAGTCAAGGAAGACAAACCTCATAAAGACAAAATGAAGAAAAAGGATAAGAAGAGTTCGTCTAAAGACGAGGATGGGATCAAAAAGAAGAAGCGGAAGAGTAAGGAAAAAGAAGAAGTGGTTCCAGAGAAGATAGCCAAATTGAAACCAGAAGAGGAACACAAACCGGTGAGAGAGGAGACTGTAGAAGAGGATGTAGAGGACAGACTCTCGGAGTCACCTCCGCGAGAGGACCAGGAAGTGTCCAGGTCTAGGTCTCCTACTCCACCCACCAAGTTTACAGAAGAATATGTGATGGAACTGAAGGATCTCCAGCAGAAGATAATGACATTAGAGGACAATGCAGAACTGCAAAGGGTGGTCCAAGTGATTGCTGAAACGGGACAGTATGAAATTACCAAAAAGACTTTTGACTTTGATCTCTGTGCCCTGGACAAAAGTACAGTGAAAAGGTTACAGGACCTATTCTTTCCTGCCTCATGACCGTGAAAAAACCTACTACTGTTGTATCATAATTTGTTTTGTTTTTGTTTTGTCTTTATGTTATTTTTGTTGTAAATTTTTTTTATTCGTTAGACAATATTTCGATTGTTTTTATTATTTCTAGCGCAGGCATTTACATTTACGCGAACGTGTTTTATACATTATTGTGACGAGCCATATAAATTTTAAAGTACCCTATACATAATTTATAATAGGACTGTATGAAATGACTTTTGTATATGTTGATGCAATATTCTTCACAAATTTATTGTTTATGTAAATTTGTTAAATACATAATATATTGTGTGTGAGTGTTTATTTTATCAAAGATTTTAAAATAGGATTTAATTTTGTTAACATGATTTGTAACATATATTAATAAGTTTTATTATTTAAGAATAAATTGGCCTAAAGTATTTAAGTGTAAAGGCATATAAATTATTTGATATTGATTTAAAGGGTTGAATGAAAGCTTTAAATTGTGTTCAAACACTTTTGACATATTTATTATATGATCTTCATCTTCGAGACCATATTGTTTATGTTTTTTAATACAAAATAATTTATTTCTGGATTGTTATAATTTTGTCAAAATCAGTATTTATTCGAGTTGTCTTGCAATGTTGTCTGTAAATTGTATCCTAAAATGTTTAGTGTTCATATTTTTTGTAAAGATTTTCATGGAAAATGTTTAAACTAATGATTTTATATCATGTTTTGTAAACGTGGTTAGTGTTTGAGGTGATATTTTGTTCGTTTTTCTCAACAAAATTGTCTTATTAAACATGTCTTTTCACAAAAAACTGGTTTTATTTTTTCTGTTAAATCTTCTATCTAGTATCTATATTAGATACTAATCACACTAACCACTATGTGTACACATGTTTCACTTTTTTATATTAGTGCCCTTTAAAAACTAAAGTTTGTCTCAGATAATTTAGCGTTGTTTGTTTTTAGGAAATATGTTTATAAGTTCACGTTTACTTGGGTATTATTTCAAAATCATAAATAATTAATACTGTTGAGTTGGCCAATATTACTAGGCCTATATCATCAAGTATTATTTGTTCACGTCAATATTTTAATTGGTTTATTCCACCTAACTTTAATACAAGCAATAACAATGTTATTTTATTTTTGCAAATACTCCGTTTCACCAACTAAGTATTTCCAAAAAAACCTTAACTTTTTTAAAGGGGTTTGGTTGCTACATAGTAAATAAAAAATATCTTTAACTTGATGATGGTTGATAACTGATCAATGGGCAGTTAAGTTTGCACATCTAACTTATCTTTTAGAATCAATACTGTACTAGGTGTACAATGCAGTCGCCTGCTTGCAAAATTGAATGGAGTTAGCATATTCAAACAATACTTTTCCAAAGTCAATGCTACATCTGGTTACCTATGAGATGTCTCCTTAAAGTATCCAAAGTCAATGCTTCATGAGTTAAATGAGTTGCTTAGTCAATGGTACATCTGCTTTACATAAATGATAAATCTACTTGCAGCATCCATAGTTAATGGTATATTTGGTTCACATACTTATACAGAGAGCGGCAAAATGATCTGACTATTTTCTTTGCCGCCCTGTCGAGCAAGTGAGTGGTAAAGGGTGTGGAGAATAGGGGCGTTACAAAGCCTACTTGCGGACATGTTTAGTAGCCATGGAGCTGTGGACACCCGAGCAACATGCTTTCGTAGTGCAAGTGATTTTTTTTTTATATAAGTGGGCTAATCCTGTGTTCAGTGGCATTTCCGTAGACGTTTCAATGTGGGCCCAAGCGCCAAGCAAAAAAGTCTGAACTCTAAACACCATTTTTCTGTGGGTGGGTAACTTCAGAGCTACTAGTTCAGCATTGAAAAAAGTCAACAGGCCTTCCAAGGTCAGTCCGTATGCCAGAGAAGGTCGAGAGAGTGAGAGAAGCTGTGTGTGGAAGCTAGTCCTCAGCGGGCTGCTTGTAAAAAAGCTGCAGCTCTGCACATGTCTGGCCTTTCGGTATAAGAGTATTACGATACGACCTGCACTTTCGTTCATACAAAATGGCAATTGTGCAACAGTTGAAACCTAGTCGTGCGGATCTCATTTTCAGTGATTAGCTTACAGTGACAAAATTGTCATTATGAGCGAGGAATTGCACTTTCAACCACACCACACAGTCTTCCTCACTCTCTTGACGTTCTCTGGCATCTGGGCTTACCTTGGATGTCCTGTTGATTTTAGTTTCAATGCTGAACAAAAGATACCCACCCACAGCAAAATGGTGTTTCGAGTTTGGACTTTTCTTCTTTGACCCACATTGTAACGTCTACTGAATAGATACACATCAATTGCTACTTTTAAAAACCCTTCCACTTTATACATGGTGCTCAACAGACCACCAGCTACATGGCTACTAAAAATGTCTGCACGTTGGCTTTGTAACGCTCCTATTCCCACCACCCTCTACCACTCACATCCGTCGGCAAAGAAAACAGTCAGATCATTTTGCCGCTCCCTGTATTTGGTTGTCTACTGAAATGGTTCATCCGGTTCTCATAAATTAGTTTTCTACTTGCAGTATCCAAATATTCGCTCGCTCCGCTCAATTAGTGATCCTATAAAGTTAAACGTGAATTACCCATACAGTATTTGCCTTTGAAAACTAGTTTTAATCTTAAGAGTCCTTGCAGGCTTGCAGCCATCCCATCCTGGACAATTTCTAACAGCGGCTAAAGGGTTATTATTTATTTATCGCCCAAAAATATTTTTTAAAACATCAAAGATTATAATTTAAATATCTATTCAGGATACTAACTAGAGATTGGAAATGTTCTTTGTAGTTATGAATTGTTCTCCAAGGGAGTCCATGGAAGCTAATGGCCATCTTTGATTTGCCTTTCATAAGAGCAATGTTAATTTCAAATAGACGCTGAAGAGTATTTCCCATCTCAAAATATTTTCAAGCACCAGAGTGATTTTAATACAAACATCTTGTACTGTGGGATTAGTAATTGTCTTTGCAGTTATTTAATTGTTTTACGAGTTAAAGTCTAGGGTCCAAGGACTCTTAAATTCACACAGGGTGAACTGTGCACCATTGGTATATCAAAGACTAAAATTTTTAGAGAAAACATCAAAAGTAGAACTTGGGCCATTTGTTATAAAACCTTTCAGAATTCCACTTCTTCATAAATTTTTTATTGAATAACTTGTATTTTATGGTTGTTTTAGAATTAAAATGCAATTCAAACCATTTATACTTTAACCTTTTTAACTATTCATACTCATTTAGGAGTTACACACCTTGAAAAATATGGCTTGTTGTCTTGTCTATCCTGTAACAACTACGTTTGTAGAGGGGATGCAGATCTAAAAATTGCATCCACTTAACAAAAATAAAACTAAACCAATCTTCTTTACCGACCTAGTACAGTTTACTGCCACCAGAGTTGAGCACCATAGGGATCTGAGTACTGTAGTTCTCCACTAGATAGTGCGGCGTGTGTTCCACAACCGTTGTTCCCCTCCCTCCAGTTCCAGTCATCTCCCCCATCTTCGCTCCAGCTCCCATCTCCCATCGTCTGTCAGTTTCAGTTGCAGTTGCACGATTCTCACCTCACCTCATCAGCTGGCTCTGGTTCGTCCTCTCAGTTCATTTCTAGGTTAGGTTAAGTGTGTGACTATAGTTCACGTGGGTAAATAAATGCCCTCAGACATTCTATCGCTCTAGTCTTACTTCACTTGAAAACATCAGCGCTTTCAACCTGTCTTTGGAATCTCAAGGTAAGCGAGTAAATAATTAACAGTTCAGCGTTCTCCAAAGGTGATTGACATGTTCAGGCGCATTATCCTTTAATTGGAGCAATTAAATAATAGAGTTTGTTTTATCACTTTAGACTTGTTTGCCTAAGTGATATTTGTGTAGTCGCATTATCGTTACAGTAATAACTTATTCGTTAGTAAACTATTACTAAACTACAATATGACAAAAACTGGCAAATGTATGCTTGCAATAAGTTAGCTTGAATGTTATCATAATCTTTCATGCCCATTTCACTTGTAATGAAAGGCTTTATAACTAATTTATTTGACTTCTGTTTGTGTAGTGTTAAGATAAGATAATGTTTCTGTCGAGCGTACAATTAACTTTTGCGTAAAAAAAATTAAAAATGTATGATGATTGTAACAACAATAATAAAAAAATTAAATAGCAAATCCATTTAACTCCTTCCCAAGGGTTTCACCATTACTCAATCAATTAAGTTATTGTTTATTTTGCGCGTTTCGCGAATCGATTAGTACTTCCGTTTTAATATTTTTCAATCAAATGGCAACCATACTGCGATATTCAGCATACAAAATGTCAAAAATACAAACTTCCTTATAAAGTATAGGCCTACATTATTCTACTCTAAGCATTTTACAATCATAACATTTACTATTGAATAAGCGCACGACAAATCACAAAAACATCGTTAAAACAATTTTAAGAATCGACCCAAACCAGGAAAGTATTTCGAAGGCCCGTCCCTCGCATTAAATATCATACCAACATCTCATTTCAAACTGGTTATCTGCCGTAGATTTTGTTGATTTTTGTCTAAGTTCCATTTGATATGTTCAGACGATTGATTTAGAAAATAAGAACAATTTACAGTGTTTTGAGGTTTGTAGACTTTAATTGCTTCATAGTACTGTATATAGTTGTGCTCGTTTGACTTTGATTGAATCGGATCCGTCGTTCGTCCCTACTGTATTTTTTTTTATATAAACGGCGTTAGCAAACTGACACATATACTTTCTCACATTCACTTGATATTACATTTAACATCCTACTACTCACATGATAAAAAAGTCAAATAATTGTACTGGGTATATGAGAGGATAGCGATTTCAAATGTGTAAATCACGTAATTTGCAATGGGAATGTTGCTGGAAGTCAAACTTTTTAACCGTAACTGTAACCGTGTTTGGGGTTGTTTCGTTTTTCAATCAAAATTGCTGGTAAAATCTATTTTTTTAAATCTTATTTTCATTTTTTTGCTTTATGGCAAATCTACTTCAAAACAACACGCCTGGAGATACCATGAAGTACTAGTCCCCGCGCGTATAACAAATTTCATCGAAATCCGACTACAGATGTAGTCTAGTCTGTAGCTACAGGCCTACGTTTCTGTGCCTACACTTAACACAACACAGACACCAATTCAAAATCCACTTTTGGGGGTTAGGAGAGCCTGTAACGGATGTATCCATCCAAAACTCTAAGTGTTTTCTCTTTAAGCGAATTTCCCTAATTTTTGTTGATTGGAGGACGGCATTTTACCGTCCGAAATTTTGTCGAAAAGAATATTTTCTTCATAGGAAGAGAAAGTAAAAGTAAACATATCGTGTATCGGTATGCCTCATTCATTCATTCCCAAAGTAAATTCTACTCTGCACTCGCGAATGCAAACGATGCAAACTCATCATATAAATGGATTATTCATCACAAACACAGATTTGTTAATTCGGCCCAAATACTGCATTTGCCGAAGTTACTCCGAGTCAATATTGCTTCATATTACAGTATTAAGAATTTTAAATAATGTTCTTATTCAGGAGAAACTTATGTTTTCGTGTTATTGCTTTCAGAACGTAATTTACGTTCTGAAACTAACGTTTAAACAATAATAGACATACTAGAATAAAAATAACGAATACATTGTGAATTAGCATAGTGACGCTTTTTTGGATCAATGCTAAATTAATTGAGGGGTCCGTATTTTACTTTTAAGGAATCGTAATTTGTATCCTCTACTTCAAACCATATGTCATTGACGTCATAGTCTCATTCCATATCCGGGTTTCTTCAATTGTAGGAAGAAAGCAGACTTCAGACAGCTGTTTTTGTTACACCATCTCCAGACGTGCGTGTATGTACGTTTAATCGGCGTGGTGGTGAATTTCATGCAGAATCACTTGATAATCAATATAAATTAGGGATTCCTGTTCCAAAGGTTTATTAAAACATATACAGGGTGGCGCAGATGGATCGGGTGGTTTTAAAATACTTGTCAAACTGTCAATTTAAAAGGTATTGGATTGAAATAAAGTGCAAAACGTGTAGTTACAATGGAAGTTTATTGACAAAAAATTAGTTAAGTTAGTTTTCAAAAATTACATCCATCAAATGCCTTCCTTCTCGAGCGACGCATTCTTGGATTCGGTCCTTGAGGTTCCGCATTGCTCGCTCAAGCACATCACCAGGAATTGATGTGATTTCGTTGTGAATTGCAGCCTTCAACTCCTGAAGCAAGGGTCTACATGAACAAACCCCGGACCATTCAGGAGTTGAAGGCTGCAATTTACAACGAAATCACATCAATTCCTGGTGATGTGCTTGAGAGAGCAATGCGGAACCTCAAGGACCGACTCCAAGAATGCGTCGCTCGAGAAGGAAGGCATTGGATGGATGTAATTTTTAAAAACTAACTTAACAATTTTTTTGTCAATAAACTTCCATTGTAACTACACGCTTTGCACTTTATTTCAATCCAATACCTTTAAAATTGACAGTTTGACAAGTATTTTAAAACCACCTGATCCATCTGCGCCACCCTGTATTTATACAGTAAAACGTAATTTTATCTACACACTACACACAATAATGATGTATTTGGCCATGTAGACGTTTCATATCCAAACAAAGCTATAAGCCGAGTTTTTATTTCTGCTCAGCTGATGCCAAATATGACAATTTACGAAAAAAAACGTTGATCAGAATTGAACCAACTCTTTTCTCTATTCAATAAATGTCTGAGAATATTCTTGGCTATTAAAATCTGGCCTAACTCATTCGCGAATTTTTTTTTTTTTTGAAAATGCAATTTTGTATAGAGACATTTGTCGCATTTAAGTTTTACTTTAACGTAACTAATCTTTCAAAAGCTATTTAGGTGTTAAAAGAACTGTAGACTAAATGTTAACGTCATAACACTACAAAACCACTACCGTACGTTTACATATTTGTTTATGTTTCGCGTTTTCTTATTATATTCTGTCAAACAACTGATTGAAATAAATCTATAAGAGTTTTATAAATATGTGACAGCACTATAGTCTACTGTCAAATGTACACCCGTGTGCTCCTTGATGAGGCAGGTGTGGGAATAGTCTTAATCTCTTCGTTTGACCTTGGAGAAATACAATTTCGATGGTGGCACTCTTGAAAATTGTGCGTTTGAACGCTGTGGGTAAAAAACAAAATGGCCGCCATTTAAAATGTTTAAAGTCAAATTCCATGAAAACCAGCTATTAAAATAAAGTTTTGCAACACATTATTTAAAGTCATTTTTATTCCAAATCGAATGACACTTTATTTGCGAAAATCGGATAATAAATAAAAAAGTTATGTAACTTTTGTTATTAATGCTAATTATCAAAATGGCAGTCATTTTAACACCACAAAGTTAAATTCCATAGAAACTAGTGACAAAAACATTATAAAAGTTACATAACTTTTTTATTTATTATCCGATTTTCACTAATAAAGTATCGTTCGATTTTTAATAAAAAGGACTTTACATATTGTGTTTCAAAGTTTGGTTTTTAACCGACTTCCCCACTACCAACAAAAGGAGGAGGTTCTCAATTTGTTTGTGGCGATGTTTTTTTTTTTCTATGTATGTTCACCAAATTCTCTGTGATTCTTTTACCGATCAGTGTGGTTCCACCACCAAAATAACCAGGAGAGTTTCTATTTGGTACCTTATATATTATGTTTAAGTATAATATTTGTTTCGGTGAAAAATTCTGAAAACCTTAAATATTCAACATTTATTTTGTTTACATTTGTGCAGATTGTTTACATTTGTGCAGAGAAGGCAATAAATCATAATAACATTCATACAGCTGTTAGTTGAAACCATTTAAATGAAGCTACAGACAATTTTTCATGAAACAGTTGCTTCATATTGATCAATAAACTATTTCTTGCCATGGAGCCTAAATGAATTACATTGAGAAAAATGCATTTTGTTTTGGTTACTATAAAAAATGTATTTTAACGTTTTACCTGATTTGTGTATACAGTAATTCTGTTTTTAGTATTGAATATTCTGACTTACAAAGACATATATGTTTCAGTGAATAGCTGTATGATATTGTTGACAAATAAAGGTGTATTGTGAAAACCAAAGCATTCGTAAAACAGGTCTAAATATAAATCAAATGCAATTATTCCTTACACGACCTAAGAAGTGTGACATTGCATAATCGTCAATTGTCTTAAAAGTGTTAAATATTTTAATTACTAAACATGCATTTGCAGATGTGGAATGTTTATTGATATTCTCTACCCAGTTACTATATCATATCAATACTATTATGCCTGCTTCGGAAAGTCCTAGAGGAAGATGATTTGCAATTTCGACTAGGCTATATCTTGATCAAAGAAAACCACCTACATGGCTTGCACCACTTTTAGCTGAACCAATCTTTCATATACATATTTCATTTGCAGATGTGGAATGTTTATTAATATTCTCTACCCAGTTACTATAACATATCAATACTATTATGCCTGCTTCGGAAAGTCCTAGAGGAAGATGATTTGCAATTTCGACTAGGCTATATCTTGAGCAAACAAAACCCCCTACATGACTTACACCACTTTTAGTTGAACCAATCTTTCATATAATATTTTCCAAAGGTACTATACGAAAGGTACTATAGTGTTAACGACCAATTTTCCACTTTTGAGAGATTTTTTAGTGCTGGTAGCTGAGGAATAACTTTCATATTGTTCCAAAAGGCTTGAGACGTTACTGTATTTCTTTTTACAATGTAGAAGTACACCGATTGCAGGAAACGATGATGTCTGACATTTCAATGTATCTAGAAAAGACAATTAGTTTTTCATTAGGCCTAATGTAATGGACAACTCTTTCTTTCTTAAGGAATATCTAAAGATGTTTATTTCCATACCCATTGATTATGTAACCTGAACAGGTGACTCAAGCAGTTTTAAAATAATGATTGTTCTGTGGAACTTTTGATTGTTTCAAACAGTTTTGCTTATCGAAAATCCTCATGTAATTAATATATAAAAAAATATACAGTCACTAAAAATCATGAAATAATTTATTTTTGTAAAAAAATACAACCGACTTCAAACGCTCTAAAAAGAATGAAATAATTTCAATAAAGTAAAAACTTTTGTATTAGGCAAGCTCACGTATTTCAAGTCGGCGCGGCTCAAACTGCAAATATGATTGATGTGTGTGTATTTTGAATATCAATAAATTGTAGCTGGATAACATAAATATATAAAAAACATACTGAACTGTTTTATTGTTTATACCTATATTAAAGGAAATATTTTCTTGTATTTTATGTTTACTTCAGAATAAATGCATTATGAAAATAACACACACAAATGTTCTATATGAATAGGAAAATAATTTAGTTTGATATTATGATAGGGAAAAGAAGCTAGTAGTTTAGTATTAAAACGTTACTTTTCCAAGTTAGAAACATTTAAATGCGTTATAATCTTTTTAAAGATACTCGTTAATACCACTATAATACCGATCTCTGATTACGGTAATAAAATAACACTTAACGCATAACTATGAAAAAGACATGCAGATTAACACCTTTAGTTATAGATAGTCACCTGCAATATGGACACCCTCTTTCAATTTTGCATCAAAAATCATCATAGAGCCGCGCTGACTTAAAATACGTGAGCTTGCCTAATACAAAAGTTTTTACTTTATTGAAATTATTTCATTCTTTTTAGAGCGTTTGAAGTCGGTTGTATTTTTTTACAAAAATAAATTATAATTGCTGGTTTTCATGGAATTTGACTTTAAAAACTTTTAATGGCCGCCATTTTGAAATTCGATGAGCCTAATCAAAGATTTTTTCGGAGAATGTTAATAGTTTTAGACTTAAAGTTTATACTAAGTTTCATAAAAATATCTTCAAGGGCTATTGAGTTATGAGTTATTTTCAAAAAATTCAAAATGGCGGATTACGGCTAAACTAAGCCGAAATTGAAACAAATTTATACAACATTTATGACTTATTTTTGCACATAGAATCTGAATCTGCACAGTCCACAACGCTTTACTGAAACACCCTTTATTACTTTTTGAAATATTTAACTGTCCTGGGACATTACATCCACCCTGATAAATTTTATTTATGAAAAATATAAAATTATGTTTTATGAAATAATGGTTGATCCTACATAAAAACTGTAATCATATTTTTTGTGCAGATTTAAAATAGCTACATTTTGGTATCAACAATTCTTTTGTAACCCTAACGGTTACTGATATAAGTAAGAAAATAAGTTTGCGATGGCGGCCATTTTGTTTTTTACCATTCGGCGTTCAAACGCACAATTTTCAAGAGTGCCACCATCGAAATTGTATTTCTCCAAGGTCAAACGAAGAGATTAAGACTACTCCCACACCTGCCTCATGAAGGAGCACACGGGAGCCTGTATATGTACATTTGACAGGGGACTACTAGTTAGACATAATGAACATAACCAAAACATATTTAATATATGGTTTGAGTTGCTTCTATACAATCGATTTTGGGTGTGTACCTAACTGTCTCACTAGATTTGTACAACCATGTGTCTTCTCCCGTTGCAAATGAGAAATAGTTTTACAACATTCTGTGTTCTCAAACAGTTTTCAAGTCCTATGTCGTGTGTTCGTGCACATTCCACACTTGTGCGTAGTTACCTCGGCAATTTTGCATCCGTGGGCTTGGCCTGTCACAGACTAGGTATCTGCGTCCATCGCCGGGCAACAGCCGCGGGCAATACAGGAGACCGGTAGCTGGTCAGCGAGTGGGCAGACGGGCATTCCTGACCTGTGCCGGGCATCTACACGCTGGCAACTTGTTGACACGATGAATAATTTGTGGTGATTACTCGGGAAATCTATGTAAATAGGTGGATTCTGGAGTGCGTGTTTGTTCCTGAGTAAAACCTCCTTTGAGGTAAAACGCAAACTACAGATAAGTCTGAGCTGTAACTTTTTACAAATCTCCTAGATCATTGACTCAGCCATGTATCTCTTAATTTTCCTAAAATCCTCTCGGCTTAAGTGTGGACGGCCAAATATTTTGATAGGTCTAGTAGGCCTATGACTTGTGTAATTAGCAACAGAAGAAAAGCTACGGACAGTGTAAACAAATCTAGCGTTAGGTTTGGTCAATGGCATGCCTTTACTTTACACTAATTTCGTTAAACCTTTACATAAGGAGCATAGACTTAGAAATAATAACTGGATCGGGGTGCTAATTTAGAGAGTTTGACCAAGAACTAAGCTTATCTCAACACACCTTTATTTGCCTTTTAATATTTGACAAGACAATTTCGAATATATCATTCAGGCAAGCCGTTTAATAATCATCAACCAAAAGATCAAATCTAACTTAGTAAGCCAATATGTATTTACAAACATATTTGCTGCCTTTAGCAGAGTTAAACCTTTGGAGTTATTTAAATTATTTATTGAAAATAACATCAACAAAAGAAATCAAAGGCAAACAACAAACTGCTTTTACACAAAAACGATATGTTGTACTGGGATATCTATCGTGACATATAGGTAATTTGATTCTGAGTTTGTTTAAATATTACAATAATTTGCTTCACATTTGAGCTTTTTAGGGACGTATGTCCCTACAAGTCACTAGTTTAATTTTAATTACGTTTATTTGATCTACGCCTGAGACATCTTTAAAGTTATTTTACACGGGAACGGTCCAAACCCTAGTCCTCTACTATTTACCGGACGTCAACACATTCTGTTAAGACAATAATAGGTTTTTTACATACCTCAGTAAAATAGTCCAAAAATGGTATTGCTCAACAGCTTACATGTTTCGTTGCGAAGACAACATTATCAAAGCTTGCAACATGTAAGCTGTTGAGCAATACCATTTTTGGACTATTTGACTGAGGTATGTAAAAAACCTATTATTGTCTTAACAATATAGTCCAGGGGCCGGAAACATGAATTTACATTCTGTTAGGTAGAATAATTATTACCGCAAAGACTACAATTGCAAGTTTTTTTGTAATCGCATCTGGTTTCAGTTACGATTTTGCTCGATTGAATTTTAACCAGCGACATCTAGATTTGAAGGCTAGCACTAGGCTGACCCGACAATTATACCCATTTAAGTGCCCAGACAAAATTAAGGTCCCGGATTGTATTTGTGCATTTTCACGTACAGTAACATCTTTTTCATTTAAGCCAGGGATTGTTAGTGGAAGAAAACTAGAACAGATGTGGAGCTGAACAATCAGCGTGTATCGGGAACTGCTAGTCACTAACCTTGTACGTCCTACATACCCATACCGACACCAACTCATAGGGGCCCCACAGTACACAAGAGCACTCACTGTACGTACTCCACCTGCGACCAAAATAATTTGAGTTTATCTGTGATCTACAGCAAAATGTGTCAGCAGGTTTAATTTTATGTGAAAAAGATACCTACCGACGATCACCTAAAAATATCGTTAATTAAAGAAGACTAAAGTCCTTGAACAGCCCGAATAGGTTCATCAACCACAGTTACGTAACAATCACTCAAATCAATGTAAATAATTTTATGTCTGGGATACTGGGATAGGTTTGAAGTGAGCAAGTGAACAAACCCTAATCGAAGGGATGAAGTAAGACCGGTTTCAAAGAATGCTGCATAATTTATTTCCAGTATTTAGTCAGTCATTGGCTTAGAGCTACTATCGTCTTTTGAAACTGTATTTTTCTGTTAACCTATACTAAAATTCACTTTCAACGTGCAGATCGAGAGGGTTCAGCTTTTTCATCATCTAATGTCCCGGAAAATGTTTGGATCGCATATTATCTCGTATTAGCCCACCTTACCACTGATTAAGTTGTACAAGGAATAAATAAACATACAGAACCAGTACTAGTAATATTGTTTCTGCATGAGAACATATTAGTTTGAGATAGAAGGATTTTTATTTAGATCCCAACTGAACGTCATCACGGTTACATTCTAGTTCAACAAATGGACCAATTAGAACCAACATTTATGCTGGCTTGATCACGGAAATTACCCAAAAATAATGTAACTAGGTAAAATTTAGCAATGACAAAATAAATCCCTGACTTATATTAAATGAAGTAGAATATTTTCCATTTGTTTAAGAAATCTGGGTTACGGTTTCATTACCACAAAAAATATGAACTCGCATTTGATCAATACAATTTAAAACTCATTTCTAATTTCCCAACAATAAATCTTATTTTTCGCATAGGAAATCCAGGAAAGGCAATGTAAGAGTGGATTAAGATTAAAACGAGGATTTTCTTTTCTCAAATTTTATTTCGCAAGAAACCCACCTGTGCCCCACTACTCACAGTTCTTGGCTAGGCTGCGCGATTATACAGGGAGGAACTTTTAACGGTCGTCTTTTCTTCACCTGGCGCTAGCACGAGCTGGAGCAGCTGTTTAGGGGGGTGAGGAACAGCTGGTCGACCTACAACACTGAAATATTGTTGAGAAACCAATACTTGTATATGATATGCGACATAAATATGTAACACAATGCTAGAAAATGTTGAACACCAATTTGTGCTTTTTGCTACTAAATAATTGCACATTTAGTTTTAGTATGTTATTATCTCTTGTTATTTCCTCCCTGTACCCTTTTACAAAATTATATTTACAACATAATATTTACACAATTTACTTAATATATTTGATTTGTGTTGTCACGTAAAAGCTTTTAATTCATGAACACCATGCCCATTTGATTTTCCGATACCCCCATGTCCCATTTCTTCAATTCTTTTTCGAGATAGTTTATGATATTCAGCAATTAATCCACAGTATTCATCAATAAGTTCGTTACGGGTTTTTTGCTTTGTTTAAAGGATGATTAAGTTTATTGATGGTTTAAGTGACGTTTAAGGGGTTATTGCCTACGTTTTCTATGTAAACATTCTAAAACTTGTGTTTTATTACAGTGAAATTTTCTATTTCTGTGATTTTGCCAATCTCTCAACCAGTTACGGAAAATGGCTCAATAATCCTTGAAACTCAACATCTCAAAATTCGTGATTAGTTTCAGTCTGGTCAGTGAATCAAGAGTTTGGGGTTGGAATCCATCGAGCTATTCTATTGTCAAATTATCGCAATTCAATTAATCGCACAATACTCGCAGTCATCCAGTAGTCGCATCATTTGGTGATAAACCAATCGAACATTGGTAGTTGGGCTTTCAGGACCTAGGTCTAACTATTCGACTATTTAAGTTATGTATAAGTGCAGAACAATCTGTTGTCCTAAAACGTATGCTTTCACTGTCTTAGTTGCAATATAACTAACACATTAAAAAATGTTTGGTAAAAAAGTACCATATAAGATTACTTTTTGACAAGTTAAGGACAGGATTTTCGGCCATGAATCGTCTTGACATAAATATATAATTCCTCTTTAGCCTATTTCCACAGAAAAATTGTCTCTTCTCTGTTCTATTACTACAATGGCATACTTAATTTACTAGATCTAATTGCATTTACGTTCGTAGTTCAAGCAAATTGTATTGTGCATTCAGCATGCGCCTCTGCGTAAATCAAAGAAGAGAAGAGGGAAATGCCACTATATTTTCCAACTCGTTTACCTTCTACAGTAATTCAAAGCCAAGTAGGGATTGACCCGATATGGTTGTCAATGTAACCCAGTAAAACTGCCAGTTAACTTCATTGTCTCAATTGACCGCAACTATAGCAGCTGCTCATACACTACTGATGAAACATTCTAACTTGTGGTCTCGCATAATATTATCAAATATACACTAGTGTAATACAGTACCACATTACCTGTTAGATAAATGACAACGTGTCAAATTAAGTTGCAAACATTTGTCCGTGCATTGTCAGAGACTAAGTTTCAGATATCAGAAAATGCAGTGACTACTGTCTCATTAAAAGGTTTTGTTTTGAATACAGACATTTCTTGTTGGAAGACCACTTTGGTGCTGGAGTTAAGGTTATTCAAGAGTTTCTCGGAAATTTTCCATAACGATCAGGAAACAACATTTTCACGACGTTTCGGGATCTGAAAACTAATTCCATACTCAAGGTGGAGGTGAGAAAGTGGCTGCACCATGAAAATATTTCTACAATAATTTAGCCAAAGATCATATATTTCAGCTCACAAAACATGAGCACTTTTTAATAAATTGTTATAGTAAGTTTCATTTTAAAATCCCTATCGTATCTCAAGGATTTTAATTCAAGAAAGAAGTACAAAGGTATCAATTAAATGTTTTTCTTTCACATTGTGTTGAATAGCCATCAACGATTTTCAACTGGTGTATTGACCTCTGTAAATTATTCACAAATTCAATCACGTTTGTACTGAACACAAGAGTTAGGCTTTAAATAGCTCAAATCGATGATTGTTGCATGCTAGAAGGCGTAACCATGGGTCTTCAAGGGGAAATGTTTGACATGCAAATCCATAAGTACTCTTGTACGAGTTTTCTGAACTTTATGGGATTTGATCGGAAATAAAATGTATTTCTGACCACGCGATATGTAACCCCTTCTTGAATTTTTTGTTTGCAAATTTTTGTAGCAATAGTTAAACGATGTAGAACTTCTCAGACAAATCGAAAATTGTTGTTTTGAATATTAGAGAGTTTTGCTCTGCTGTGGTAATTATGATGCAGTTTTTATAAATGGATGAGCCGAGTTAGCGTGCGCTACTGTAGAAGGGCGTTGTAGTGGTTTAGTATCGAACGCTCTTGTCACTGTCAGAGCCGTGCTATACTAATGCAGTCAGGGGATCTATTGACTCCGGGATATCCCATTACTTCATATTACTCATCCTTTCGTCCAAACGTAAGGTATCTTGATGGACCAATTGATAAAATCTCAGAAGTATCAAAATTTTTAAAGATTTAGCACTCAAGCTTGATTGATATTCAATGCAATTTGCAAATTGAAAATATCATCACCTTATTTGAAACAGATTTTTATTGATTGAATTCACTTCTTTACTTACTGAAAGATTCCTCGAAAATACTATTGAAAGACACCAAGTAAATGTGAAATATTTTGGTGAACGTCTACTACAACTAATACTGAAGTTAATATCACTGCCAAGAGATTAATAAATACGGACAAAACTTCGCCCTACCTTTGTCACGCTGTCATTATTAACATTTTCAGGTGTCATATTAAATCCGGTGGCACTTAACACTGTATTTCAGATATTACTTTTTTAATTTTGAAATATCGTTTGTTTTTGAACATGTAGATTAGTGGTGATTAATAGAGTAAGTATGTTGCACGGAAGTAATCAAAAGAATTACTTTCAGCATACTAAAACATTTACGGATTTCCCATTTGCAATTTAATTCTGCGACATATTAATGTCACAAACTTCTTCCCTTGTTTGTAAGTGGGTGGCCTTAATTTTACCCAGAGCTTATTGGGTTTCTGGTACACTCTAAAATCATAGACGCTAACTACATTTTAGCGTAAAATAAAACTCTTCTTTTGCAGTATATAGTTACTTTATTAGTCTAGTTTATGATTTTTACGCATTACACTTGTTTCAAAATAGTAGGCCTATCATCATAACTTTTTGAGATGGGGATGAAACCTTTTATCTTTATTTTGGACTACATTTTCCAAAAAATAAGTGAAAGGATGGTTGTAAAATGCAGTGAGGTGTCTTGTGTAACTTCGTTGTTGACTGGGACAAACTGTTTCTTTAGCGAGAATTATTTTATTAAAAACCCAATTAACAATGGATGACCGCTGGTTTTGCTTATTCTTGAGATCAATGTGAACTGTATGACATAGTGACATAGACTAACCAACACAAGTTGACTTCTCAACCCATTGTAAATTTTGAAGCAATTTGAAGCTCGCTTTTCATGTATAGTTCATGTCTGGTGACACTGATCGCTGTAGTGTCGTCGAAATTTTCTTTATATTATTTTAGAGTTAATTCCGTGATTTATGCTTTACTAT
This sequence comes from Macrosteles quadrilineatus, assembly GCF_028750875.1. Lineage (NCBI taxonomy): Eukaryota > Metazoa > Arthropoda > Insecta > Hemiptera > Cicadellidae > Macrosteles > Macrosteles quadrilineatus. Next base: position 76,574,735 of record NW_026542602.1, on the reverse strand, counting down.
TTTGTTTTATAACTAGGGGACGAGTGATTTTTACTTTCTCCCCTTATACCATAGTAATGGAGAAAGTATTGTTTTCGTCCAAATTTTCGAGTTTGAGTTTTGAGTGGATATATTCGTTTTGGGTCCCCCTGGACCCAAAAAAGTGGTTTTCGAAGCGATGTCTGTGTGTGTGTGCGTGTGTCTGGATGTGTACAGAGCTAAGGACTACTAGTACACCTGTGGTCCGATTTCGATGAAATTTGGTATGTAGGTTCTAATCCATTGTATCTCCAGGTGTTTTTTAATTTTTTTGAAATTTTAATTTTTAATGGGGATTTCCCCATAAAAACCCATAAAAATTGGAAAAATCGGATTTTATCAATAATGGCCCGAACGATTTTGATAACAATTTAGTATGTTGTAGCACTTTAAATTCTGAATAAAATGGTACAAATCCAATTTATGTAAAAATTACGGTTCAATAGTTATTGTAAATTATGTTATTTTCCAATAAAAACCCCATAAAATAACGGAAAATCGGATTCCCTCAAAAAATGGCCCGAACGATATTGATATAAATTTAGTATGTTATAGTCCTTTAAATTCTTAACAAAACTGTACAAATCCCATTTACTCTCATCGCTTACACCTGATAAAGGTAGTTGACAAACTTATGGGAGAAAGTATGTGTCAGAATGCTGATACCGTTTATTTATGATTAGATCGTTTGTTTGGTTAAACGAGGTTTTACATGAGGTTTTAATTGACCGAAATAACAAGAAACTAGTTGTAAACACAACATGCCCTCTTCAGTGAACCGGACAGAACTTACAATAAAATTGTCTTCAGCTGATCCATAAGGATGAGGAATCTACTAAGAGATTATGTTTTATCTATGATAGTAATTAAACATATGTTTTGGAGGATACATTTTATGTTTTTGCACTGATTTATTTTACCGACGAAAGTTTGTAGAAGGGGATGAAAGGAGTTTCTCTAAGCATTCCCTCACGTAAGCGGAGACGTTGGCTGAATTCCAAAACTGAAGGGAAAGATGGGAACGAGAATTTCGGGGCATTGCCCTTAACGCAAGTAAATATAAATTCAGAATTTCGTTTGCCGTTAGTCAAATTTTCATAGATTCAATTTTTTTTCATCATTCAAAATTTGAAAACAAATAATTAAAGATGAAATATTTAAGCTACGGAAACGGATGCAAATATGTTGTATTTCGATTAGAATGTAAATTATGTGTTTTGTATGGCTACCAAAAGATTTTGTATAGGCTGAGTTATCTTTAACTAGGTGGAAATTAACGCGACACATATTTTTATACATTTTTGCGATCAATAAAATCGGATAATTCTGAGATAAAATACTACTAACGCCTTTCGTTGTACTCTTTCTCAAAATTACACATTATAGAAACATATAGTTTTCTTTCCAATAATTAATTGTAATAACATAATATGATAGACATTTTACACTTTTTTTTATTTGGCCATAAATGTACTTCGTAATTGATCAATCAAATTTAAAGTTTTAACGTGATTGAAAATATATCTCTTTTTGAATTTAATAATTGGATGTTTTGTCAATCAAACAGTTATTGTTTAAACTTGAGTTATACAGTGTGAATCAAGCTAATTAGGGTAATAGACGAGTCTCATGCTTAATGACCTATTACGAATTATTCTCACTGATTTTATAACTACTACGATGCAATAAATGCTAACCTCTTTGTTTTACAATGAACTCGTGGGTAAAATAATGCAATTGCTTTCGTTTAGATTCTGTTAATAGTTTGAAGTTGCACTTTATAAATATTTAAAAATGCTATAGGGAATAGTATTTTTGCTCAGTTGTGTATCATGAAATAAGTTATATTTTCCAATTGGTATTATTGCATGAGTAGAAATATTGAAGAGCGTTGAAAGTCTCAATTTTTAACACGGCGACCTGATTTGTTTAAGCATAAAAGTATTGGAAACTGCGTGTTTCCTAGTATCAAGTTTCTTAAAATATTGTCAATATTCGCTTTGGGAAATGATGCTGCATTTCTGACAAACATCACTTTGATGATAAAGTTTGAAATATCAATTCTTGGTTCTGTTAGGTTTGATAAGAGGGGACGTTTTATGTATGCATTTATTATTGTTTTATACTTTATTTTGAGTTTTTGAACATGACACTGAATAAGTTCCTGATAATTGAAAAATCGATTATGGATAGTAAAAAATATTATTATTAAGTACTAACTCTAAAAACAATTTTTTTCAATACTGTACACAAATGTACACAACTGAAGTAGATCCACGAATTTCTAAAAATATTCTTACTACTCTGTATTACTAAGTTTTACTAGCTTCTATTGTTACAAAGGGTTTCTATTAATAACTCCATTAGTGGTGAAAGGCTTCCATTACAATCCTGTCAGATTTTAGTTGGAAATTGGAAGATTTTTCAAAATTGTTCTATGTATTGTGTACTACTTTAGCTAATATTCCTGAAACGTAAGCTCCTTTGAATATGTTATACGGTTATACTATGCACTACTGATTTCAAGAATTCTCTTAATTTGTTCGTATTTTTCGAGTACGATTATTGTAACTGTATAAATAACTGTATTTTAAACTTTGATTCTGTCAAATTTAAACAAGAGGATTTTATTAAACCAATATGAACTATTAAATGATCCGTCGTAAACGCATATGTCACTATAGTCTTTAAACATAACACAGTTTTAAACAAAAATTAATTTAGATTTAGCTTGCAACTTAAGAACTGGTTTTCTTCACTCCCGGATTTACAGTTTTGAAACTTTAACCCCTCTGGTCCTTCAAAACCAGCGCAATATCAATTTATATCGGTTGAAAGATTTAACCACAAATATCAGATAGTTAGTAAACAACTTTCATCTCGTATCTTTTGGGGAAACTTCACTATGACCAAGTACCTACCCAATTTCCTAAACCAATATCGCATAAAATGCTTCGTAATATCCAATTGTCGACCATTTGGCCCAATCTACTAAAAAAAAGTTATTGTCTCCCAAATCACTATTTTAGTTGTTTACGCTACTCCGTATACCAATGTCGAATAGGTAAAAAAAGTCTGGTTGTTTGAAATATACATTATTTTACGTGATTTAAAATTAGATACCCAGTATCACAGATATCTTTAAATATTTCTCCAAGTTTTGGTTTGGGAGAGGAAAGTTAAGAATGTATTGGAAAAAGATTAGGGTCGTACGCTGACAGAAACTTGAAAATCAGCAACGATTGCTTGGGTTTCACGTGTAAAAATGTTAACATTCTGCGAAGCCTCAAAGATATAACTAATGGTAACAAGTTATCGAATCAATATTTTCTCGTTAAATTAAGTAGTTGTGAAAATTGACACATTTTCTGAAAACACCATTGGTTTGATAATTTTGGATAATTAAATCCTGATTGAATGATCTAATCAAAATGCTTGTCTTAATGTCGGTAAGGCTTTACACGTTCTATGTAATTGAACCCAAATCAAAAGTAAAAATCATGATACAGTATCATCATTAATTATAAAAATAATTGAATTAATCCAACTTTTAGTTTTATCTATTTACGCTTTGGACTGACAATAACTCCGTAACTTTTTAAAACGAGATAAAATACAATAATTTACTAAACTGTGTTTCTGACATTTTAAATGTTTCCTTCAGAATCGTTTGGTGCCTTTTTTCTTCAAGAATAAATGGTTTTGAAACATTTTCTTGTGACTTTCATGATTACGATTTTTATAAATTTGTATTTTGGGTGTTTATGGCTTTGCTACATGAGCATAGTCTCAAATTTGTATTCTTTTTTACGGGTTTCGTTTTCATAATGTTTACTTCTTCTGATTTAATTTTTTATGTTTGAATCGTCAACTCGTACTAATTAATTAATTATTTTATTTCTTTTGTAATTTTTTATCTGACAATATCTTTGACAACTCCAAGTAAATGATTTGATATCAAAATCATCGCTGAACGAATCATAAACATTAATTCAATGTGTTTTGTTGTTAAATTTGCTACGTTAACATTTTTCTAGGTTATCAAACATTTAAATACTCCAGTAAACCTCGCTATCAGTGTTGTTACAAATGGGAAAGGTTGCGCCAAGACTGTCTGTCTGTTCAGTAATGATTTGCCCTGGACATGTGACGTGTCGTCATAGCAACCGGACAACCTGTTGTACACAAACTGTAGTAATGGCACATCGGTTGTAGTGAATACTCTAATGTCTCCAGCTTACAGCCTGATCTTAAGCCCAGTTTATTAATTGTAGGGGTTTTGTTCAACAATTGTATAAATTTAATGATACTTTCCACTAGTGGTAAATTGGGTAATTCCATGATATTTCAATTGAGGTTGACTTAAAATATGTCAAATTTAGAAGGGTTTTTGTAAAAGTTTATGATAAAAAAATTTACTTACTTGAGACGATTGGATCGTGTTATCAATGAAAATTGCATTTCAAAAGTTTAGTTAATTAACTGCACAAATCATTGTTTAACCATTCTAACGTCGATCTAATATTTGGAAGCTTTGAAAACAACTTATAATAAAGTAAAGTAATAATGCGACAAACCTTTTTTTTAATCTACGTCTTTTAATGCACGGGTATGTAATTACGAATGTAAATAAGCCAGGAGAACTAATAGCAATCTGGATTCTATTGTAAAGTAAATTGTTTGCCTATCTTTGTTGTCATTTACAGAGGGTAATAACGCTATGAAGATTTTTTTTATGCCATTGGCTTTTGTTGTTCCTGCAAAGATAAATTATTTCGATTAAGAAGAAAGTAAGGTTACTAAGTAAGGGTCATCATTGGTCGAGTGGTATGAGGATTTATGATAACATTGTATATAAATGTAGTTGCTAGCATAAATAGTTTATTTTATGAAAAGTCTATAAACATTGGTTTTAATTTTGTTCACTTTAAAAAGTACATTTTTATATGCAAACAACATTTATACTTTGCCAACAGTAAACATTTTGATGTTGGAAATTAATACTGTATTTTGAGATCAGGTTTGTTGGTTTGTAACACAACTATGCAACAGGATATATCCTTGTATATAAACACCTGTCTGTGACTGTAGTTGGTTTGATGATATTCAATTTCACTGATGACAATGTTAACACTATGCTCTAAACCTGATACAAGCATTATTGGGTCGGGTTGCTACGTACTAATACTGGCTCAAAATCACTGCATTTGCTGCAAGAGTAACAACTTGATTACTCTTAATCGTGGCTATTAAAATTGCAATTCCACCCTGCCTTTCTCAAAGGAGGATTTATTTCATACTTTTGCTGACTTCTATGTTAGTTAAAAACCATTTATTCAATTTCGATCATATTCAGCTTATTTCCTGAATATTCACATCTTTATGCTTTTTAACATAAATTTAAAAATAACAAAACTAATGTATGACATGCAAAGTTAAATGTGCACTCTATATCAATGAAGTCCATCTTTAGGTCCTAAAGAAATTACCCGAGTATAGAAATTACCCGAGTTCTAAGTAATAATGATTATTTTACAAAATTTAAACATTTTAACAAACAAAATAGTCTGGAACATTTTAACAGTTAATGGAAATAATAGCACCCAAAAAATAATAATGCAGGCACAAAACTGATGAACGACAAGAATTGGTAAACAATGAGGTTAGAGTCTGTTGGAATTGATTTTTCGATCACACTTAAAACTTAATCGAAACCATGATGGTATCAAAAGAATATATAAAACACATTACTTATATATTACAAATAGCTGACACATTTCATCGTTAAAAAACACCGAAAACTTAAAATCCAATCTGCTGCGTATGAAATCCTTTAAGAGTCATCTCTTCGTTGCTTCATTAGCGTTATCGAACGAAAGAGAAGAGTAGAGATAAGGAATAAAAATGGTCTGTGGAACGGAGGAACAATACATCGTGATGATACTATACGTCGTACCACTTAACATTAATAGCCCAATTAGTAGTCCTAAAGTATACTTGCTGTGGCGGTATGATATCTCAGAAGGTTTGTAGCACGGAGGGACAGTTTATCGAACTGATACTATTCGTGGTACCACTTGACATACTGAGTTAGTAGTCCATACTTGCTGTGGCGGTATGATATCTCAGAGAGGTTTGTGGCACGGAGGGACAGTTTATCGAACTGATACTATTCGTGGTACCACTTGACCTACTGAGTTAGTAGTCCATACTTGCTGTGGCGGTATTATATCTCAGGGATGTTCTGTAGCACGGAGGGACAGTTTATCGAACTGATACTATTCGTGGTACCACTTGACCTACTGAGTTAGTAGTCCATACTTGCTGTGGCGGTATGATATCTCAGAGAGGTTTGTGGCACGGAGGGACAGTTTATCGAACTGATACTATTCGTGGTACCACTTGACCTACTGAGTTAGTAGTCCATACTTGCTGTGGCGGTATTATATCTCAGGGATGTTCTGTGGCACGGAGGGACAGTTTATCGAACTGATACTATTCGTGGTACCACTTGACCTACTGAGTTAGTAGTCCATACTTGCTGTGGCGGTATTATATCTCAGGGATGTTCTGTGGCACGGAGGGACAGTTTATCGAACTGATACTATTCGTGGTACCACTTGACCTACTGAGTTAGTAGTCCATACTTGCTGTGGCGGTATGATATCTCAGGGAGGTTTGTGGCACGGAGGGACAGTTTATCGAACTGATACTATTCGTGGTACCACTTGACCTACTGAGTTAGTAGTCCATACTTGCTGTGGCGGTATTATATCTCAGGGATGTTCTGTGGCACGGAGGGACAGTTTATCGAACTGATACTATTCGTAGTACCACTTGACCTACTGAGTTAGTAGTCCATACTTGCTGTGGCGGTATTATATCTCAGGGAGGTTTGTGGCACGGAGGGACAGTTTATCGAACTGATACTATTCGTGGTACCACTTGACCTACTGAGTTAGTAGTCCATACTTGCTGTGGCGGTATTATATCTCAGGGATGTTCTGTGGCACGGAGGGACAGTTTATCGAACTGATACTATTCGTAGTACCACTTGACATACTGAGTTAGTAGTCCATACTTGCTGTGGCGGTATGATATCTCCGGGATGTTCTGTGGCACGGAGGGGCAGGTTATCGAACTGATACTATTCGTGGTACCACTTGACATACTGAGTTAGTAGTCCATACTTGCTGTGGCGGTATGATATCTCAGGGATGTTCTGTGGCACGGAGGGACAGTTTATCGAACTGATACTATTCGTGGTACCACTTGACCTACTGAGTTAGTAGTCCATACTTGCTGTGGCGGTATGATATCTCAGGGAGGTTTGTGGCACGGAGGGACAGTTTATCGAACTGATACTATTCGTGGTACCACTTGACCTACTGAGTTAGTAGTCCATACTTGCTGTGGCGTTATGATATCTCAGGGATGTTCTGTGGCACGGAGGGACAGTTTATCGAACTGATACTATTCGTGGTACCACTTGACCTACTGAGTTAGTAGTCCATACTTGCTGTGGCGGTATGATATCTCAGGGATGTTCTGTGGCACGGATGGACAGTTTATCGAACTGATACTATTCGTGGTACCACTTGACATACTGAGTTAGTAGTCCATACTTGCTGTGGCGGTATGATATCTCAGGGATGTTCTGTGGCACGGAGGGACAGTTTATCGAACTGATACTATTCGTGGTACCACTTGACATACTGAGTTAGTAGTCCATACTTGCTGTGGCGGTATGATATCTCCGGGATGTTCTGTGGCACGGAGGGGCAGGTTATCGAACTGATACTATTCGTGGTACCACTTGACATACTGAGTTAGTAGTCCATACTTGCTGTGGCGGTATGATATCTCAGGGATGTTCTGTGGCACGGAGGGACAGTTTATCGAACTGATACTATTCGTGGTACCACTTGACCTACTGAGTTAGTAGTCCATACTTGCTGTGGCGGTATGATATCTCAGGGAGGTTTGTGGCACGGAGGGACAGTTTATCGAACTGATACTATTCGTGGTACCACTTGACCTACTGAGTTAGTAGTCCATACTTGCTGTGGCGGTATGATATCTCAGGGAGGTTTGTGGCACGGAGGGACAGTTTATCGAACTGATACTATTCGTGGTACCACTTGACCTACTGAGTTAGTAGTCCATACTTGCTGTGGCGGTATGATATCTCAGGGAGGTTTGTGGCACGGAGGGACAGTTTATCGATCCAAAGCGTGCTGAAGTTGATATATCTGACCAACTCTACCACAACACGTCCTCGCCTGGCCCACGTGTACATAACAGGGATTATACTACTTAATTATCGTTTGGCCACCTCAACTTTTTTTTTATTAAAACTTCTTTATATCAACTCTTTTTTAATTTGACAATTTGCGTGTACGGTTAAGATTGGCCTTAATTTTTTAACGGTGTGTTGTGGTCTTGGTTTCTGAATTTTTCTTTTTCTACGATAAACCAAAAATGTATTAATATTTTTGTAATATATAGAGTTAAATATGTGGCCACTATGAATTCAACCTAACGTTTTATTTGTTATGGCAAATTAGTGTTTTTGAACACAAAAAGTTTAGGCTACGATTGTTAAATTATTAATATATGTAGTACTAATAAATTTATATTTTAAGTATAACTAATATTTATAACTTTTTCTAAAATGTTGAATTTATTTTCCGCAAAAATTATTGAATTATGGAATTGCAGTACGCTATATGCTACCTTAAGCCCTTAACTGTTTCGATAGTTTAGCTGATGCACCATTACTAATTTTTAAATAGGCCTGGTCGCGTTTTATATAGTCAATAGTCAAGAATATGTATTCATTAGTATACATAATTGTTCGTGAAGAGCGTTATAACCTCCAAAACGAAAAAAAACCAAGATGTAGATGTAACCAATTTTGAATAAACTTAATAGTATAAATACACGCCTTACTTAGTTTATTATAACAAATCAAATCAGTGTTTACTTCTGTTCAGTGAGTTTAGGTCAAAAAGAAGTTTTTGAATTTTTTAAATATTCTATTGTATGTACCTCAATACATAATCTTTCGTATTCATACGGTCTCAGCCATCATTGCTTACATTTATTGAAAATTTTAATTTTTTGTTTTTGTAAACATCATGATAAACATACAAACCATAGGAACTTAGAGATTTAAATATGTCCTTTACCAGAGTAGTTTTTGTTTTACAAAAAGCTTAAATATGTAGTTAAAATGTCTTTCCAAAACATTTTATTTTTTCCATGCTGGATAGTTCCAGCTCCCAAGTAGTTGTTTTGGATTGGAAAATGTGCCAAAACCGTTGAGAATAGAGAAATCCCCCGCCAATAACGGCCAATCTGGTGAGTCATGTCTGCTCCCTTTGAGATGTATAGGACCTGGTTTCATTATCCTCAGCTTCATGCTTTGTACCTTCAACATAAACTTCAAAGGAATCCGCAATAATCTCGTTTTATGGTCGTGCAAGGGAATAATGATTCTTTATGTTTATGTTTTCCACATTTGGCCCCCGTCTTTCATACTATTATTTTAAATACTCAGCGTTAAGTTTTTTATTCGTCCTAAGGTTGTGTATTAAAATTAAATATGTTAAACAAACAAAATTCGGAAATATTTAGCGTTTTAAGTAAGAACGAGCTTTAAATGGATACATCAACTAATGATGACGCTTAATGATTTGTTTGTTTTCAGTAGTTAATTTATTAGCTACGTTTTTCCACGATGTTTTTTTCTTGTGAGTAAAAATCAACATCTCCGTAGTTGTTATCTTAATACATTAGAAACCTTTAATAAAAAATAATGTTTTGGGAAGTTTTCAAATGGAATTAGTAACTGAATTAGGGATTTCCCATACATATACATAAAAAATAAACTTGTTACAAAATTAATAGAACCATTCACTTTGATGATTTTTTAGTTACTTTGAAACATATGTGTCGGAAAACAAATAGGAATTTTGACCGTCAGACTAGGTTAGATTAGTCAATAGTTTGTCTCTTTTTGGTTTTTATAAAATCATCTATTTGGCAGTAAAATAATTATGATATGACTCCTCTGGACGTTTTCCTTTGGGGGCAGTAAGGAATGACGTCTACTCGGTGCAGATTCGGAATCTGGATCACCTCCGACAGAGAATAGTCCCATGTGTTCGACCAATATCCCCAGAAGTACTGACGAAAACCTGGGAAGAGATTAAATTTCACTTAGATTTATGCTGGGCCACTACTGGTGCTCATATCGAGTTGTACCAAGTTTCTAATAAAACTTGAGAATTTTAGCTTTAAATACATAAATAAAACATTAAACATAGTATTTAATTTGATATCAGTATTTGCATTTAAAATGTTTCAGTTCGGACACCCTGTATTATTAGTTCATGCACAAGGAAAGTCACTATAAGTGTATATACGTAAAGAATATTTTTTTCGAGAAAAGGGATATGTTGAACATAATATCTGTGGCAGTTTTTTACAACGAAATGACAAAATGTCTATATAATCCAACATTTCAACTCCAAAAGTGATAGGAGCCCAGGCACGAAGCCCTAATTTAATCATATCAAGGTAGCGCCACTGACAGTCGCGTTACTCGCGCTGGAAATTATTTCCTTTTGCGTTACAAAATCAAATCTGCCTTTTGTACATCGGTGGACATGTTTCAGAAAGAATCCATATATAAAAAACAGTTTTGTCAAAAAGATAAACTCTAATTGAGTCATTTAATTAATACATGTCAATGAATTATGTTGTGTAATATTTTTTAATTATTTTGGATTAATTACATTATATCGAGTTTTACAGGCTGACAAGCTAATCCCCTCTTTCTAATAATCTTGGGCACAGAAAACGTACTACTATAACCCAGAATGCCAACCGCATGGTAAAAAGCATTAAGCGTTTTGAGAGAGAGCTTTGCCTGTCAATCCGTAGGCAGCGCCACCAGCGTTGCCATGCAATAGCATAGCAACGCTGGTGGCGCTGCCTACGGATTGACAGGCAAAGCTCTCTCAAAACGCTTAATGCTTTTTACCATGCGGTTGGCATTCTGGGTTATAGTAGTACGTTTTCTGTGTCTTGGGTTTCATCAAATAATCTGCAATCTTACAACTGATCTACAAGATCCAGTTGTATAACTCTCTTAATGGTATTTTAATGTTTTTTAATGTATTTTAATGGTTTACAATACCTTGGTTGCTGTAGTGACAACTATTTCGTCTCTCAGACCACCATGACAACAAGTGTCAAGTAGTCACTTCCTTTGAAGGTCGTCAACAGAATTCAATAAATAACACACGCACGAGGCACGGAAATACATACTTTTACAAAAAAAAATTTAAGTACATAAGTACTTGCTGTCAAGGTGGTCTATGTGGTCTGTGGCGTGTGCCTATGTCTTCTTTAACAGTTTATTTTGAGTTTCAGTATAATTTCATCACATTATCTTGTATTTCAGTTTAGTTTTATCAGTTTATCGCGTGTTTCAGTTTAGTTTCATTACTTTATCTTGTGTATCGATCTATTGTTATCAGTTTATCGTGTATTTCAGCCTATTTTTATCAGTTTATCTTTTGCTTCAGTTTAGTTTGGTCGGTCTCTCTTGTTTTTCAGTCTAATTGTTTATCTTGTATTTCAGCATAGTTTCATCAGTTTGTGTTTCTGTCTAGTTTAATCGGATGAGGTTGTTTTTCAATCTAGTTTAATCTGATGATCTTGTGTTTCAGCTCACAAACTGGCCGGTCTGTACAGCTGCGGCAGGGTTGCCCTGACCGAATTGCAGTCTTGGCTTTTCTACCAATGGATTCCATCTTCTGACCTTGAATGTAAGTGAATATACTGTTCACTATGTATATACGACATAACCCAAACCTAGCCTGCACTACTTGATCAAGAATAAGCAATGGTTTTATTTTGTCTATTGTTTGTTAGATCCCACACATTTTTTTTGGAATTTTCAGTTTTAAAATTGATTATGAGTTCTCAAGAATTTGATAACCGATTGTAGTATAATGTGTAGTTGAGAAGTTATGGGGTCTTGCAATGGAGAAAGGGAGCAAAACTTATTCTTGTTCCTACCTGAAAAGGATTGAAGATTATTTTATCAAAAAGTGTAATTATTTATTTTACAATTTATCTAATGCGTCCTCCTCCTTGGCGAAATGTGCCCAATTTATTTTCCTTCATTTTTTTTAGTTTGTGTATTGATTTTGTTGATTGTATTCTTATTTTTTATTTCTTTTTATCAGGTTTCTGTTCTTTCTGCTGACAATTGTCTTCTTTTGTTTGGATCTGTAAAACCACAGGTAAACAACTTTCTCTTATTTCTTTAGTTGTTTAGTTTTGTTAATTTACAAGTTTGGTTGCCGCTAAGTACATTTCATTTGGACTATTTTTATTTCACTGTTTACCTAGAGTATTAAAAATATCGTTTGTGATTTTTTAAATGTGTTTTTAATTCAGTCTGCATTTGAAACTAATCTTCGGCTAAATATGAACCTAGAATAACAAAATAGCAACTATGTTACTCTTTATTTGCACTTTTTGACTACATTATCGAATATGACAGTAATAACCAGGTTTATACGACTGAACCGACCTAAACCGCTGATGTAGGTTTCCATTCATTCATAACAGAGAGTCTTATCTATGACTCATGCTCCTTATCAGTAACAGTTTCAAGGTCGTGTTTAAGTCTCTTTCTGATTAGTCATCATCTTCACTCAACTCTGGCGATGACAAGTGACGTAGTGAGTGGAGGTAGTTTATTTGGTTGGAAAGATTTTTTCCAAATTTGTCAATTTCTAGATACTATAATTAGGTATTTTTTATGCTTATTAACCTTGTAAAATCACAGAAAACATATTACTAAAATGCACTCTATTTGTTGGAGAACTGTAATTGTTGGACAACTTAATGCGTTGCGTTGAATAAAATAAAACTAAAATCTTGAAAAATAAGAATGATGAGCTCTTTAATGGATTGTTTATAATACAAAGAAAACAAAGAATAGAACATATGGTAATTAAAATAATTACTAATGCAGATGTCAATATAGAGAAAACAAGTAATTATGGAACTTTGGCAAAGAGTATCAAACAGTATTGATTTGAATATACAGTATATTTACACTTAGGTAAGAATGTCACGTTCCCCGATCACGTTGAGTCGATTTTATTTAGTAGTGGAATTTGTTGAGAATAACTTTAAATAATATATTTAGCATTTAAAACTAGTCAGCCCTTATTATTGAGTTATGTCATAGATAAAACATAGTCCGTTATGTTTACTACTTTTTCTCTGTATTTACAAGAAGTTTTACATTATATTTGTTCCGCTAATAAAGTGTTTGTAACAAACTTATAAGTTCACATTGTTGTTTTGAAATGGATGCCTACCTACGAAACATTAATTTATTTTACGCAAATAATTCACTCCATGTATAAAGAATTAAAAAAAAATACAAGCAGTGTTAATTATACCAAGAATGCATTGTAGAATTTCCTTTTATCTTGAAGATGTGTATGAAAGTTGAAGATGACTGCTTTCGCTTTCACTTAATCTGCGGTCAAGGCAGATTCTAATTTAGTCAGTGATGGAAGAGTACACAAGTAGGCGAAATGTGTAGTACAATCTCTGTAGTGGTTGAAATTCAGCGTTAGTTTGGTAAAGTGTAAAAATAAATATGTAACAGTTTTATGTATAAACGCTTGAAAAAATCGTTCTCTAATTCTTGGGTTTTCCTGTATTTTCTGTAAGATTGTATGTAGACTACAAAAGCGTCACTGTAGATTAGTAAACAGAGAAAAAATATAATTTATAACACTGCTCTGTGATTAGTATTTGATTTTCATACTAGTCTTCAGCAATAGGAGGCCCTCCCGAAGCTAGAAGGTGGTCCATATAATGGTGATCTAAACAATAAAACGCTTTGAGAAAACTAAGAGCCATTGTAATAGGAAACAACGGAACCGGATGACGCACACAACGCTAATACTGCTGTTGTAAGTGCTTCCGGTTTGGGTTAGTAAGATAACGAACTGATAACTCTGCACTTGAAATTCCGTTGTTGACAATGTAAAAATTACTGCATCTGATAACAAATAAAATTCGTAAATTGGTTGAAATTGCGAGGAACCGTAAAATTAGATTAATTTTATATCAGCCTTGACACCTTTAATATTTTTTACTATAGGTAAGATTTACTTACTTTTGCCTGAAGGTGTCAGATGTTAACATATGCTGTACATGTTTCGAGCTACTTACAGCTCATCTTCAGCAGCATTCTTGAATTAAAAAAATCACATCAAACGATGTTTGTCGACTATTTACAGTTTATATATACACACACGAACACACGGAAATATATACAAAGAACATACACGCGTTTTGCAGTTGTAGGTACCGTAAACATGTTTGCGTACGCACGGTTAAATGAACGGTAAAATTAGAGTCTTTCGCAGCTGCGTCTAATGTTATTCAAGATCGTTTTGATTTAAACTTTTAAAACAGAGATAAAAAGTATATAAATCGTTTCGTAAATTTTTTGTTAACAAAAAATTAACGTAACAACTTAAGTAGTTGTTGTAATATTGATAGGTAAGCTGCTTCAGATATCCCAGCCTTCAAGGCCTAGAAACTTATAATTTCGTATTATATTTCATAAAAAAATAATAAATTCCTAATTTATAGTTTTAAATTAATCCAGTTCATAATCACATCGACTTAAGAGTTATTTTGGATCCAGAACTGACATAGCCTAAATATTTCAATCAACACTAATTTCTGGGGAGTTTTTATTAACCCCAGAAGTTCAGGGCGGGCATTATTAATTGTACCAACTGACCCGAGTCAGGTAGACCTAGTCGGGTATTCCTGAATTGCGCCAACTAGTCCACGGAGCCACCCTATTCTATTAACTGCACCAAGTGGCGGCCCTCCTTGACTGTATACTTGAGAGGTTATGTTAAATTTAAGTTAGGTTAGGATAGGATATGTTAGGATGACACGTAAACAAGGACATTCCTTCTACCAACTCACCCCTACCTGGCTTGGGATTGACGCAACCAAGGAACATTTTTGGGAACCTTTGAAGGCTTGGCGCACTTAATGAACTCTTTGGCGCAATTAATGCACGACCTAATTCCACTCTTGTTCGATTTAAAATATTTACGAGGGTTTGATTAACCGTTCAAATGTAAAACCTGTTCCCAGATTTGGGATTCACTCTGTACATTTCCTTGGTAACAATGTTCGGCCAGTAGTGTTGACACCGTTACGTATCTAGATCACGATCACGTGACCACGTCACGCTAGTGTCAAGTTCTCTGCTACTTGTCGCTGTTCTCGTCTGTGGTACAGTTGCTGCATTGTCCTCCGTGACAAAAGGCGTCAGTAACATAACTGTTTGGTAACAAACAGTGGTTAACTGTTCCCCCAACTAGCTTAACTGTTAACTCCTCACTACCACGACTGGAAAATTGTTCGCGGCCGTTCGATATAATTATTCGGTAGTATTGATTCGTTGTTTGATGATGTCGGTTTTTTCATCGTTGACAGTGTAAATGGATTTTGTATTGTTTTCTTCGCTTGTTTTGTGTATAAAGACTTGTTGGCATCATCATACGTATTGCGTATACACTTCCGTGTGGCGGGTTGATATGCTCTTCACTCAAATACAAATAACTACAGAGGAACGCAAGGCGATGCATCGAATATGTGTGACCTTTAATTCGATGTGCATATAAACCTATGCTTACAGTTGAGATTTTCTTCTGACTCCTATCGGGCCGTCCCCCTGAGTAGGTAACTTATCACTGAATAATTAGTTTAAATTATGTTAATGTCCTGTAACTTTGTACCAAGTTTTGCAGCGCTATCTTTTATTCTTTAAAATATTTCACTGTCCCGAAACTTTTTCCCACCCTGTACATGTCAGCTCCAACGACAGCTAAAATTTATTGCGATTTGTTTATCGATGTTCAATAATGTATTTGATTTCGTTGGTTTTTCAAATATTTACAGAATAGAAATCAGAGCGGGTATCTAAGTCAGATATGGTAAGGGGCCGTTTTGAATTTGTAAATATATTTCAAATACCAATTTAAGTATTTTATTTTATTTTATTTTTACCAATTGTTCATTTTATGCTGGGTATATTAATTCTCTTTCACATGATCTATCAAACTATGAACATATTTTTTTATTCAATGCGTCCAATTGCACATACGCATGGTACCTCTCTATGCCAACTTAATTTTTCCGTATTTTTACTATGTTTTAATCAGGTATACATATCATAAAAATTACTGAAAATAAAATAATACGCCAGTTACTGTACTAAAAAAACTACATATGCTTACAATCCTGAAATTCTAAATTTTGCGATTTCTAGTCACACGAATCTATATATATAATTCTGTAAGACAAAACTTTTACCAGAAAATTGTGGACGTCTGGTAAGTCGTAGAACAGTGGGAGAGGTCTTAAATTAAAGGTCTTGACCCCAGGGACTCGGGAAAAATATCAGAATTCCCATAAAATAACCAGAAAACGAGATATAACGTAAAATATCCACCATAAGAAATGCATGGGGGCTGAAAAACGTTTGCATTCTATCAGCTGTTACTTATTTATTTACAATGTTTACATTTATTCTGAAAGTCAACATTGGTAAATAATGTTTCAAAATGAATTTTATTTGTTTAATAGTTTTGTTTTCCTTTTTTATAATGAGTGAAGTAACTAGACAGGGTAGGGGAAGGCCTGCAAGACGTGGATGAGTGTCAAGGAATTCAACAGACTTAAGAAATGCTGAAAGAGAACGTAATGTAGGGCCTAACTGTGAAAGAAAACTAGAAGCTGGTTTACAACCTGTCTTCAGAAGAATGCTGGAAAATGAGTCAAGTGTTGTTCCTCACAATCTAGGTCCTCTTAAAGCACTTGCATGCATTGTGGCGCATTTCATTTCGCAGAGGAGGCCACGAATGGACATTACAATGCATGTTGCCACAATGGACTCATTAACATGCCACAACCACAAGTAAATGACGAACTAAAAGAACTGTTTTTACATGATTCAAACAAAAACATAAGGCAATCCAACAGTACAATGGCTTTTGCGTCGCTTAACGCTACACAAAAAGAGATTCCGGGAAATGGGCCTTACTGTCTTAAAATTCAGGGACAAATTCATAGATATATTTCTGACTTACTACCGCGAAATGGGGAGTTGCCTTCATAATAATTAATAATAATTTTAACCTTTACATTTGGTTCTCAAAATGGAAACTATAACAGAATTCGTAAGATTACAAAACAAATCTTCAGTTTTAAACTAAAAAAGATGTGCAATGTTTGGCTGTATGGCTGTATGATTCCAGCTCTGATTCGTCGTTTTCCGGGCTCAGGCCAAACCGTGTGCACGTTTCCATTTGTTAATATGTTGTGTTATTGATTTAATCATTATTTTACAATTGTATTTCATTGAAACATCAGAAGCAACTAATATACGACTCCAACGGAAGGAAAACCAAGATATAAAACAAGAAACACTGTTAACTTTAAGTAACATGATATTGATAATTTTAAAAACATATTTCGAATACTTTTCTTTTTATATATGGGTTTTTATTGTAGTCTAAATTAGGGGCTATGGCCCCTACAGGCCACTAGTATAGAATAATTTGACATAAACATGTATCAATTCCGAATATACTTTTAACGCACATGCTTTTCTTTAATTCACGTTGAAATCAACAGATGAAATTGAGTCACCTTTCTCCAACAGACCATGGGAGGTGGACTGTTAAATTGAACCTTTTTCAGCCTCAGCAGCTTTTATCTTTTTTGTAGCTAATATTAGTCTCAACTCTAGATATATCCACCGTTGTCTAGTATACCGACGTTAAGTTAGCTTTGCCCTTTGTTATTTTAACTTAAAATAAAGAGTAATGGAAATTCAGAAGACAACACTTTCAAAAAATCTTATTTCATATATATTTGACGAGAAGCTAAGACTTTCCATTGATAACATCATTTCTTATATGTTTTAAAAAACTTATATAAATTATTAATATCACATACATTATGATGAATTGTCCAACCATATCATTGTCACCGTACAACATTATCAACACAAATATATTGCATTATTAATTATTACTATGGTCAGATAAATGTATAAGTTTTGTTTCCCAATTATTTTATTTCTACTTCACCACTTCTGCCAAATGTTATAGATGTCTTGTTAAAATTGTCTAAAAGACATAAATTATAAAAAAAATCAGATGGTGACTATCTCGCAAACGATGCGATTTTGTTCGAAAATCTGTTATGAATTATTTCTGTTTTATTTTGACACATAAAATATATTCCTAAATTGTTTATACTTATTTAAGGGACTTACTGTAGGCTTCTTTGCTGTTTTAAAACGAATTTCACCTTGCACGCTATATTTTTTGGTATTACCATTGACTTTATATCTACACGTATTACACTACAGTACTTTCAGAAGTTAGACGATGGTTTACAGATTACTCGTTCGTAGACTCGACTTAATAAATTTTAAAAAAGCTGGAAAATTTAAGAGAAATTAGGTTAATTGTATTGTGTTTCCACATACAACAACCTAACTTAAAGCTGAATTATAAATATATATATATATATATATATATATATATATATATATATATAAGGGAGAATTATTATTTATGGTAATGCACATAGACAATAAACAATCATACAGTAGAGTCATAGACCGAAAAAATATGCCATCAGATTTCCCTTGACGTGTACATGTTAAAATCAAAGCATTGTTTACGCCAATGCAATCAGAAAATGAAGCAACGTAACCGGTCAAGCATTGACAGTCCGAATCTCCTTTTAAAGTGGTCAGGAAACGTAAAAAGACCGGCTGCAAAGAACCAATGACAACAATACTGTTATGGTAAAGCAGGCTATATTCCTACTGCATGCCCATGTATGGAACAAAATATGGTGTAATACGATTTTCAAAAATTTTTTTGCTAATCTCAAAAAATCTCTGGTTGATCACTAATTGAAATAAAATAATGATTATTCCAATTCAGTATTGGCGTATCAAATCTAATACCTTAATATCTTTGATATTTTACTATAAATTCAGTTCAGGAAAGGTTGCATCTGAAAATAGTGTTACAATCACTAACCACTTCCTATTGTTATCAGTTTCGGTCGAGTGATAATTTGTTACATTTTTACAAGTGTTTCATGTCATTATATCCATATAAATTAGCTAATTGGTAAAGAGGTTTTAAGCCAGTGTAGTTTCATTGAATGGATGTGTATTGTGCATGTTTATCTGTCAAACAGTGGTCATTTAACCTATAAGGGAAACTAGTAGTCAGGTTGTCTAAAAGGTTCTAATGACGCCTTGATTTTATCTCAATCTCAAACTGTCTTCAAAAAGACGATGAATCATTAACTCTCGTATTGAAATACGAGTGCAAACGCTCAACTCCTAGAGTATGGATTGACTATCTTGTATAATAGATTTACTATACGATAATAAGTGAACATGGCTAAAAATAGAGAGGAAATCAAATTTGTGAACGGTTTCCGTTAATCCACTAGAAACTACCACACCACTGTGTATGTAACAATACAATACAATTATTTCAGCTATGTCTTTGTTCCAACCTCCTATCCCAATCCGATCCGACCCAAAATACATTCATCCTAAACAGGACTTTTAGACAATTACCGTATAGCATTTCAACCTGAAAAAAGTTAGTGTTAGTGAATTGAAGGAAAATGTTCAAATTTCGCCAGTAGTTCAGTCTATGAATGCATAATTTAATTAAACTTTATACTTTAATACAAAATTTGCTGCAGATGGTCTATATTGTACGTTTACCCTGGTATTTTAAAGTCAATGTTTCACCTCTCATTTCACAGACTCAATTATGTGAGTTTATTGCCACTTGTTTCACACTTGTGGATTTCGAGTCTCGGTGAAAACAAAACAAATGAGAAATTATAGTCCAAGTGGCGCCGAGCAGTCTCTGAGTGGAACCCCCCCCTCCCCTCCCCTCCCCCTGCCACTCAGCACACACACACAGACAGACAGAAACACTCTCGTGTTGACCACGTGCAATTGAGGCGTTCTGTGCTGGACAGGTACAAAATAACGCGACCTTAAAGCTACGGTTTATTTTAACAGATCTAAATATGTATTTAACTGTGACTTGTTAAGTGCACACTTTGGATCGCAAATATTGAGAATAATTGTGTTCAATTTCGAATTATATTTCATATTAAACATTAGCATAAGCATTAAGCATTGAATTTCTTCAATTTGTTTTGATTTTCTGTTTATGTTTGTCACCAGAATGGCAACCGATATGGCATAATTTAATGTTTTGAAATTTCAAATTTAGTTTTTGTGCTTATCTTTATACCTTTTAATTTATAAAGGGATTCTGCACCTCTACAGGAAAATATATTTCTAACAGTATGCGTAGATTTACCCTGCGATGCACACGAGCTGAGAAAAAAAGGTTTTAAAGAAACATGCTTGCCTAGAAAGATAAATATAATATCCGTAAAATAAGTCCAACGATAGCCAACATTCGACAGGCAGGATCTCCAAAGTATTGCCATTGAGTAGTAGCATTGACTATATATACCTACTGTAGGTATATATAGTCAATGATAATAGTACACGCTCTGCTCTGCGAGTAACAGATTTTATCACGTAAACTGTACAAGGCGTCTCAATGTAAGAACTTTCTTGGTTGAAATGTAACACCCAATGTAGATGTCTCAACTAGGTCAAGCAGGTATCAACACTCATTAAAGTTACACAATTTCTACTTTTTCATTCGAAAATGGGAATAAACCTGTGCCGCAGTGCAGCTAAGTCATCTATCATTAGATATGTCTAGTCACTTCGAACATGACCAATTTGTTTGAAGATCAACACTGGGTTATCAGAAACTGCTATTACATGAATCTATTTGTTGTGCTACGTGCTACCAAATACAGACAGAATCATTGACTATTGGATACTATCAATAGTGAAATGCAGAATCCATTACTTTATTGTATCAAATAAATAAACTCTTACGTGCCTATGGCTCTGAATCGCTCGCTAAAAATCCAAAGTAAAAATTAACTATACTTTACAAATTAACACATTTTAATGCTGCAGCTTAGCAAAAATGTCAGCATAAATTTTTGGCCACACTGCAATTCAAGCATTGACTAGTATCTAATAAAAAATATCACTGCAGCTTCTGTGCTTCTACCTACAACCACAGACAAGCAGATGGACCCTGTCGAACCGTGAAATTAACAGGATAGAAATAAAGATTAGTCATGACATTCTGTATAACTATTGAATATACTGTACCATTATGGTACATAGTCAATTATATAACCAACCAATCAATTTATTATGTTTCTGATGTGAGAAAAATCTCTCCACGTTTGTCGAAACTAAGGACAATTTATTAGTTTCAAACATCGAACCCTATGCTCAACATCATCAACACTTCCCTACGTCTCGTGGCAGCAGATGCCGATTTTAGTTGATGAAAGTGTTTGATTGTTTGATTCCCACATCATATGTTGTGGTTTCCGTGTCTTGGGAAACATTCTTCCTCTAGACTTTCACAAGTTTTCCTCTGTATTATACATAGCGTATGATAAATAACACTTTGACCAACTGTTCAAGGCCGGGACTTCAGAAGAAATTGATTTATTTTCAATAAATTCCCGGATATGTCATTGGGATAAGTTATGATGATAATGTGTAGCTTACAACATAGGTTGAACAAGACTTAAGTCACATTCTCAAAAAAACTTAATATGCGAGTACAAAAAAAATACTTCCAACACTTATGCGTCAACATTTTAACTTTAAACATTTACAAGATAAATCTAAAAGATGTTGTAATGGCGATCTATGTCGTCATACCTACTACAGTCATACCTATCACCATCAAATCCAAGGCTAATTATTTGAAATTCTAAACATTAATATACAACTGAAATACAAACAAGATTGAATCATTATATCGAGTCGAGTTATTCGATTAATTACCAGTTTTGTGGCCAACCATCAAACGTAATTAAATTATCCGTTGCCAATTTTAACCCCCAGAAACAATAATCAAAATGGTCAATAAGACTAATTGCTAATTATCAAAAATATTTTTTTATATAATTCGTTGCTTATAAAGAACCGTCCATTATTTTGTAAATGAATCTGTCTGTCTCGAGGAATTACAAACCATAATATGCGTTGAACAAATCCCATTAAGTTTTGAATTTAAATACCAACGTTTTAACACTTATTTTTGAAGCTCCTTCAAAATAATGATGCTTCAGAGCTTACTGCTTCTGTGTAGAGGTTTGCATCAATATTTTGCAGGAGTCTCCGGTACCATATGTAGCTGTTTTGTTGTGCATTCTTAATTTGCCCTGTATTTTGTAATCAAACTCAATAGTTTACATGCTTAAATTATATTTAAATTTAATGTTAGTTTTAATTATGTGACTAAAAATGTGCTATACTAGTGGTCAATACAGAAAATTCTATTATTTTCAGTTTGGATTGGAAAAGAATTTGGATTATTTTAATGAAATCAGTAAATCAGCGCTCTCTTTTGGTGGCCCAATTTAAATACTGTACTGTATGTTACTTTCTATTCTAAAATTGGCTTTAGATTGAATGATAATTGGTATATACTTCTATCATAAGTCAAAGCAACAACTTCAATTCCTTGATGTCATACAACAATTCTTCTGTGTTTGCAGTCATGTCGGACGGGTTCCGAGCCAGGGACATCGGTCTGCGGGCTCAGAAGAAGATCTTGGGCCGGATGGCCACCAACAAGAATGCCCGTAAGATATTCATAGATGACAACACTGCAAGTCTGCTGGACAACTTGTACAAGCTGGTATTGGAATATGTAAGTGGATCATTGTAACATTTGTAGAAGCATACGGTAATGAATATTCATGATAACTGATAACTCAGAACTGTATTTGGCTCTGGTCTGGACAATATTTCTTGGTACCGGTACCGGTTCTAATGTATGCAGTTTGTTAGGCTAACTGTAAAATTACAGACTCTGTAGGCCTACATGAACTTTTTCAACCCCCAACATAGTTGTGTAGAGTTGTGTTCAATTTTCGAATAAACAATATTCTATTAGTTTGGTTCACTTGAGTTATTTCATTGCGTAAAGACATTTTTTCTGTCTCCCCGCATATATCTGGAAACCGGTGTTGAAACTTTTTGCAGCCACAGTCTAAAATATATATTTTTAAGGATTCAAAAACTCACACAAATGAGCAAATTGTAGTAATGTACGAGGAATTTAGTTTTTGACACTTTATGGGTGGACTTAGTTTGTTATGTAATTTCTTACCTTATTTTTCCAATTTTCTCTGCCAGTAAAAAAGGCCCTCCTCTTTTTAAACTGACCCTGACAATTTGTAGAACTGATCTTAAATTTCATAAATAAAAACTACAAAACTAAAATATAAATTTTCAAAACAAAAATAAAATTTTTAAACATGGAAGTTAAACATTTCTCTTTGGATATCTAATTAAATAAAATAAAAGTTTGATTTTGTGTTATTTTTAGTCCTTGTTGGAACAAAACTTTTTCAATTACTCTAAACAAATTATGGAAATAGGATAATTAAAATTTTCAAAGTAGCAAAGAGTTTATTTAAGGTTGCCAAGTCCATTGGAGTCTTTCAGCCAAGTTTAGTTACATCAATTAGATTCTCAGAGATGAAGTGAAAAGTTGCTAACCTCACTTTAGTGACAACCCCCCCCCCCCCCAGACTTGGTCTTGTGATCCTTTAAACCTGAACACTTTGACACTCAAGAGTCAATCTCTTTATTGCTCTTTTCTAAATTGAGCCGTCTACTTTAATACAGTATTGATTCTGTTGGTTTTAAAGGACAGTGGTAAATTGGCTATCATAAACAGCACCTGTCCCTTGTTTAATCTATCTATATCTATCTTCTATCTATATATTAATAGGCGAGCATGTTTCTTTAAAACCTTTTTTCTCAGCTCGTGTGCATCGTAGGTGAAATCTACGCATACCGTTAGAAAGCTATTTTCCTCTAGGTGTGCAGAATCCCTTTATAAATTTAAATAGGCTCAAAGATAAGCACGAAAAATGAGTTTAAAAATTTGAAAAAAATTAACATGGATCTTATGCGTTGCCATGGTGACGAAATAACAACGAAATATAAACAGAAAATCAAAACAAATGGAAGAAACTCCAATCACATGTTTTATTTACAGTGTGGGGTAAAAATAGATAAGTGAGTACAGTACATTGGACATTTTTGGTCGAGTTTCGACCACTGGACGACCTCTCGTACTTATTTAATAGCAAGCATATTTTTTGTGACAATTACTCCTCCGAAACTACTGAACCGATTGACATGTTTTTGGTGTCATTGCAAAGAGCGTAACGTGAAGTTGTGCAGGAAACTTTCTTTTTAGGGAAATAATCAGAGAGTGAGGCCCTGGGGCCCTTTAAAGTTTTGTATTTCTCCATAAGATTAACATGGGACACAAAAATTTTCATGCAACTCCAGCTGTTGTCAGAAATTAAAAGTGAGAAGAAGAACATATGTTAATATTGAAAACAGTCAATAAGTTTGCTAATTTAACAGTTTGCTACAAATATTTGCTGACTTGGTTGAAATTACAGTAGTTTTAAAATAACGCCTGTAATACTTAGCAATTGCTTGAATTCGAGCAACAGGGACACTAGTATCTTTAAATTCATATTCGTTTAAATTTGACTAGAACTAGAAGATAAGGAGTTTATAAAGTGGAATTAAGATCTTTTGCACCACAGACATATAGAATAACCATAAGAACTTTTGCGACTTGTGACACATACTATTTTATTTAATTTCAGATAGATTTAAAAAAGCTAGATAGATAACAAGGGAATTGCGTACAGCACTAGCAAACTAACTGGTAGATAGCTAGTTCGATTCTGAAACTGGACTTTCAGTGGTCATATAAACCCTGGTCTTGATACTTTCTTGACCATTGGCGGTTCCAAGGAGAGCAATAGGCGCTAAAGCCCCCCCTTGGACCCTGGAAATATAAATATAAACGTACATTTTTTAGTATAGGAGGTCTTTGGGCACAGTTCTAGACCTTAAAAATGGCTTTAAAAGTCAGAAAACTGCTATAAAAGTAGCCAATTTTTTGGGGGAAGGTCTCTGGCCCCTTACCTAGTGTAAAAACCCCTAGTTAGCCCCCCCCCCCCCTATACAAGGTCCAAGAACCGCCACTGATCCTTGACCTTTTGTCAGATAACATCACTAATCGATAGCCAATGATAAATTGGCATCTGGGTTGAGATACCATCCCGCTTAGAATCGAACCAGAGGGACCTTAAGATTTAAAGGTAAACACTATAACCATTCAGTTTCCTGACATTTAATTTGTGTAATGTACAACTAAACCTTACTTAGCTTACGCTCAAACAGAAAAATAATCTGATTATGACTTCAAAAATATAATCAGAAATGTTTAAATTTGCCAAACATGTAATATAGTGTTGTGCTGTTTCAGACCAAAAACAAAAAAGAAACAGAGAAGATTATGAAAAACATAATCAAGACTGTGATCAAAGTCGGAGTGCTTTTCCGCAATGATGAGTTCAACACGACAGATCTCGAGTACGCTGAGAACTTTAAAGTTAAGTTCCACACGGTTGCTATGGCCATACTGAGCTTTCACGGGGTCGACTTCATGTACGATCGCCAGTTCTTGGTCTTGAATCTCACAGAAGCCCACGCTAACCTGAAAAGACTCGTTCAGAATCACCTCAAAGACAAGAGTCTGCAGAGGATAGACGCAGTCTTTGAGTTCTTCTCCAATCCTCAGTTCCTCGACACTATTTTCAAGCGAGACTCACAAAGGTACAAGGAGATTCTCGACAACTTAGTGGAGGATATCAATTTCGCAATGGACGAAAACAATTTGTAACTGCATTTCCCCCTGTGATTTCCAACCGAATTAAGTTAAAATGCAAACTAAAATACCCAGTCACAAAGTAATATTTTTACGCATAAATTAAAGAAGCACAACAGTTTAAAAATGCTATAAACTTATCGACTAGAGACACAGAAATTAGTCCTCCTAAGTACTCTGTAACATAAGTGCCTATGGAATGTGTTTATAATCTAACAATAACTGGAGTTGCTAGTGCGAGAAATCGTAAACTATTTATTGCAATCAAATTTTCAAATGAATTCTGTAGTTTTTAACCCTGTAATCTGATATAAACGTTTACAAACAGAAGTTGTTATTTTTAAAAAACTTAAAGTTTAGCATAAAGAAATTTTCTCACTATTGATAGTTTCAAACACATAATAAAACCGTTACTACCTGGCAATACTAATGTGGAGTAAATTTTTCTGTGTCTGTAGTCAATGGTACAACATAGATAGTTTTTATTTAAAACTAATCATGGTCTTGTCAACTAATTTATTTGAAGCGAGGCTAACAAGATGTAGTTTTGTGAGACAAAGGCCAAACAGAAACCATTTTATGTAATTAAAATGGCATAAATTAACCAAGTGATGTAAGCCTGTTGGCTGTTTCTCTATGTTTTTAGAGTATTTTACACTGTCAATATTATTTAAGAATGTATTATTGTGTCTCTAGTTTTCCAAGACCAATTAAAGCTTTTTATGGAAGCTGTGGAAAGAAACATAATACTAGAATGCTTGGATAGTCTCCTAATATTTCTAAGTCTTTATTTATATCCTTCTTACTTCTCAAGTCAATCATGGACCTTACAGGACCTAACAGATATTGGGTTGAAATTTACTTTTCCCAAAACAACTATGTGCTGCGAACGTATGACATTTTTATTTTGTAGTTTAGAAAATGTTTATAATAGTTTTAACTGTAAGATATTTTGTACTAAAGCTGCTACCAAAGCTTATTTTAGTACTTATTTTGAATCACTCTGTTCTTAACCTTAAAGACACTCACAAGGTATAATAATAAATTTCTGAGAACTTTTAATTGCTCGTTAACTTTTAAGCGAGCCTTTTACATTTGGTTCTCACCTCTTGTTGTATGTTGTATCATTGTTGTCCCTCAAATGTTCATGTTTGTAAATTTTTGTTTTACTGTGATGAATTTGTTTTGTATATAGGTACTGTATTTATTTGTTATAGTATGGCTGTGTTATAGCATTCTGTATTTAACTTATCACATAGTTTAAAGACTCGAGTCAAATGATCAAATTTGAATTGTTTCCTATTTCTTATAAGTACCGGTAGGCGATTATATTTAAAAAACGCACATTTTTATTTTTGCTTAGATGTGCTTTTCTGTGAAGCTATTCTTTCCTAACCAAACAAGGTCTAATTAGTTTAGTGCTAATTTATACTAAATAGTATTTAGGTACTTGCTAAAGAAAATAATCAAAATTTGTTAAACCTGAGAAAAAAAGGTCTTTGCTATTTCATTTTATTTTTTGGTAGCAAATTTTAATGTATTTCATGCCAAGCAGTTTTTTTTATATATATAGTAATAAATTTGGTTTAATCTTTTTGAAAGCTCTTTTAACAAGTCATATATGAAATTTGAGATTTAATTTTGGCTTCTAATTTTCTTACAAACAATTTATTTTTACTACTAACAATTTTCTCCAGTTTATTTTCTTGATATCTTAAATAAAAAGTAGGATTACTAAATCTTCCATATCATTGGTCCATATCTTTTAGAACTATTATCTCTTGCCGGATATTTTTTATTGCCATTTACTTGTAAGTGTAGAATTTATATTTGATGAATCAATTTCATGCTAAATTATACAATTATAACCACAAATGTGAAACCTCTTATATGGGTGAATATTGAGTAAATAATTAGAGTTTATGGGGTATGATTTATTTAAAATATTATCTATAAGAAGCCGGTTTTATTTTAATGCACATCATTTAAATAAGATTATTAAGACATTAATGACTGTATTAATTTAATTAAGATGCAGTTTTCTTTTAATTTTTACTTTATTAATTTTGTATTAAAAATATATTTATGAAAAACATAAAGACAATTTTAAGAAAATTAAGTTTGTTTAAGTACATTGGACACATTAATCTAAAAACTACTGCTAGGATCACGTACATTTGCATTCCATATATACTGTATTTGTATTATTAATTCTGAAAAAAATAGTTATTTGTTTAACTAGTGTGCAAAGTAGCACTTTACCCTCTCGTTACACATTATATTTTTCCTACAGTTACTATAAAGCATCTATATTATTAAAATAATTTGTTGGATTTTTGTTTGCAGCAAATCGACCCATACCTATTATTTTTTATAGGCATATTAAGTATTTAAATTTCACACTGTTTTGTGTTGTTTGGTTGGAACACTGGAGTGTGGCAAAAGAAGTAAATGCAGCAATTATCTACTTTGTGTGCTATAATCAGTGAAAGGAAGCCCACTTTGTCAGGTAACTGTAGGAAAAAATATGTTATACCTAGGCTATGTATATCTTTGTATGAATTACTTAAGTTACAAAATACATTACACTGTGATAAACGATGTAACATATTCAAGATGTTTTATAACTTTTATTTTTACTTTTTATATGAATATGATTTTATAGTATTTACATAAAATAACAAATAGAATAAAATTGAATATCCTAATTAGTTGGATCTAATTTCAACAACTAATTATTTTTGTAAATGTTACTATTTACTAATATTATCATTGATGGCATCCCCTATCCCTCAATCTATTAGATGACTCATTGAGTTGTGAAATGTATAAATTTGTTTCAAAAACTCATTCTGAAATTCATAAAAATAATTACATTTTTATTTTATTGAATGAGATGATATTCCGAGAGTTGATTTCTCTTTATTACCTGGTTTGAGTATCTATGGCCCTATGGCTTAAGCCGAGCATAAGTGAATGTATTAGAACAAGGTTATCCTTAAATGGATTTTAAATCAAAAGAATTCTAAATTCAGTCACGAAAAGGAAACACTAACTAGACTGCTAGCTGTGTCCAGCAATTATACTCTTCGTTTTTAAACTGAGTAGATTATTGCAGTTAGGCTGTATTTTAGGTCCCTTTCCATGGTCGTACGGCCAAGGAGGGGCCCTCCCCCCACCTATTACCCTTTATTAACCAAAGATTATCAAAATTTTAAAATTATGCAAAAAAACAATAAAATTACAATACACAAAGCAATGTAGTTACGATACAATTGTAAAATCAAACCTCTTTTACATCTATTTAAAATATTTTGTGGAGGAGGACCCCTGAACCCCTCTTTTTACAGGGGGGTTATCCCTTACCCTCCAGTCCCCCTAGCCCCCCTTAT
This sequence comes from Macrosteles quadrilineatus, assembly GCF_028750875.1. Lineage (NCBI taxonomy): Eukaryota > Metazoa > Arthropoda > Insecta > Hemiptera > Cicadellidae > Macrosteles > Macrosteles quadrilineatus. Next base: position 76,545,298 of record NW_026542602.1, on the reverse strand, counting down.
GGAATAGTTAGATTGACGCCCATGTCTCTTTCACTACCTAAGCCATGGCTAACGATAAAGTGAGATTTACTTTTGGAGGCTAAAGATTATGGATAAGAGGACTACTAATTTGTCCAAGTACCAGTTCCTAAAATATGATTTGTTAACTAGTATTTTTTCCTTTTTAATTCATAACCAGGAACTGTTTGCATTTTTAATACTAAACATTGTTTTGCTGTTAAAATTAATTTTCTTAATTTTCTACAAGGTATTTGTAATTTTATTTTAGAAAGCTACCTATAACAATGTAATCCCCTTGTGGCCTCGTTAGTATCTAGAATGGAATGATTTTCATTAGTTTTTAAACAAGGTTTACAGAAGAAAAACTAAATCAAATCAAATATATGAATTTATAGTCCAATGAAGTGTGTTCATCATCACGTGACTTATTGAGACAGTAAAGTAGTAAATTTATAGGATAAATTTGTCCACTTTTATCAGATAAATATTTATAGTGTATCACATACTGTTAAACATTTTATACTTTTTATATTGCTTTAATTAAATTTTAGAATTATTGCCATGCTGTTTTCTGTGTCACATTTATAATCCATGCTTAATGTTTAATGTGAGCACCATCTAGCATTTTAAAATAAAACTATTAAAAATTATCAAATTTGTATTACAAATCCCATTTTCATTTCAGCAAGTCTATGGTTTTGGTTCTGATTGTTTTGGTTCACCTATACTATTCTAAAAAATCTCCTTGATAGAGTAGTACCAATAGAGGGGACCTAACTGTCATGTATTTTAACAAGGCATGTCAAGACATATAAAGATAAGATAAACACTTGCCTTTAAAAAAAAAAAATACTAGTTAAATAGGTGTGGTACCATCTGAAAATTGTTATAAAAGAAATATACAGTGTTTTTTTTTTTTAACTTGCATCTTTATTTGTGTAAAAACCGCAATAGATAGAAATATGCAGTTTGCGAGAATCATCTATTGACGTAGGGGGCCCAATTTTTTTGAATTCAACGTTACATTCACATTCCCCCCCCCTTTCCCCCCTGCCACCAACTTAATTTTTTTAAATAGCAAGGTATCCCTTGTGACATATCAAATAAAAGAGCATGAAAAAAGAAAATGGTTGATGAAAAGAAATTGAAAATCGGTTCATAAATTTGTGAGATATTCCCCCCTCCCTCCCCGGAACTTAATTTTTTTCTTAATAGCAAGGTACCCCTTGTGACATATCAAATGAAAGAGCATTAAAAAAGAAAATGTTTCATGAAAAAAAAATTGAAAAGTCGGTTCATGAATTTGTGAGATAATCCCCCCCCTTTTCCCCAACCCATAACTTTTTTTAATAGCAAGGTACCCCTTGTGACATATCAAATGAAAAACAAATTTCACCAACGTGGAGGGAGGGGGGGAATATCTCACAAACTTATGAACCGATTTTCAATTTTTTTCATCAAACATTTTTTTCATGCTCTTTCATTTGATATATCACAAGGGGTACCTTGCTATTTAAAAAAATTAAGTTGGGGGCTGGGGGATATTTTATTATTAAGTAGCCTATCTTAATTTATATGTAACATTAACTAATCGAACAGGGTTTTAATATTAATTTTGAGATTCGAGTGTCAGGATTCGATCTTTGAAGCCAACTGTTGGTTAATATGATCAAAATAAGAATGTGAATGTAACTGTTAGAAGAAGTAATTATTTTATTTATTATGATAACTATATATTATTATTATTATTATTACTATCCCATGCAGAAGAGTTTTCTTTAAATAACAAAGAAGAATTAATTTTAAGTTATAATTAATGTAGCCTACATTCAAATTTCCCGCCTACTCCCCACTACTCCAGACTCCAGACGACACTAACCAAGATGATGAAGCCGCCATCTTGTGACCTTCACTTCAATGTAATACTTAGAGGTTAGTGCATCGCCAAAATTTGTCTCTTCTTTAACCACGCATATCTTTACATTTTCAACGTTTACTTTTCTTTATGTTTCACTTTACACAACAGTAACGTTGAATTCAAAAAAATTGGGCCCCCTACGTCAATAGATGATTCCCGCAAACTGCATATTTCTATCTATTGCGGTTTTTACATAAATAAAGATGCAAGTTTAAAAAAAAAACACCTTGTATAAACACTTTACCTTTTACCTTGGTCCTCTTACCGTAGTCGTAGAGAGGGAATTGTCATCTTTTTTCTTTGTTGTGTCATTGGGGTAGCGGATTTTTATCCCCCTGGAATTTTACCCCCTGGGCAGATATAAATTGTTGAGAATGATTAATTATCGTCATTCAGTTTTAATTTAATGGTAAACATTTTATTATTAAGTAGCCTATTTTAATTTATATGTAACATTAACTAATCGAACAGGGTTTTAATATTAATTTTGAGATTCGAGTGTCAGGATTCGATCTTTGGTTAATATGATCAAAATAAAACAGCGAATTCTGTTTACTTAGTTGAGATTACAAAATAAATAAATAAAGATAGGCTACTAAATAATGAAATGTTTACAATTAATTAAAAACAGAAATAAGAAAATTAATCATTCAATTTCTAAAATCAGCCAGGGGGTTAAATTCCGGGGGGGGGGAAATTCCGGGGGTAAAAATCCGGCCCGTACATCTTCAGTTGCCTAAACGCTAGTTATATGGACAGGGGGTAAAATTCCGGATTTTATCGTTAATCTAATTAATCACGCTCTGACTATTTTCATTAGACTTCCAAATCCGCGGGGGTAAAATTCCGGCCGCGAACAAACTTTTGGCCACTCAGGTTTACTACGTCATTGTGACTTCAGCTTTGCCCAGGGGGTAAAATTCCAGGGGGATAAAATTCCGGCGACCCGTGTCATTGAAGTGTTTGATGTGTATGTGTGTGTGTATGGTGTTAAGTCGGACACGAGTATATACACATAATAAACCCCCGTCATAAGACTAAAAATTCAGGTAGTATTATTAGTCAATGACCGTATCTCTTTGGCATATGGTGCATTACAAAGTACCTTTAGGCCAATCTTTGCTCGGGGAATATCATGGGTATAATCTCAGTCTTAGCTCAATGGATGTAAACTGTAAATATACTTAACATCATAGCTATCACAGTTCAAGCTCATGTAACATGTCATAACCAACAGAGTCAGTGGTGGATCCAGTGGGGGGGGGCGAAGGGGGCGACCGCCCCCCCTCGGGCATACATATACATATATTTTTTACTGCATATAATACACAGTAGTGCATACAAATTGCGTAAAATAATTTGTCACACTAACTTAGGACAAAGAAATTGTATAAAACTGCCATTTTAGAGACTTTTAGTTTACGCAAATTTTTTTTTGGGGGGGGGTGCCCAGACCCCCTGGTTTGCCCCACCCTTGTGGCTATTACTGAGCAGAGCAGACCTTGGATTAGCCAAACCGTTGGTTAGTCTACCAGCACACAAAGCAGCACGGCTTGGGATATCACAAAAGAATATATAAATAAAAAAATAAGTAACATCTGTTTCCAGCACAATGGCACAAATAATGCAAGTGTGTGTGTTGTGTCTAGCGCGGGCTCTACTTGCTCAGAATTCTTTCACTCGGAAACATGTAATCTCGGTTTTTAAGTGCTCGGAGAGAAAAACGTCATGATGTCAATCAGAGATATGAGCACTCTAAAGAAATAATTTATTACTAATTATTAGTTTTCTAGAATATATATACGACCGGAGCGTCAGAATTATGAATGTCCACATTTTAATGTTTAATGGACTCGTTACATGTTGTCCATAGGATTTTTCTTCTCGGCCCTCAAACCAGTGTTCCAATCACTGGAAGAAAATACCCCATCCTAAAAAGATTTATATAAACGATTTTTGTGAGTCTAAAAGCTAGAACTATATTTGGGAGCGTAAAAAAATTTGTTTGTCCCCACAATAAACTGTTTAAAACCTTGCAGATCATGATTAATTTAAATTTTAATTTTTAAAAGGGAGTGGCACGTGGCATATGGAGACGTGTAATATGTCTACATCAAAAGACTAGACTACAACAAAAGAGTAGGGTTTTGTGGTGAGATTTTTACATTAAAAAAACAAAGTGCCTAATTTCCCAAACTTGGTAATCGTCATCAGACTCCGAAGGAAGTACATGTTTATCTTTCTGGCCATGTCAACAATCCCATAGAGCTTCATAATAAAGCCCTTACATAGCCCTAAAGTGTCAGTGTGGTGTGCTGTAACACCTGAAAGAATCTTTGGACTTACATTTTTTGAAGACGTCAACATTTTCATGGATGTCACCGAAGGATGTTGTTTAAAATACTGTATATGAAATAATGGCTTATCCATTATAAAATGGTATAAGATTACTTTTGTTTTAATGTGATTTTCATATCTTTAGTGTAAACATTATTATAGGTCTTGTGTTAGATATATTAGTTGTATTAGTTCTAAATTGTATAGTTCTTAAAGGTCTTGTGTTATTTATAAATTGTATACTGTACTTCTCATAGCTCCACCCTGTAGGTAGATACCGTTCGTTGTAATGAAGTTTGCCATACAATGCCCTAATTTATATGTAAGAATAACTATATGTGTTTAAGGAAGACAGAGTCAATCATACTCTATGGAAACCTTGGATTGGGACGGAGCGAAAGTGGGTTGCAATGCATGCCGTAAATGTAGTACTAAACTGAGCCGATCCTCTCATTGGCCCTTTCCAAGTCTTTATTTAAAAACTCGTTTGTGTTTGCTCTTCAATTTCTTTGTTTTCTTTTCTTTTCATACGTTAACGTTGGTTTGGTGTAGATCGAAATCGAATCGTTGGCTGTTTATTGTTTGTTGTGTGAATCACCATCACCAAATTTACCAAATTCTTTAGTGTAGTACGCCGTACGCGTTCGCGATTTTTGTTGTCTCGATCGTTGTAATATTTTCACTGAGCTCTGCCAAAAACTACAAAATGATTATTGTCAGTTTAATTCTCATGCTTGTAATATTTTCAGGCGTAGATTGTGAAAGAAAGGTAAGTTTAAGCCGGGTTTCTTTTGTTTCAATGTATATTAACAGCCTAGGCCTATTTGCTGAACAAGGATTACAGGGACCTAGCTTCCATTCAATGTTTAAGTTAACTTATTGGAAAAAACAACAAAGGCCTAAGTTACACTAAGTTCGACGTGTCCACCTAATTAAATAAGGTAGGTAGGCCTAGGCTAGGCCTATCGACATTTGGTTCATAAAATAGGCTATTCTATCTGCTCATAAGCCAATCCTCAGAAAACAAGGCCTTGGCCTACCTTGACAGAGTAACTACAGGGTAGGTGTGCCGTCAAAAAATCCCACCCATACGCTTGGGTTGTCACCTTAGGTTAGGGGAATATTGGGATATGGCCCCCCTCCCACCAGGATTTAACATCAAGGCTTAATAACGGGCATAAGGAACTAAAATCAGGACTGTCCTGACAGATTTGGGACGGTTGCCAACTCTGCCATATACCTAGCCTAGGCCCTACCCTCAATTAGCCTAGGCTAACCTAAGTTAGCCAGGACATGGAAGGCCTAGCCTAAGTTAGCCTATGAAACTTCAGTAACAATTGTTATGCCTAGGGTTCTCGTTTTTAGCCAACTAAGTTAGAGCGGCATTTCAAATTTATATTAAACTAAAAGTAAATAAGACAAGATCAATTTAAGTTATTTCCTTTAGAGGGAGATTACAAAGTCATTTGTTTGAAAACAATGTTGTTTGCTTCAAGTAATTGATTTGTAGGCCTATTTAAGAAATAGGTCTAAGTTAAAACAAATACCGGTAGCCTAACTTAACATTTTTCAGATCACAGCCAAGTTGAATCCAGGCTGTGACAATCCTTCTCTGTGCAAAGATGCCATATTGGTACATGTCAAGGCCGAAGGTTTGAATGACACTCTTCACCACATTTGGGATTTCACCTGGAAACCATCACTGCTCCTGGCACTCACTGAGAAGAACACTACGCTAAACATCCAATGGTCGCCTTTCCTTGCTGGCAATGAGGATGCTGTAAAATTTGATTCTGTGCCTAAATACGTATATGGAGTTGTTCTTGACAAGGTATTATAAGCACTTATTTACAATTTAGCCTAATTTAATAGGCCTAAGTTAAGGTATAAGTTAAGTGTAGGCCTAATAGTTAAAGCTACAAGTCGACTTACTCACTTGTAACCTAAATCAATTAAATTTACAAAGTGATAAGTTTTGTTGCATTTTTATTCCACCAGTATTCGATACCAAAAGTTAAAGTAGGCCTAGGCCTAAAAGTTAACACATTGTCTCTCCCTAATACAAATTAAATTTAAGTTAAAATCTTTTGGTTTAGGCCTATTTTTAACCATTGAGGTAGAGGAGACATTAGAGATTAGATTGTTTCAGTTACCGGTACTGGGTTTTGATATTTAGGTGAGAGCCTAAGTGTGAATTCCATTTTTATTCCTTTTTACCTAAAGGCTGTCTTGTTTTTTTTACCTTTTTACTGTGTGGGTACCCTAATGTTTTATCAAAAGTAAGTTATCACCAAATATTTTGTTTCAGATGATTGAATTTAACGATGCAGATGACACAGGATATTTGAATGAGACAAACTCTGATTCTTCTTATATTTCTCTTCTGGACACAAAGAACTTCAACTGGAAACTCAGCAATCTGACAAACACCAGTGGTGAAGCTACCTTGACTGTTGTCGCAACAGATTTCAAAGACAATCTCATTAATCTTCAGAAAAATGGAACTGTACAAATCACTGTAAGTTCCTAATTAAGTTACTCTCCTAATTATCAAACACACAAATAATTTGTTTGGTATTTAAGTTACTTTACTTCAAAACTTAATTTTAGCTCTGCTGGGTGCAGTTACACAGAGAACCTATTTAAGTAGGCCTAAAGTTTATCATGTAAAACAAAACAATTATTTTTCTTTATTCTAGGGTTGGTTTTGATAAAGATAAGATAAATTTAAGGATTGGTAACACATTCTTAGTTAATTAATTCTACTAATCTTATCTCTTTAATTAGCCTAAGTTAAAAAAATAATTGATTTCTCGACAATTTAAGTTTAAATGCCCGAATACTAGGAAGTCGGTGGAAAACATTGACCGATTGTTGACATATTATTTATCAGTCCTAAACTGTATTGAAGATATAACAACACAGTTAGCAGTTGGTTTCTGGTCTCTTTGCAGACCAGAAAGTAGTTTTTTACAGAAAGAGATTCGGTTGAATCAGCTGGAGTCCAGTAATTTACCAAAAATAGGCCTACCTATAGAACACTTTTTCACATTTGCGTTTCATTAGTTGGCTCTCAACAAAGGTACACACAAAAATTAGACAGGCAAAATGCACTTTCACATTAAACATAGGAAATGTTTGATTAACAACCCTTGCAATGTTAAATTGTTGTGCTAAAACTTAAAATTGTGTATAGACCTATTAAACAGTAGCCTATTGTGGTAGTATACGTGTGGGTTGTGTTTTACTTATATTTGTTGCTGGTAGTGTGGCAAAAAATAAACGACTCTCCCAGAAAGGTGCTAACTTGCATGAATCCCCAGCTTGTCAAATCTTACAAGGAATACATCAGACTTGTACCATTACGCCATTTTCCCATCTTTGTGGCGTATTACTAAAGTTTTGGCTATGAATGTTGCAGTTGTCAGCGTATGGAGCTGAGACCCACGGTGAGCCTCTGCCCCACCTGCTCCACTCTGGTAACGCCTCTCAGGTTGACCTGATCATCAATGGACTCTCTCCACAGTACAATAGGTCTCGCTACGGACTCGGCCTCCTCGCAGTCAGCTCTGACTCTCGTAACTCCACATTGCCCTCGGTCAACCACAGGAAGACACTGGATGACGAACATGCACCTGGAGTCTTCACTGTGAGTCCCACGCCAATCAAAACCTTTCATTTCTCTCATATAAATTGATTGGTATCTACACATTATTGGTATTTTTATGTTTTTGAGAACGGTCCAAACCCTGGTCTTGTTACTAAGTATCTAACATCAACCTTATGTTAGATAGCATCATTAATTGCTAAGCCCATTGACAAATCTCTTCCTTCTAGGTGTAGAATAAAAATTGATTGGAATCAAAGTAGCGACCTTTAAGATTATTTACTACTTACTATTATTATTCCTACCATTATGGTTTATTTCACTCCCCCAATGTGTTGTAGATCGAGGAGTTGCTAACACCGGCAGTGCATGACAAGGCTGGTGGTGGTTACCTTCAGTGGCGTCCCATTGTATACTTCTCTGACAAGCGTGAGATGACCAACAGCACAGAAACAGTGCAGTATCACGTAGTCGCCCCAACATCCCCACGCTCAGCTCTCAACCATTCGCTCCTGTTCTCTGCCCTCGGACCGCAAGTTGACGACATGCTCACCATCGCTACCAATGTGACCTTCGGAGTAGCTAAGGACGGCTTCTACAACAAGAATCAATATGCTGCATGGTAAGAAGGGGTTTTCTTGTTTTTATTGACATAAGCTATATATTTTTGGATAAATTGTGTGAGTCAATAGGTTTTGATGAGTCATTTGTATTAGCTAGTTCTCTATTTATGTCAATTTTTTTCATTTTAAACTGTGCACATCACGTTGCCAATCTTGCAGTTAGGCTAAATGTTTGATTTTGGTCAACAGTTTCCCTTAGGCCTATATAGTGTACCGGTACAAGGAAAACATATTAGTCCCATACAAACATATTAGTTTCATACAATAGCCTACTCATAACAGAGATACTCTCCAGTTAGTCCAAGTTGAACAGAAATGTCAAAAAGATAATTTGGGGACCAATTTGTTTATGACAATCCAAATTTAAAAAATACCACCCAATATATGAGAATCAGACTTGAAATAAAATAATATTAATTAATAATAATAATAATCCTAATAATATTAGGATGGAACGATAACTAATATGGACTCATTTAAGCTAGAGGGGAGCAAGCTAGTCTAGTGGTAGAGTGCAGAGCCTCAGTCCCTGAGGTCCAGGATTCAAATCCTGCTAATCACCAATAATAGATATTATCTAGGTCTAAGGTCTAGCCCAAAGTAAAGTGTAAAATGGTTCTGGGCTAGAACCTAGCATCCTAGGATGAGAAGGTAAGACATAAAAAAAGTATTGATTCATTTGGTAAGCCTACATTTTTTACAAAACTACCACACTAAAATTGTATGCTGCATAAATTAAAATCAATGAAGGAAGTCCATTAATCAGGAACAGCTAAACATTAGGCCTAGCCAATCATGAATTTCCTTTAACAATCTTAATCTGTGTAACAAAACGTTAGTATCATAGGTCTCGCATCCCCTAGAAATTTCTTGACTGCACAAAAATTACAGGTGTTTTCAAGGCTGCAATTATTACAAATGAATTATTTGTTAAGGACTATGGTTGCCGGCTACGGGCAGCCCCCAGAAGAGCACTTCTCCATGTTGGTAATGTTGGTGTTGCTGATTGGTCTTGGACTCCCGGCCATAGTGATCCTCACTGGAACTGTCTGCCTCGTCGTCCGCCGCCTTCAACGCAACAAGGACGACTTCTTCCTAAGCCGATAACTTCATCTCCCTTTCAGTCGGTGTTACCTTGTCTTTCAGTGAGTTGCTGTTAGTATTTGACGACGTCCTAAACTGTAGAACCCAGTGAGGTGATGAGTTCATTTTCCCCTTTTTCTAATCTCAGTAATATTTTGTTATTTAACATTTTTATTTTTTTGAGAGTTGTTGTTCTTACTATGAAACTATTATTTTAATCTTGTAAGACTGATTGGTTGTACTTAAGGGTTTACTAAATGTATGCTCGTACATTTTAGTGATTAACTTGTTTTGGGAGATATTCATTTACAAAGTATATGTAAAGAAAGATCAAGTATTTCAAACATTTTAATGAGGTTTTAAGCAATATTTTTCAAACACTGTTTAATTTCTCATCAACATCGATTGAAATTTCTTACATAAAATATCCCTCGTTAAAAACCCGGCTCTATATTTTACCAGTGTGTTGATTATCATTATTTGTGGCTACTAAGTGAGATTAGAAGAGGCAAGGAAGATACTCATCCATGTGTTTTATATACCAAAGCTAATTCCTAAAATACTAACTTATATTTAATTTAGCTGTAAGACAATGGTACCTCTGATGTAATAGCCGTGTAGTTACTTCTATCTGGTTGTCCTCAACATTCCTTCACTACCGTTTTACAAGACTGTACTAAGAAAGCATTTACTTTACATTCCATTAAACAGTTAACTGGCTCAGAAAGCTAAGTTAATTGTCTACAGTCCATTCTTTTGTTTATTGTACCATGGTTTTACTTATAACCAGGTATATAGCTAATTTATTTGAAGCATTGTTGACTGTTTTATGATGTTCTCAATTCTCTATAGGTAGCTATTTTAACACATGCCATAAGGTATTCTGTGTTCTGTGTAGAACAAACCCACCCATGCAATAAGAGCAAATACAACTTCATAGAGAAGCTAGAGCTTATATTTTATTAGTTAACAAGCACTAAAGCACATGTAATTAGTATTAAATAAATATGATATTTTTAGTTCATAAGTTAGCGTTACAAATAAGAAGTTTTAGTTTTCCGTACCATTGAAGTAACGTGCATTGTTTTAGTTTAGGAGTGTGTTTTATCTGAGTTGCTTTTAATCAAAATAACGTATTGATATATAATATAGGCCTGGGATCATTTTAATTGTAAAAAAATTAATATGTTCATCAATTGCTAATAACTTTCAGAATCTCGTTCTACTGATTTATGGAAATGTAATAGTTTTATTGCATTTCCATTGTTTTATTAAAATATAGGCCATAATATATACTTTAATTCATATTATTCATAGTAACGTATATAAGTGGAAGAAAATATTTTTATTTCCTAATATAAGTTATAAGAGTGTGTATTGTAAGTGATAGTTGCGTTAACTTTTTTATAACCGTGTTAGCCTTTGTTAGATGCGAAATTCTTTGCCATAAATTCCGTCCAATATGGTTCTATTAAAAATTATTATCAGTTCCAAATGATCTTTCATTTTTTCAAAATTTTTATTTGATGATTACTTCCAAGATTTTTAGTTGCAAATTAATATTCATATTTTTATTAGAATTCTGCAATTGAGACTTAAGTGTTGTGCAATAATTGAGAAATGTTCCAAAGTTTATCCTTCCATTGACTGTACATTCCTTGTTGTAAATCACTATATCACTGATTGATCATCGTTGTTATAACTGTCCCTTAGTTGTCACCTATGCTCAAGTCCATCGTCAGTTCAAGCAGCAATTTTATAGTCTTGAGCTTGATTTGATGGTGGTTGTTATAAACAATTTTGATGGTCAGTGTAGTAAGTCTTCACAAATTCCTAATACAAAAATCTTTATTTGGTTACTGTAAATTTAGGCAAGGTTAATACTCCGTTTAGTTTTGTGTACTATGGCTCTATTCAAGAGTGGAAGTTAGTAAACACCAGTTCACATTTCAATAACCAATTGACTTTGGTCACTCTGTGTACAAAAGCTAAACAGTATAATTGGGTCTTTAGTATATAAAAAGGTTTCTGGATTTCTTTTGTTTTTTATGTTGATCTCACCGTTGGTAAATAACTAGTAACCCTGTGATCTCGAGTCAATTTCCTCTACTCTCAAATAGTTATTCATTTTTATTAGCTAATGTTGTTTTAAAAAATAGACTTATATTTAAAATACAACGTTATAAGTCAATTAATTCTAATGAAACTGTTATTTTTGTAAATTTTAGCCATGACAACTATTACGCTTTTAACATAGGCAATGTACACGTATCGATTTAAGTCTGAATTTATTGTTAGATAGGCTCAATAAATGAATTTACTTCAAATTCAGTGTTTTATTTGTTGTGATTTACATATTGGAATACAGCATGCTGTGGCGGAGAACTCCATAAAACTGGTATTAAAGAGTAGTGTGGAGCTGGCACATAGTAGGCTACTGATACAAACAATACGGTTTAACGCTCGATTTGTCTACTTATGATGCAGTACTAAGAACTAGGTGGTATCCTAATAAAATGAACTTTGTTCACAGTTTTAAAACACCATTATACATTTTTTTACCAATACCGCAGGGTTTTACACAATAGTCACGTTTACACTAGGCAGGTACTGCCTCATGTAAACACGGCTTACCTTGCAAATTACATCTACAAGACAAGTCACATATGTTAAAATTGTCTACAGCCAGCCACATATGGGTGACAAACTTAAAAGGAAGAACTGTAGCCAATGATTTCAGCTTTTTTTCACTAAGTCCTCTTTTAAGGCTGTATAAATTTAATTATATGTCACCGACTCTAGGGTATATTTATTTTAAGGATAAGTGAGGGGAAATTTTTGTTTCTGACTTAACGATTTTATCAGCTGACTAGATGAATGACTGCTATACAGACTGTCCCAAAAGTCCCGGACCGGTTTAATATTTTCCAAACGACAACAGATAAATCAATAAGATTTTGCACATCAACACCACACTTAAAAATCTACTTTTTTAAGGAACTATCAATTTTTTGTCATATCATGGGGACGTCCCACGAGGAGTCAGAAGGAAATCTTAAATAGGAGCATAGGTCAATATGCACGTCAGTTTAAAGGGCTTAGCTAGCAGAGTTCAATGCCGGAAACCGCGCCTCGAAAGGATCACCCGTTACAAAATGGCGGCCATTCAAAGATTTCTTGAACCTGCCATTTTGAATCTTTGAACGATTGCCATTTTTTACTCAGGCGTTCTTTTGAGCTTGAATTTACGGCATTGTAATCTACTAGTGAAGACCTTTAATTTGATGTGCATATCGACCTATGCTTACGTTAAACATTTTTTCCGATTCCTAGGGCTGTGCCCCCAAATGCAAATTAAATGAATCTTTGAACCACTGTCATTCTTGACTTGGTTGTCCGTTTGAGTTCAAATTTGCAGCATTATATTCTGCTAGTAAAGACCTTTAATTTGATGTACATGTCAACCTATGCTTCTATTTAAGATTTCCTTCTGACTCCTTGCGGGACGTCCCCATGATGTGACAGAAAATTTATATTTCCATAAAAAAGTAGATTTTTAGGTGTGGTGTTGATGTACCAAATCTTATTGATTTATCTGTTGTCGTTTAGAAAATATTAAACCGGTCCGGGACTTTTGGGACAGTCTGTATAATACAGTATACATAATTTTTTGTTTGAGACTGAAAAAGACAACATGGTAGAGCCCTAACCTGGAAAGGTGACTTATGCTGTGAAGATTTCCCCAGTGTTGTTGTCTATACATACTGTTACTGTTACAAAATTACCCATCTATGCCACTATGCTTATTAAACCTACAAAGAATTCACCAGTAACAGCCAATTCACCAGAACAGAATTCACCAGTAATTAAAATAACAGCGAAATATAAAAGAAAATTAAGGCCAGGCGCAGGCGACTTTTGAGTCTAGCAACAGTTGCCCAATTAATAGGGGGACTGTTGCGCAACTCACTCCGAGCCTCTGAAGTCTAGCGACAGGAGTGCTCATACAAGCAACTGTTTAAGACGCAAGTCGGACATTACAGTATGGATTTCAATGATGGGATAGTATTTACTCTGTTATTGAAGTGTCACGGGCAAAAAAATAAGAGGTTTAGATTGTTTGTAACTGCCAAGGATACCTCTTCTCAACTTCATCAATTGATTTGTCAACATCCTCAACACGCACACTTATACTTAAAAATGTAATTTATCCAAACAAACTTCACACCACAACTAATGAAGATAGCAAACAAGTGACAGTTACCACGAGTAGCTGGCTGAGTCTGAGCGACACTAGTCGTATGTGTGCACGTCTAGACTTGTTTCAATGGATACCAAGTCTGAAGCGACAGTCCCACAACAATTGAGTCGCTAAGCTGTCTCTGGCAAATTGGGTCTGGGAACAACAGTTGTGCAACTGTCCCTCGGCCATTTCCTTGATGTGCACACTCCAATTTTTAACAATGCTCAACATTTATTTGGTCGGCCAACTGTTGCTAGTCTCAGTCACCTGTGTGCACCTGGCCTTAGGAAATTTTAAATAATTAAATTATCTTTTTAGGGCAACACACCTCTGCTTCCATGGTTTATGCCCGCCTGGATTACATCCCTGAGAAAAACCTAATAGTCCAGTCAATGAATGATCCAAAAGTAGGTGTAGAGTGCGTGAGCAGGTAACTAAGCGATTCCTTCAAAAACTTGTTCAGGGGGCTTAGGGTGTTAACATACCAAAAGTCCTGACTCCTAGGTGGTGAGCCAGGGGGTGGAGGGGGGGAAAAGGGGGGGATAAAGGTACGCATTTTGGGTTTTTTGATTATATCTCGAAAACTATCAACTTTTTGTATACTATAGTAAATTATAAAATTGAAGAAGATTAAATTTTCTACAAGAAAAGTATATAATGTGTTTATTTTGGTTCAACAGATTACGAGTTATAACTTATTTAATTTATATCTTATTAAAATACTCCTTCCATAAGAAATACATGTAAATTAGTATGCGAAATGGGGCGAATCCTATCCGCCCAAAGGAAATATAACTGATATTCTGGAAATCTTGACCAAATTTCCAGTAATTTGACACTTAAATCATGAAATTTTGTCAAAAATTAAAACGAGGGTGAGCGTTTAAAAATTGGATGATTTAAGGTTTTTTTTATATTTCCAATAAAAAAACACCAAAACTCAACATTTTGTTACCTCGCCCTCGTCTTAATTTTGGATCAATTTTAATGATTAAAGTGTCAAATTACTGGAAATTTTGTCGAGATTTCCAGAATATCATTTATATTTCCTTTGGGCGGATTGGATTCGCCCCATTTCGCATACTAATTTACATGTATTTCTTATGGAAGGAGTATTTTAATAAGATATCAATTAAATAAGTTATAACTCGTAATCTGTTGAACCAAAATAAACACATTATGTACTTTTCTTGTAGAAAATTTAATCTTCTTCAATTTTATAATTTACTATAGTATACAAAAAGTTGATAGTTTTCGAGATATAATCAAAAAACCCAAAATGCGTACCTTTCTCCCCCCCTTTTTCCCCCCTCCACCCCCTGGCTCACCACCTAGGAGTCAGGACTTTTGGTATGTTAACACCCTAAGCCCCCTGAACAAGTTTCTGAAGGAATCGCTTAGTTACCTGCTCACGCACTCTACACCTCATTCCTTGACTGGACTATAATGGGTGTTGTGGCTACTACTCTCTAACACTCTTTTGACCACCACGCTCTCATGGTTTAGCACAACAAGAAACAGTAAAACAATATGCATCAAAACCATTATTTATTTACTTGATTTTCTTAAAATATTAAATAAGGGATCGGCCAACACAAATGGCTGTGATTGGGCATAAAATTAATGACGGGCATGTGGGTTAATTTTTTTCTACAATTTTGTTTTTGTCCTCTATAAGGTGTTTTTGTCTGCTGTAAGGATTTGCAACAGTTGGAGTTGTACTGTACCTGATAAAATTAATTCAAAGGAAAAAGAATGTAAAACACCTGATAAAGCTTTCAACAATTTATTCTTACTGTCTAAGAGAATACTGCTTCTACTTAAGTGAAAAAATATAATACGATACAACAAACAACGCAAATACACTGACACAGCCATCAGAATAATTTAATTGACAATATAAACTAATGTAATGCACACAAATTAATACTGAAGGGTCTCATTCTTCCTCACTATCAGACAATCGGAGACCTTCTTGTTCATTGTTGCTCTCATGGTCACTATCAGAGTCTACGTTGAGCACAGAAGAGGAAGGGTCCGGCTGACTAGCGTTGATAGATAGTTCACAGTCGCTGGAGAACAAGTCAAACAGTTGCTGGAGTGTGATACAATCATCAGCCCATTGCTCTGTTCCACTAGCCGCCACAGCAGCAACTATTCTCTCCTCTATCGTCTCCCGCACTATAAACCGATGTACTGTTGTGGGCCTGAAACACCATTGATGGTAAAATATTAATAACAATGTGGATAAAGCAGTGATCCGTTTATTTGTAGTAAGGGTTCGCCAGACTTGTCTTTGAAAATTAGAACCTTCTTATGAGAGTTCAATCTAAATCTAAGTAATAATTGTTGGCTCTAATCTATCCAACCCCTCCAGGTCTGTCATGCATGAATAAGATCCTTTATTAAATCATTATTAGATTTGAGTTCTACTGTACAATTAACCAATAATCTAGACCAGTGGTTCCCAACCAATTTCCCTCCTGTACCCTTTTGTATATCTAATATTGTAAGCCCAAGAAATCATTAATATTCCTATTTGTGATTAAAATAGGTTTAGGCTCTTTCGGTGTACCCCTGACTGGTTTGTCGCGTACCCCTGTTGGGAATCCCTGATCTATACCAACCGTACAGACAACTCTGGTTGTCTCAATTTGAGAAATAAAGCATATTTTTAAAAACTTTAGTGAGGGTTGTTAAAGCCACCTGGTTTGTCCTATCCTGTGCACTCTTCCCACAGCCTGCAGCTCATCAGCTGGGTTCAGGATGGGTTCCACCAAGAACACATGAGTCGCCTCCACCAGATTCAGGCCCTTTCCTCCAGAGCGCAGCGGCAACAACAGGGCTGTCACTCCTTCTCCCTTAAACACATAACACACTGTTAACACGTTTTCTACCGCAATATTACTAAATTTTCCATTCATATGGACTAGCGACGCAAATATGTGACGGCCGGTTTCTGCCCATAATATGCGACAGTTAGTCACTCAGGATTATTGTAAAAACTTCATGTAAGCAACAGAACCACTTTGCAATATCAAGACAAAGTAAAAAGCTTTTTTTTTTGGTACTCGTAATAAAATGCACATTAATCTAGACTAATTGTAATAGAGAGTTTTCTGATTTTCAAGGAATAATGTTCAACTCTTATATTTTTAATTAAACTCCTACTAGTCAAATAACATGTGTTTCCACACTACCATCACCGCAAAACTGTGAATCAACTTACTGTTACTTCTCATTGCATTTTCACACAAATAACAGCCGTAGATGACAGCTGCTATTTAGCAGACATCAGTTGTATATAACAAACAGCCTTACATTAGTTATACCCGTTGAAAAGATACAAAGGACCTACCTTGAACTCTTTAATAGATTGCCGACGACTAACTTTACTGGCTTTCATTCGCCGGAATGTGATGTTGTTTTCACGGAATGCCTCAGCCAAAAGGTCCAACATTTTTTCCCACTATATAAAAATCATTATGTTAAATTTGTTTTAGCAACATTTCAAGCAATACAAACATAAACATATTAGGTCAAGTCAAGAGAGTGTAGCGTTAGAGCCACATAAGATAATGCTGAGGTAAAGTTTTGTTGTTGCAGCTAAATATACTATACCTTCAAAATAGATGGTTCTGGGAGTAAGAGAAAGTAATTTTATATAATGACAGATGGCCGACACTGTGGGGTGCAAAAAGTTGATTAAATAACTGTTCAATAGACCTAAGTAACCAAGAACAGTCAAATAAAAAATGGTACACTACTTCTGATAAAC
Source organism: Macrosteles quadrilineatus (assembly GCF_028750875.1). Taxonomy (NCBI): domain Eukaryota; kingdom Metazoa; phylum Arthropoda; class Insecta; order Hemiptera; family Cicadellidae; genus Macrosteles; species Macrosteles quadrilineatus. The sequence goes on along the minus strand of NW_026542602.1, from coordinate 76,527,709 downwards.
TTATTCCAAAAATTCACTCAAACATTCCCACTTTTCTGGAGGCAAAGCCTTTGAAACAATGGCATTTTGTTAGTTCACTAATATTCCAATGACAAGGAGGAACTGGATCCGGAACCAATTCTTTTCACATGATTTCAGAAAAGCACAGTTATAATTATAATTATTACTTACTCATGATTTAAAAAAGTACAATATGGTTGTTTTTAAAGATAAAGCTTTGTAATTGACAAATTTTTATGAGTACACCAAGCTGACCTGAGAAAATTAAAGAAGTAAGGGGATTGATTATACGAGATACTAAAAAAATACGTCATACACCTTAACACTAGCATTTAGTTGTAGTATACGACATCTTATTAAGTCTAAAAACCCCATTTGACATCACATAACATCTAACACATAACACATAACATCATTTGACATCATAACATCTAATAATAAGATAAACTAACATACAAGTTTTACTTACTGCTGAGAAAATAAGTATTTTAACATCTGGCTCTTGGCAGATAAGAGAGAGGGTACGGCCAACAACAGCTTCCACCTTGGTAGAATAGGAACCCTTGACAGATGTGCTCGTAGAGGCACCACTGCTCTGGGGAGCAGGCTGACTCGTATTGGCACCACTGCTTTGGAGGTCAGGCTGGCTCGTAGTGGCAATACTGACAGAGGCAGTTGTGTCGGGTGAGATCTCACTCTTACTTTCACTTGTAGTTTGCCCTGAATTGTTGGCAACACTGTCAGTTTTGCTAGGGTTAGTAGTTGATTCTTTTACATTGTTGGCAGCGCTGTCAGTTTTGCTCTGTTCAGGTGAAGTTTCAGTCACTTCTGCACTGGTAGTAATGTCTGTGTTGCTTTCAACATACGAGATCTCAGAGACCAAGCATGACTGTCGACACTGAGGACACTGCAGGTTGAATGTTGTCGGCTTGACGATGAAAGACAGACAGTCGAGACAAAGACAGTGACCACACTGCAGCACTGACCACTGCAACATAAGCAACATGCTATATGCTATTGAAAACTAAGTACAGGGCTTCATTAATGGGTTTTTTTTAGAAAAATAGGAATACAGATTTTCTACATTTTTTATTCCCTCTAATAATTCAGTTAATTTTTGAATGAACAGATGATCCTAAATTTAACATTTAAAAGTGTTCAGTGGACAGATAAATTAGTTAAACTTCCTCCCTAATAAGTAATTGTAACTTTTTTCATGTTGTGTAGTCTATATCCTAATTTGGAATCAGGATTGCAACTAGATTCTAAAGATGTGCGAGTGTGAAGTATGTCAGTAGTCAAGACAAACCTTGTCTGTAAGATCGTTACGGCAGACAGGACAGATGGCAGCAGGAGCTCCTTCCTTCTGCAGAGTCTCCAAGTAACACAATGTGCCAATCTTCTTCTTCAGCTGTGCTTCGTTTACAGCTTTCTCAGTCGTTAATTTTGCCAGCTCCGGCCCAACCTGACGATCATAACGAACAATTATTGATCCAAGCGATTGTGCAATTTTCATCACAATTTTAGCGAGAAAGGTATTAGAGTACATATATGTTATAACAATCTGAGTAATGAGATCTTGAATTTGTTAGAGATGTTTACATTTACATGTCATATTAGTTCAACAATACATTTTACTATTTGTTCTTCTAATCATCTTCTAGTATTTACTTTGTGCCCAAATAACACCTAACGTAATAGATTATTTACCAAGTTTGTATGTACTCACCCTGTACATCTGGATGATGTGATGATTCTCCCCAGTTGTCCGTTTGTCTTCGTCTTCGCCAGCGTACGGCAGCCTGAGCCGCATCTTGCACATGTTGAGTTCATCTTTGGCATCCACCAAGTCACAGATCTGTCGCCAGAGCAGGTTCAAGTCTAAGAACTCCTTCTTTATCTTCTCCAACAGTGAGAGGTGCTGAGCTGCTTCCTTGGTGTACTCTGTCGGTGCTTGCTTCTGCCTTGCGTAAGTCGCTAGAGCTGAAAATCAATTATGTTTCAACTTGCAAAATCCAGTCTGTTGCCACCTTAACCAGAAATCTTATCACAGGAAACGATTCATACTTGGCAGAAGCATGGATTGTCCTTTGTCCTTCACATCGATTTCCCTTCAAATTGTTTTTGGAAACTATTACGAGACTAAACCAGCTAGAATAGTAGTGGACGAAGTCAAGAATACGACATTTATTTAAGATTTGAACTAGCTAGGTCCTGTCAAGATCTTGATAAAGACCTTAGGGACAGCCTTTGGAAATATTTTAGTAGGTTTAATACAAAATTTAAATGTTTATACTAGGGGTCTGCGGGTCAGACTTTTTTGGTTCGGGTCGGGTCGGGTCGGGCCAATAATTTTGGTCCTCGGGTTTCGGGCCAAAATCGGGTCGGGCCAAAAATTATTAATTACCGGATTTTTTTTCTTTTTTTAACTCCTATCTGTGTTTATAATATTACTTGAAAATAACATATGGAAAAAGATTGTATTTATGTATATTATTTCATGTTCATAACTTATTTACAGCTTCGGAGTTGCCTCAACTGCAAGAAAGAAGAAAATAATTTTTTTTTATCAAGCCATTCTTTCCCATTTTCATAACTGTTGAAATATCTAAACAGCTATATTACAACAAGTTTGTAATGGAACTTAATATAAATGGATCATAAACAAATCAATTAACCTTATCACAAGTTTAGGGCCTGTGGCTTCAAGACTGCAAGCAAGAAGAAAATAAAAATTCTATGTTTCCACCATGCAATATGAATCATTCATTCCCTGCCTCCTAACCTCCTCTCACACTTACAATAGCATTATTAGTTACATCATTATAAATAAAGAATTATCTATTATTGGCATTAGTATGCCTACAGCTTTACATAGGAATTATTTTTTATAGGGCCTAAAATAGTAATAGACTAAGCAACATGACAAGTGGAGAACTCATTGAAGAAAAGATATTGTGTAAACTAATTTACTATAAAACTCTAAAACAATAAATAACACACATACATTGTTTATGATATAGTTATAGTAAAGACTGTAAAAATTGCATATAATGTCATACACAGTTATAGATACACAGTTATAGGCACAGTTATAGGTATTGCAAGAGATTAAAATCCTAAAACAACTGATTTTAGCTAATAAATGAAAAGAATTAAAAATCCATAAACTCAAGTCAAACAATATCACAATTATTAGGTACCCGAAAAGGAACTCTTAATGTATAGAAAATTATATTAAATCAAGAGAAAAGAAAGTTAAATGCTAATTTGGCAACATAAGCAGACAGCAGAGACATTATAGTGCCCTAATTAGCAACACAACTCAATGTTTTTATACTGTAAGTCAATGTTTTTGAAACTGTAGGGTCTTTTTCTCGGAAGGAAGGGTAGTAGAATGTAAACAAAAAACCATGAATCACTCTCACAGCCGGGCCCGGGGACACTCAAGGTTACAGACCCTCCCCCTCCCCTCCCCTCCCATCTTACACAACCCGAGCCAGGCCCGGGGACACTCAAGGTCATAGACCCTCCCCCTCCCACGGCCCTATTACGCCACCCGGTTGTTCCAATTGCTGACAAAATACAAGTAACAAAACAAGGAAGTAGAGACAAAAAGATATATTTTATTTATTCAAAAATATAAAACTGTTACAGATAATTTCCAAAGAAATTAATTCATGGTAGTTTGTGTCTTGTAAATATTGTATTGGATCTTAGAAATATGTTTTTTGAAACTCAATCAAACTTAAGAAAAAAATAATTTTACTGATGAAAACTTTCATAAAATTATAAAATATTTAGGCCTAACCTCTTTGTAGACTTGTTGATACTTGATACTTAAAAAAAAAATTAAATGGTGACCATAAAATGCCGAACCAGACGATCAGAAGTGTTGTTTTGTTTTGTTACTGAATGACAAAAAGGACAATAGGAAAATAAAAGAACAAGATACAGATCTGTACACTATATCAGATATTTCTTTTGTTTATAATTTATTATGTTAATAAAATACTAAAATATAATTTAAACTAGGTATGGAATAAACAATAAATAATTAAACTGGTACCTCTGGATAAATAGTCTTTCTTTTGACTTCGTTTTCTTTGCACTGTTGCGTCACGGCTTTTGTTTTGTCAGTCAGTAGACGACTGGTTCTGGCTAGTGACAGTAAGGCAATAATTGCTCTGTTGTGTCTTTGTTCTTAAACGTGAGCAAACTTAATATTTAATTCTAATTTTAACATTTTAATTCCTCTGTAATAATGTATATAAGAGTGTTTCTTTGAAAATTACTTATTATAACTTTAAAAATAGCCTAATAATTATTTTTTTTGGCCCGACCCGATCTTGGCCCGAACAAATCTCTGACCCGACCCGGTCTCTCGGGCCTTCCGCTGGCCCGACCCGACCCGAAAAAATCGGGGACCCGCAGACCCCTAGTTTATACCAACCACTAAATATAAAATATTACTAACAAATCTGACATCTGTTCTGAATGAGAAACCTCAAGACACAAACATACAGCTGAGTGAATCCAGAAATTTTGAGTCAAATCACAATCCGAATCATAGCTGTACAGATATTATCAAACCGGGTAGATCCGAATTTTTTAGTTAGTCCCAAGTTTAATCCAGGTCAAATCTGAATCTCAAATTTACAGCTGTTATCGAATCCGAATTTAAAAATCAATTCCGAGTTGAATCCAAATCTCAAATTTACAGATGTATCAAAATTTTTAAATCTGTTCTAAATCGAACCTGGATCTAGGCTACAATTTTTTGTGATGGACTACCGATTTGTGTACCTAGACTAAAACATAGGCCTGTTCAACTCAAGTGTTAATTCTCCATATAGACCTAAGTCTGTATGACTACCATAAGTTAACAACTCACACTGTGAGGATAAGTTTACTGATAGCCAAGATGTGACGTATGCCTAAAGCCTAACACTAAGTTATACTATGGTCAGGTTTCTAACATGAACCAGGCAATAGCAAATCAGAGTACACAAGTAAATTTGAATATTCAATCAAATATCGATCGAGTTAGAAACAGTAGATTTAATCTTGAATCTGAATCGAATCTCTAAAAACTAGAGGTGTGCGGATATCCGAAAAATCGGGTCGGATTCGGTTAGGTTCGGATATCCGTATCCGAACCGGGCCCAAATTTGATATCCAACACTATCCGTTATGTATCCGACTTTTTCGGATAGACAATATATTTTGACGTTTTGGACAGAAAACTAAATCTCCATAGCCACCATTAGTTTCCCAGGACAAAATTACAGCAATACGTTTCCAACGACCTAACAGCAAACGGCAAAGAAGCCGTATGATGCAATACTGATAACTAGTTTAGTCGTTATCGGCTGTTTTGCTTTACGATTAGATTCGTCGTGAACGGACAGACATAAAGCAGAAAAGAACTGTCTCGCTCCTGATACTAGGGGTGCTGTGTAATAGTTTTTTTTACAGTACTGTTTCAAAGTAGAAAAATCTAGCCTACTACTGTGATGTTACATAAACTATAGATTTAATGTTTCCCGAATAAAAGTCAGAATAGAAACAATAGAAAGGCAACACAATAGAAGGGTGGGAGGGGTTGGGCAATGACCTCGAAAGGAGCGCGGGTAGTGAGTCAAGTAGGGTAGTAGGACCGGAGGGGGAAGGGGTGGGTAAGACCTTGAAGCTATATATAGACTTGCACTACTTCCCTAAACCTAAAGGACTGGCCGGCGAGTGGTATTCCAATCACAGGACAAGATACGTTGTTTTTTGGGTATTCATTGCCCGGTTTGACTTTGGATTGTCTTACTGTGTAGAAACTTTGAATAATAAAAAATAAAGTTAGAACTAACCACGATTATTTAGCATTGATTGTGTACATATTAAATTATTAAACTATAGGGACCATGGATATATACAAACTTTTGTCGTGATTTTAATTTCAACATCAAAATACAATATTGCACAATCGTGATATTTTAGGTCATTGACCTTTATTATGCATCCGGTATTGCTGTTTCAGAAGAGAAGCACGTTGATAAATTATAAATCGATATTCCCGTGGTTAAAAAGAATTATTTTATAAACCTATAAAACAAAATCATAAAATCTTACATAAAGATAACAATAACGGAAATTTGTAAAAAGGGTATAAAGATAACAACGCCGTTATTCTTTCTCTTTGTTCTTCTATTTCTTGGGTTTCCCTTCATCACGCATTCAACAAGTTGCCATGGTTACTAATCACCCATGTCGTTATCAGCTGTTGTGACATAGTGCACAGCAGGGGGGTAAAACTAGAAAATCAGTTAATTTTTACCTATTATTTAATTACCAATGAATGTACTACTTTATTGGTATTTGATACTGTATTAATAATCGGTCAAAATGGCCGATTTTTGTCAAATTTTACACCAAATTTATTGAAATTTCAAGGTGAATAAATAAAACAATTATTACCAAATATTTGTATTCATTTAAAAGATTGATTTGTGGTATTGGGTTCCCCACTGAGTGCAGCCGAGCGGCACTAATGAGGGTCGGACCTTCTTGGGGGTAAACAATATACGGCTTATCAGACCCTCCCCTCCCCCGTGGTCTGGAGAAAGCTTGTAAACAAACTATTGCACAAGCGTGACTTGACATTGGGCTGCTTCAACTATAATTTTGTCAAATGAACTGTGATGTTTCAAAATCAAAAACAATAATTTGGGACCATACTGCTTAACAATAATGGACTGCAATTATTGTTGAACATACAATCCATTTTTAACAAACTAAGATTATACGATTCAAATACAATTATAAAAATTATCTTGGTATTTTACTTGGGGTAATGAAGTTATGTAGGCTAGTGTAATTCTCGGTTCATCAAGGTTCTACTGAATTATGTTTGGCAGTGAATAAGTGTAGAATGCAATTTATAAATTCAGGCCAATAATCCGTTCCAAAAACGTAAGAAAATACAATGTGAAAATAAACTTGAGATCGAACTCTTTGGCTTGTGAGAACCAGGAAACAAGATAAAACATAACCTCAAGTAAACTAGCCCAAACGTTTGACATCAGTCCTGCTGAGCTTAGGTGTTGTGTGAAGATTTCGGCTGCTAGTGTACTTAATTCAAGTAACCAACTTTTGAAAATAAATGTTGTGAATTGTGATTTTCAAGAGAGAGAAAACTGTGGACTTGGCTAATTTGAAATTCTATAGTTCAAAATCGCCATTTAAGTTTATTTACACAGCTTTACATTGTTTTATAGGTTAAAAATACATATGCAGCTTATTATTAACCGCGCTGAACTATCCAAATCTGAAAATATCCGAATCCGAACCTCCCAATATCCGATCCGATCCGAACCGAGCCTCAACTATCCGATCCGAATCCGATCCAAAATGAAATTTCACTATCCGCACACCTCTACTAAAAACATAATCTGATACAGCCAAATACTCACCTACTTATCATATACATATCAATTATAAATTGTCAGTGTTACGTTACTGAAAAGGGTAATAAGTCAACTTATGTTTTTACCTTTAAGGATTCTTTCAAACGGAGATGCTTTGAATCCTCCCTTGAAGTTGATCTCAAAAGTGTTGAGATTGACATCCACCAAATGTGACACTTCCTTGATGTCCAACTCTCTGTACTTGGACCAATTTTCACTGCCAGGCAGGTCTCTTTTGTTGATCCGTTTCTTTATCACCCTTTCCTCAAATAGAAGGGCTTCATAAGCGTTTAAAGCGCTCTCGGCTTTGCATAAAACACACCTGTAAACAAATGTATATAAAATTGCTGAATGCCCAACAATGACAATTATTTTTAAAATTATCACATAATTTCATTGCAGTAATGCTTGGTTTAGATAATAGTATTGATACGCTCATTCAACCACAAATAAACACTATGGGTATTTTTGTAGGCGATCTGAAGATTTGAAGAACCTATAATGGAAATAAATTGGGTTTGTTTCGCAACTTAAAGATCTACTTGGAGACCAAGATATTTTTGTTAAGTTTTTTTGTCATTTACTTTTGCCAACACTTGATGAATTCCCATAATTTAAGACTACTGGATTTGAAACATTCTCATCTTCTTGTAAAGACACCTAGCCTATATACAATAATTTGTAATATTTTCATTTTTTTAAATTTCCAAATTGGAAGGTTAACTTAATGCTAAAGGAGAATATAAAGTTTGAACAACAATGCACTGTTTGAGGGGCTCTTTCAATTATTTTCCATTTGAATGAAAAATTTGCTTCAACTGGTTCATTTAGGTGGGATGACTACTTAAGAAATGAAAAGTCAATGGTGAGGTAAGGTCAAGGTGACTCTATTTTATTTAGGGATGGACAAGACTGCATTTTAAGTTTGAGACGAGATTCTATTTTCTCATCATAATTCAAGATTAGATTGTAGATTTCATTACTATTGGGAATTATTCGTCTGCACAGTTTTACAATGGTTAATAAATAACAATAAAATACTATTAAAAAAACAACTAAAGTGAAATAACTAATTATTTATTACAAAGGTCAATAAAAAAAGAGTGTACAAAGTAACAAAAGCTTACAGGAACTTAAATAGTTATAAAAATCTTAAATGAGAAAAAAATCAAATGAAAATAAGACACATTTAATGTAAAACTGCAACTCACAACAGTCACAAACTGTAAGAATTGTAGTACAGCACTAAAACCTCCTTTATCCGGTATTCATTTATACGTGATTCTGGTTTATCCACAAGGGTTTTGCTTCATAAAATAAAAACGATTGGCCTACTTAAAGCAAAAATTTACATACGCAGAGAATAAATTTGCAAAGAACGCATTTGCAAAGGAAACGCAACAACGCACCCCTGCATTGCGGTTATTGCATAGACTTACTGAAGGCAATTTTTTAAATCTCGTCTTGAAAAAGTCTTGGAGCAAAGTTAATCTTGCTCAAACAAAATAGATAATTTCTAATTCGCAAAATTTGAGATCTGTCCATCCCCAATATAATTGTAACAAATACTTTATGTAAAGTAGGTGGTGTCGCACAGTAAAGGTTTGAGAATAGTCCACGATGAGTAATTACACAAGTACGGCCAACCCGACCTACCTAGTTCGATTCCTCATGGTAGCGGCCTGAGGCAGGTGACAGCACAGAGCCTCTGATGCCATGACGTCAATATCAGCCATGCGGAGACCCTTCATTGCGTTGCACACTTCCAGTCTCACACGATCCATATCCGCCAGCCACTTGGCTAGCTCTAGCCTCACCATGTACAGCGATTTGAGCCTGCCAGAAGCCAACATTACTGGATGTAGTAGAATGCCTTATTCCCTTCATGGGAAATACACTAATAACGAGACAACAGCAGAGTTGACAGGGCTCTGTTTTTTTAGTTAAAATTTAAATATAGTTTAGCTGTAAGAAAAAAGGGATTCTAAGGAATGGAAATATACAGTCTGTTTCATTCTTAAGCAAATGTTCCTGATTAAATCCATCCAGCTACCAGTTTTAATTTGGTATCTTGCACAGAAGATCTTCAAGGTCAACATGAAGGATCCATCATTCTAAAGTATCACAAGACTAGGTGACTATATTACTGTAATATTCATTGATGTAGGCCTATTTAATAGTCTCCATAATATAAAATCCATGAATAGTGAGAAAATGAGGATTTAAAAAGTCATAAAACTGGTGTTGTCTAGTTTTTTTTTTAAAGAATTTGACAATTAATTTTCAGCCTTCACTTGCCCGTCCACACAGACATTAGGCCTATGTGTGGAACAAAGCAAAGCAAAGCAAAGAGTGAACTGTACTGATATAAGTGGCAGCACCAGGTGTTGGGAGACTTACTTGTTGGCCAGGTTGTTGGACTGGTTCTTCTGCCGTACGTCTGTATGTTGTATAGCTGCCTTGAGTCTGGTCAGAAGCTCGTCCCTGTCCATGGTCCATTCCAGTGTGTATAGCCACCACTCAGAGTAGCCTACTGTGGCTCCATCTAGGTGAGCTGCAATGTTACCTGCGTGACTGTCCACTCTAGCCTCTGTAGCTGTGATCTGCCATACAGTCACACAATTATCACATACTGACCTAAAATTCAGTTGATCTCAACCCAATAAATAATTTTTTTTTCTAATTCGTTATATTGTGTTACTTAAGTATTACTGGCCTACAATATTATATTTGTGCATTTACTTTTTTACCATAGAGTTTAAACCGTGGTTTTCCCCCCAAATAATGTCAACGCAGTGCTTGTCCCCCCCCCGAGCATTGCAATACTACTGTGTTCTCGTGCCCCGCGATCACAACAACCCATAATTGTGACCTATGATCGTGACAACATCGTGATTGCCCAAGGCACTGGTGTACATGAAAAACAATAAAAATATTTTTTAAGCATAAATAGGCTGTTAACAGCTGTCAAAATAAAACAAACCGATTTGATCAATTACCACTCTTCCATTAGATTGCATTGAAACTATGAACACCTGTAAGGCATAGCTCTTAGTCCCGAAGTAGGGTCATTCCATATGAAATCAACCAATAAAAAATTATTTTCAACCTGACCATCTTGGATTTTGATGAAATTTTGCATACTTGTAGTATTTTGATTCCTGAATCCAAATATGCTTTTTAAAAAAATCTATCTTTTATAGTTTTTGTGATATAAATATTTGAAAACGGTAAAAATTGGCGTTTTTTACCGTGCGCGCAAATCTAAAATGTTGTCTAGGATGAGTTCTATTGGTCCTATCAAGTTGTACAATGGCTCATTTTAAAGAGGATTCAAATGCCTTTAATCTGATACCAAACTCAACCTACTTTAATAAAAAATATTTTTTTTTTTAATTTCAAAATATGTTTTTGAAAAAAAATTTAAGATAGTGTTTTTTGAAAAAATTGAAAATTACATATGTTAAAGAATGTAATCTAGTAAGTACATTATAAAAATTTCAAAATGGGATGATAATGGGATCAGTAGTTATGATAAAAATACTTGACTATAGTTCGCTGTTTCCAAGCATTTTGGCGCATACAGCGTGTAACTAACGTAAATGTATCACTAAATAAAAGTCTATTAATTATATGATTAAAATTAAAAATATCAGCCTATATTTGAATTATGTATGTCATATTTTGCTATATATAAACTAAATCTAGCAAGTAAACAACATTATTCAAGTTAACAAAGTTATTTAAATCCACAAATCAGTTTTCACTATAAATATTTAAATTGTTAAAGTGATAATACATTATTTATACTTATGAGCAGACATTCCTCAAAACTAAATAAATATCATGGAATATTATGTATATGTATCAATAATAAGGTTTCTACAGGATTTAAATAGATTGATCACAGTATATTGTGTGACAAAATTATCAATGCTTTTTTGACATGTCTCTCTCTTGTCCCAAGAGGAAAGACAGACAAACATGGACCAATGGGTTTTGGTCCAGGTTCCTCAGTCTTTTCCAGTTAGTTGTGTTGCAACTATTTACTGTGTAATCAATCTTTAAGTCTCCCTTTTCACTAGGCTGGAGACTCTAGGCAGCCACTAGATCTGTGCAAAATCACATTGTGAAGCACTTTACGTTTACACTATCAGGTTGCAGCGACCCGGTCTTGAGACAAGAGGAAAGACTGACAAACATAAGTTAGACCTGTGTACCTGTCAAACAAATTACAACTTCTCAAGACCGGGTCGCTACTGCCGAGGTGGGTCGCTGCGACCTGATAGTGTAAACGTAAAGTGATAGCAACAATGTGATTTTGCACAGATCTAGTGGCTGACTAGTGTCTCCAGCCTAGTGAAAAGGCAGACTTAAAGATTGATTACAGTAAATCGTTGCAACATAACTGGAAAATACTGAGGAACCTGAGCCAAAACCCATAGGTCCATGTTTGTCTGTCTTTCCTCTCGTGACAAGAGAGAGAGACAAACAAGCATTGATAATTTTGTCACACAATATACTGTGATCAATCTATTTAAATCCTGTAATAACCTTATTATTGATAGCCTACATAGATAATATTCCATGATAATTATTTAGTTTTGGGGAAATGTCTGCTCATAAGTATAAATATCGTATTCTCACTTTAACAATTAAAATTGTTATAGTGAAAACTAATTTGTGGATTTAAATACCACAAACCACAAACCACATTTCTGTATAACTTCTATTTTGATATGTCAAAAATTAATAAAAGTTACGGAGAATTTTCAAAATGTCCGTCCGGTTATTTTTTAACTTTGCAAGGGTATTTTTTAAATACCATAGCAGTCAAATAAAGGAATTGGATTATGGCTGCTAATAATAACTAAAGCTCAAAACATCTGTTTTCATTAGAAAAATCATTTTAAAAAATAACACTTAAAACCCAAGTATTTTTGTTTCATGTCCGGGAAATTTTGCTCCAGAACTAATGGTCGCGACGCCATAAGTAAGGGTCAGCAAATCGGGTAATTTTTTCCTTCTTTTTTTAAGTTATTACTGCTTATAAAGTAATCAAAGCAGGTATTTTCTTAATCCCAGTAAGTCATAAATCATAAACTTACTGGGTTTACTGTAGACATGGAAGTTTGGACGACTTTTTTTTACTAAAAAATTTCAGTGAAAAATAAGTATTTTAAATTTTTTTGTAGAACCATAGTATGCTCTATTAAATATTTTTTTTAAGTAGAGTATTTATCTGGGAATAGAAAATTAAACATTATCATTTAAAGATAAAATTAATATGAAAAAAATAAAATATGAAAAGTGGAAAGTTTGTTCAAAGTAGCCCCCATGTTCAAAGGTTGACGGAAACTCTGTTAACTTGAATAATGTTGTTTATTTGCTAGATTTAGTTTATATTATAGCAAAATATGACATACATTATTAAAATATAGGCAGATATTTTTAATTTTAATCATATAATTAATAGACTCTTATTTAATGATACATTTAGGTTAGTACTTACACGCTGTATGCGCCAAAATGCTTGGAAACAGTGAACCATAGTCAAGTATTTTTATCATAACTGGTGATCCCATTATCATCCCATTTTGAAATTTTTATAATGTACTTACTAGATTACATTCTTTAACATATGTAATTTTCAAATTTTTCAAAAAACACTATCTTAAATTTTTTTTCAAAAACATATTTTGAAATTTAAAAAAAATAATTATTTTTTATTAAAGTAGGTTGAGTTTGGTATCAGATTAAAGGCATTTGAATCCTCTTTAAAATGAGCCATTGTACAACTTGATAGGACCAATAGAACTCATCCTAGACAACATTTTAGATTTGCGCGCACGGTAAAAAACGCCAATTTTTACCATTTTCAAATATTTATATCATAAAAACTATAAAAGATTGATTTTTTTAAAAAGCATATTTGGATTCAGGACTCAAAATTCTACAAGTATGCAAAATTTCATCAAAATCCAAGATGGTCAGGTTGAGAGCCTAGTTGATTTGATATGGAATGACCCAGTAAATGATGATGGGTTTCTGCTCATCTACAGGACTCGACCTTTCTAAGGGTATGTGCAAATGATTATAGATCCATGTTTATACGATTTTTAGAATTGTTTTTACTAAGAAACAAATACTTATACCCTAAAGAAAATGCTTAGGCAAAGTTTCAACCTGACAGGGGATATTTGAGAAGGTTACCGAGATCAAGAATATACCTTTTTTTGTAATTATAATTATAGTGATAACATGTTTAACACTCAATACTAAGACTGAAAGAATTGACTGAAACACAAGAACATAACACATAACACTAGAAGTCGGTTAGAAGTGATCCAGGAAGGATACAATCAACAATTAATTGATGTGTTGAACAAATTATAACACTGTTTGTTGATTTAGAAATTAAATATTGAAACTTTAAGGACAATAGGCAAGATAAAATTCATAATGCTTATACAGCGATGTGTTCAATCCAACACAAGGCTAAGTATTAATAAAACCATTGATAAAACTAACTGAATATGCGTATCCATAGAAACATATATCTTTCATTACAATACACTTAACCCAAAGTAAAGGAAGAACAAAAATTCATAGATGAAAAATAAAATTGTCAACTGTAAGCGTAAGCAATCATTCAAAAGAAGGTATACAAAAGGGGCTGAGCAAACTTCACATACACTGGACAACGTTAGCTGAAATCTGAAACCTTGACTCAGAAACAGCCTCCTGCACAATCTGGTAACCTGCTATTGATGCGAAACACCAAGCCAGGCCTTGCCATGGGTAAGTTTGTATTTATTCAGCAGTATTATGTGTGTAAATGTTCCATTTATATGTGTTGGTGTTATTGTAGTTTTATTTCATTTGGTGTAGAAACTTTTGAATTGATTCTTTGCTAAGTATTTTGCACTAAATTTTTTTGCTCGTAACTTTTGCTCATCAATCAATACCATTGCAAGCCTCTAAGTTTTGAAGGTGCTAAATTTAATATAAGATAAGAACTTTAAACCATTGTAACGTTTTTATTTGTTGGTTACTATAGGACTGCTGAAGGACAATTTAGGAGACCTAAGCTGATAGCCCTACAACCACACTATACCTCGGGCTGGTCCCAACTCTCTTGCAAGATCCCACCATTGCTGCTCTGGGCGATTGTTAATATCTAACCACAAGACCTGGGAAACAAAAGATAAGTACCTCCTTGCTGTATTTCAAATCATAGTTTTTAGAATAACATTTTAGTTGTAAAACCCTGATCAGCAGAAAACCATAATAATCGTCGTATGACAACTGCCTCAATGTGGGTGTTGTCCCGTGTGTAGCAGAGTCGTCTTCAAGTTGCTGGGACCAGTCTCGGGCGATGACAGGCAGCCAGGCAACATTACGCGGTAGCAGTCGTTCTTCCGCAACTAATAATCGACGTATGACAACTGCCCCAATGTGGGTGTTGTCCCGTGTGTTGCAGAGTCGTCTTCAAGTTGCTGGGACCAGTCTCGGGCGATGACAGGCAGCCAGGCAACATTACGCGGTAGCAGTCGTTCTTCCGCACCTAATAATCGACGTATGACAACTGCCCCAATGTGGGTGTTGTCCCGTGTGTTGCAGAGTCGTCTTCAAGTTGCTGGGACCAGTCTCGGGCGATGACAGGCAGCCAGGCAACATTACGCGGTAGCAGTCGTTCTTCTGCACCTAATAATCGACGTATGACAACTGCCCCAATGTGGGTGTTGTCCCGTGTGTAGCAGAGTCGTCATCAAGTTGCTGGGACCAGTCTCGGGCGATGACAGGCAGCCAGGCAACATTGCGCGGCAGCAGTCGTTAATAGTTTTAGTAGTTTTTTTTTTATCTGCATTATGTGGCTGTTATCCAGCCTTTAGATACTTATGTAAAAAGAGCTAACGGTTTTTGTATTGTTTCAGCTCATGGCTAGAAAATGTTTACCAATAGTCCACTGCGAAGGAGAAGACTGAGTGTTTAAACAGAGGAGAAACTGTCGATACGGCTTGACTCAACATAGAAGGCTACATCGGTTTTCCAAATTTGTCCTAAGATGTGGAGAAGAGATGAAGTCTGCAGCCAAGATTTGCTGGTATGCAAGAGAGCAAAAAACATCATTGTATCCTGGTTGATTTGTAGAACATGAGGGTCTTCATATTCCAAGCAAAGGAAAAGTTGCGGTGACAAATCCTTTTACCCAAAGTGATTGCAGTGAACCGAAAGCTAGCACCCAATCCCAAGAGGCTGTAAAGATACAACGGCAGCTACCTAACAAGGCGACAATATTCATTGTGGATTGAACAAGATCACTCCCCAACTGCAGCCAATCACAACAACAACTATGGATGAGATCACAAAATGTTTCAGTTTGTAAATTTAAAGAAAACCAAATAAAATTAAACGACCAGATAAAATTATTATGAACCACTCATTTGTCATATCAATAGAATTTACTTGACACTGGATTAAGATGTACTATTTATAAGTATACCTTTTAATACATTAATAAATTCTTGTCATTTTTTATAACAGCTGACAACAATGAAAGTAGTCGTTTCCCAAGCTCTAATTTAGGGCGAGGGAAAATCGAACAGCTGATTTTCCCTTGCTCTAAATTTACTTTCCCTCGCTCTTGATTAGTTCTCCATTTACGCACTACGCCCCCAAGTGTTTTGTTACGGTTTGATTTAATGATTTGAATCAGCTGTACATATTATTGAGTAATATACGTAGGTTTCCTTTTAGAAGATTTTATTTTATTTTGATGTCCAAACAAATTAATTGAGAAATAAAATAATTGTAATATTACCAAGGTCTGTTATTCTGTGTTTGTGTATTTTTATTTTTGCGTTGTGATGAAAAAGTTTCGTTGATAACTCGTACTGAAAGTTATTTTCCGGCGCTTGCTCCATTATTCCCGTCCTCAGTTTCGCCTCTTACGTGAAATTGGGGTTTCCTGTGTGAGGCCTTTGCCTCACACAAAAACTTGAGCGCGAGCCAGAAAATGCCACTTTCAGTTCTAGTAATGAAATATACTATTTTATCTAGTTTTCATTTATTTTGCCTTTTTCCTTTTTTAATAAAACTGTATGTTAATCATACATCAGACGAACAGCCAGTTATATGCTGCAGGGATAAACTAGAATTAATATAAAATGAAGTCCATTTTAAACAACTACCTATATTATTTCTGAATATGTAATCAATATTGCCATTACAGTATTCACTTATGTCCACTGTAGGCCTACACCTTATAACATATACTGCCACCTACCGGAGCCTCCCGTTTGCCCAAGTAGCGCAGCTCCAATGCTTTGACATCCTCTCTCAGTTTCTCATCCCTCAATGTGGGAGGTACTCCCTCGTACCCACCGTCCAGCACCTCTGCTAGATTGTGCATTGCGTGGATCCTCTAGAAAATGAAAAAAAACAAAAACAAATTAGTAAGACAAAACATATGCCAAACAGAAATCAGCAATAATTCTGTCCAACTGACTTTGTCTACACTTGACAAAGTCACTCAGAAAACCAAATATTGTACTTCCTTCGTCTTCTGTGTGCTTTAAGGCCTGTCTGGTCTTTTTATGAGGTTTACGTAAGCTTATTCCCTTTATTCTACGAGTCACAATCCTAACCTGGAGCTTTTCCTTGAACAAAACGCAATACCTCAACAATAATAGTTCAAACTTTAAACTTTTTTTATTTTTTAGGGTATTTTTTTTTTTCGTAAAGGAATTCTTTTTGCCTTCTTTAATAATGTTAGGAAAAATGCCTGATACAAACGAAGAATTTATCAGATGGAGATGACATACAATTTTGTTGATGTAGGTTTTTACAGCTTTTATTATTGTTACAGGAATTTCATCATGCCCATTGGAGTGTTTATTTTTTAAAGATTGAATGATTTTTTTCCACCTCCAAGTTAGTGATCGGTTTCAGCTCAAATTTTGGCTTTACAAACAAGTCATCGATAAAATAAGCTTTCACATCAGCCGTCACATTCTGATTGTTACAATTTAAATTTAAATCTGTAGACACGTTGCTAAAACAACCATTAAACATATTTGCAATTTTACCAGGGTCTAAAATTGTTTCTGAATTTTGTTTTAAAATTGTATTTTTTAATGGTTTCTTGTCATTTTCCCCAAATTCAGAGTTGATTATATTCCAGGCGGTTTTCTGAATGTTTTGGGAATTTTCAATGTTTTTGGAAATATCTGTTTAGCCTTTTCTTAGTCAGCTGAATATATTGTTTTATCTTTAATTCTTTGGTTATCCATGTACGTTTTTTATTTCTCTTTCTAACCAATATTTTTGGAAAAGCCTGATCAAAATAGAAAAACAAAATTTAAAAAAAAGACATCATACTTTGTTTCTACCCTGGAATTATAGACATCGAACCAAGATATGACTATATGTTAATCGGGAATGTGAGCTATCATCATACAAAATTTCAACCCAAACCGACCAGCAGTTAATGTGTGATTGAACTTCAAACAAACAAACAAACACACAAACTATCACATTTATAATATTAGTATATGCTTCTTGATCTGAAAATTCTCTGGTCTATATGGCAAAATGCTGCATAGGCATACAAACCTTCGAGTCATATTTTTGATGGAATGAACTCTTTGCATATGACTTATATTAGCTAAAAAATCATTTAAGTTTGTGAAAGTAAATACAGTTTTATTGTGATAATTGTAAATGAGAAAGGAATCAAAGGTGTAAATACTGCTTTGCAGATGTGCACATCATTCAATGACAACCTTACCAACCCTTTACACATCACATAAAAAAAAATAGGCTATATAAAGTGAACTCTGTCCAGCCATTAACATCCGATACAAGTACGGTAAATGAAGTAGGGTTGTAGGTTACCTGCAATGAGTCTATCTTGAGCCTCCCGCTGTGTTCCTGCTCCAGATGCAACACGGTACGATAAGCATTCACTGCATCAGCCCACTGGTTCAGTATGATGTGTAGTGCACCTAACAATTCATTGTGGTTAGAATAGGCGGGTAACACAAATAGCAAAGACAAGTGTACTCACTTTATTACTTTTCTTGTAGCAGCGAACAATGGTACTCGTTAAAAAAAAAATCTGAAATATTTTAGCACTTATTCAACCGATCAGAAAATTTTAGATTTATTTAATCTGCAGGTTTTCTGTGGCAAAGGTATTTTAATTTGTATATCTCTATTCAAGAACACATACCCATGCCGTTCAATGTAGCTACCAGTTGTCGCAAAGCTTGTTCAGAGTCCAGCTTAGCATTGGTGACCATCTGAGCAACCAAGTCATCCATCGTCATGGTCTTCTTGAATGACACAAACTTGCCTCTCACAGCCTACAAACAATTACAACTGATCAATCAAATTTGTTTTTTCTGCATAAAAATTAGTTAAAACTTCCTCATAACATATTGTTCTCAATCATTTGTATATGAATATGACTTAATGTAATAATGACTTAATGTACTTAATGTGTATGACTTAATGTATACAGGGTGTTGAAAATGTCTGGAACCAACATTATATCTCGTGAGTGGTTAAAGAAAAACAACTGATATTTTGTGTACGGATATACTATGGTTTTACCTATCTTTTAGTGCCTTATGAAAATTTTTACCACTTATAGGGAACGTCCTGTGGAGGATGCAGTAAAAAGTTTTAACGGAAGCCTATGGTAAATGATACATAATTTTAAAGGCCATTTTTTTCTGAGTAAGGAGCCACAAGTTTCATCTCAAAAGGACCACCCTAGCAAAAATGGCGACTGTTTGAAATTTAAAAAACCACTTATAGGGAACGGAATTTTTAAATTTCAAACGGTCGCCATTTTCGCTAGGGTGGTCCTTTTGAGATGAAACTTGTGGCTCCTTACTCAGAATAAAATGGACTTTAAAATGATGTATCATTTACCATAGGCTTCAAAGAAAACTTTTTAGTGCATCCTCCACAGAACGTTCCCTATAAGTGGTTATTTAAATTTCAAACAGTCGTCATTTTTGCTAGGGTGGTCCTTTTGAGATGAAACTTGTGGCTCCTTACTCAGAAAAAAATGGCCTTTAAAATGATGTATCATTTACCATAGGCTTCCATTTAAACTTATTACTGCATCCTCCACAGGACGTTCCCTATAAGTGGTAAAAAATTTCATAAGGCACCAAAAGATAGGTAAAACCATAGTATATCCGTACACAAAATATCATTTGTTTTTCTTTAACCACTCACCAGATATAATGTTGGTTCCAGACATTTTCAACACCCTGTATATGGTCATGACATAAGGGACACAGAACGAGAACACTATATGTATACCAAATATATTGGAAGTAAACTCTTACTTCTTATTTGAAAATGCTGTCGACAGTGAAATATTCTAATGTTTGTATATAAAGTTTAACGTTTTGTGTCTCTGGTGCCAGATTGGACTCTACCATTTCGGTAAGCTTGATATCCTCACAAAAAATCTTTAAAACCCAGGCCTTATGTCACATCCTTGATTATAACATAAATAATTTTGAAAAAACCCAATACGTTTATACATTTATAAATAGTTATTATCCTAGGTATTGGGTCTGAGGATGATTGATGAGTCCAATTTACTGTCTTGTTAAACAGTAGGCCTAGTCTATAAGTGTAAATGTGTTTCAAGTGTTGGGACCTTTTCCGTTAATTCACTACCACTAGTTTTTAGAGTAATAGATTTATTAGCAACAGAAGTGGTAGTGAATTAAACTTTGGTTAGGTTAGGTTAGTATAGAGTTCAGTATAGTGTTAGAAAAAACCTAACCTAACCTAAGCACATTCCACTAGTGGTAGAATTACACTAAATTATATTCAAAATATATAAAACAACCATTTTATTGAACTAGCTGTGTGCCCGTTCTACGCACGGGGTTGAAACCTTCTTATATTAAGAACAGCAGTTGGTTTGCATATTTTCAGATATGCTGGCAAAACTATTATATATACACCTTCGCAAATACAGTATCTGACAGTTTCAAGCCAAAACAAACGCTTCGCAATTAAATGTCATGTCACCCCATATGTTAGTCCATATGTTAAATCCAATGATTAAACTAAAAAGGCTTTATAGGCCTACTATGAGAAATAGATCTATGAGTCATAGCCCTAAGGTAGGCCTATAGTTGAAAGTTACTTTCCACAATGGTTAAAAGTATTTAAAGTACTACCTCAACCTCACCATTTAACACTTTATTCGGGTTGACATTTTCATTATCAAAGGTGCTCAAATTGTCCTTTTCGTGACACTAAGAAATAAGGACATTAATGCGTTACAAACAGACATACACACAAAAATACAGAACTTAATTAGGGAATTTGTTACGTTTTAAGCATAACAAGTACATATAAAATTAATATTTGAAATCTTTGTCAATGTCATCAAACTTTATCATAACAATTTATATTTGCTTGGACCGAAGATGACGCGAAATGCTGTCGAAATGAATGCTTACTATATGAAATTAAGTACTACAGACGATTTAAATTGGTTTTTTATGACGATTTATGATACAAATTACCAAAATAGGCAATGAACTATTAAAACATAACAACGTAAATCGTAAACAATTCACGATGGTTTGCTAAACAAATGTTTTACTTAAATGAGTTATCATTTTCTTAGCATAAACTAACATTTTGGAATCCAGACACAGGGCCGGTTCTAGGAATTTTTCAGAGTTAAGCGAACACCCGAATCAGCGCCACTTAGAATCCCCCCCACCACCCCACCCACAACCCATGAACATTATTTAACTCTATTTGTGATTTTTTAAGAACTTTTTTATACGTTTAGGTTAGAAGAGTACTTGCAATAAAAGACTAGTGATTATTCGCAGGAATTTAACATTTTTACACTTTTACTCATCGTATAAACTTTAGCAAAACCAAGGCTACACTAAAAAAACAGGCCGTAATGCTCGTCAAGCATGACGTCACGATAGAAGACGGCAATGACGTAATGTTTGCCATTTGTGATCAGCTGCTTGTTTTAATCTTTCCTTGGAAAATAAATAAATAAATACCTACGTCATTGCCGTGTTCTATCGTGACGTCATGCTTGACGAGCATCACGGCCTGTTAACAATTTATTTCTAAATGTGAGCCACACTACACTATTTTGACGAACTTCCCACACAAGGATTTAGTCCAGAAAACAGCTGTTTGCCGCCAGCTTAATCAAATGGGGTTTCATTGCGTACTACTGTACTGAAATGAGTTTTACCGGACACCAATCAGCTGATTACACTGTATTTGGGTGACAATGAGTGGTTATAAACAAATACATAACCTCTCTTAAAGGTTATGACTAGTGATTTTCAGTCCTTTAGTTGGTGGTAATATGTAAGGATTTGTACAGATTTAGTAGTATGGCGTAAACTATCGTACGTAACTTGTCCAAAATGTGTTAACCGGACTCGTATGGTAATCCCGTACTCGACCGTCTCGCACGGGAATGACCACACTCGTCCGGTAAACACTTATTTTCAGGACTAGTAACGTAATATACTATTACATGATAACTTGGATACGATATAAGTTAAAGCCTATTACAATGAAAAACAGGTGTAGATAGATGACAAGAGAGGAATTTTTAATTGAACACATTAAACATGAAGAAAACATGAAAAACCAAATTTATTACCTTGACAAAAAGAATACAAAATTATCAATTTGAACAGTTCAAAAGCTCTTAGCAATTGAAAACTAATTTTCCTAGCTTTGATCTTGGCAAATTCTTTAATTGCAGAGTTGGTATCAATCTGGTTCAGAACATCAGAATGTGGTTCAGAACATGAGTCATGAAATGAAACCCACAGGTGCCGCGCTGTAGTACGCTGCCGACTTCCGACTGTCGAGCGTCAGCTCACTACAAATCGAAACTAAATGGCATTAAAGCTATGGTTCCACAGGATGCGGAATCTCCGCCATGCGGTGCGTAATTTTTCGCAGCGGAAAATTACGCAGCGAAAAATCTAGAGGGGTGGTTCTACAGACTGCGAAAATAACGTTGCGGAGATTCAGTTCTGTCCAAACTAGCGAAGAGAATGGATAGAAAGAGGAAAGCCCTTTTGGCTTTGATGCTATATGATGACATTGATGATGATGTTGTCGATCTTTTATCTTTGTTAGCGTCAAGTCACAGTGATCAAAGTGACATATTTAAGAATCGAGACAGTGAAGGGGCCTATTTTTGCTATTTATTTAACAAAACTTAAGGTGTTTCAATCACGAGATCCCGTTTAACACTACCACCGGTATGGATCATAAACATAAACAAAATGACGTTGTTGGCCCGAATCCTATACTAATAGCATTGAACATATGTTTTGGCAGTTCCATTTAAGCAATGTTAAATTATGTTTATTTTCGGGCCAAAAACGTCATTTGTTTATGTTTATGATCCATACCGGTATTTTTCTAGTAATCGTGCTTGATACCCAAACATCTCAGGATAATTGTTCGTCAGGTCTACCATTTCGACAGTTTATATTAAATGTATTATAATAATTTATTTTAACAGTAAGTTTGTTGAAAATCGGTGTTGCGATTATAGGTGTTACTTTATAATCGTTCATCTATAACTCTTTTTACAGCACAAGACATAATGAAACTGCACGGCCACAATATTTGATGGATCTTCTCCGCTGGCGGAATCCGCACTGCTACTGCTCTCAGACCAGTATGATTTCTCCGCCATGCGGAACGGAAATTTCGGGACGCGGAATCGCAAGTCATTGGAACCGCATACATGGGAACTCCATTAAACCAGTGTCGTTTTAATTCCGCAGCGGAAAAAATCGCACCGCACGGCGGAGATTCCGCATCCTGTGGAACCAGGCCTTTAAGTCCTTGAGTTGTAGTGCTGTACAAATATACGCATTTTTCATATGCTGTTGGTACAAACAGAATAAATGCCTTTATTGTGGTGCTTTGAATACTTGAACTCTGAGCAAAAATAAACACAATTACGTTGTTAACTAAAAAAAAAATGTTCCGTTGGCGCCACGGCGCCAATTTTTCGTGGCGCCATATGCGGCCGCTTAGTTTGCGTATGGGTTAAACCGGCCCTGTCCAGACAGAAAAAGCAAAACTTATACAGTTAAGACATCAATTAAACTGAATAGGACTGTATAAATAAGGTGCAATACCAACGATAACTAATTTGTAAATTACAGTGATGTGTTGGTACGTAAAAATTATTCTTGCTGCTACCAATGGTTCTAAGGAAAAGAACCAGTACCAAAAACCAACATTTACAGTTAGCAACTAAAGTACATTCGACCAATTAAATGCGTTAATCAAGTCCCAAGGTTAGTGATTTCTTGGTATTGAATTTTCTCGTAAAAAGTTATCGGCAATCAAAGTTATTTCCCATTAATTGCTTTATTCATAAACAACTTTTAATTTAGGCCTAAACTTATTGGTGTCAGTAAAAAAAAAAAAAAAACAACCTTATATAAACAACTTTTTGTTAATTAATAGATTACGTATTCTCTAAACAATGATTGGTATATCTATTAACATTAGAAAGAAATGTGACAAAAATCACACAATGCTGAGTTTTTGGAGTTTGTAGTTTTATTTCTTAAGTAGGGAGGCCGTGTATTCTAGGGAAAAGTACTGGTATCAAGGATCATCGTCAAAAAGGTTGTTATGAATAATTGGGTAGGCGTAAGTACCCAAGAGATGGGCTATGGGCCTATTGGCTGTATGGTCCAGCGATTGCATCACACGGTGAGTAGGAACAGAAAGTGACACATTGGAAGCGAGTTTAGCATCATCCATAAACCGTAAACCTCTGTTAATCACCCACTGCAGTTGTTTACTTTACACTTTACACAACCGCCATCGAAGCGCCGTCAATGAGTGGAAACCTTGTTTGTAAGCTATTGGCGACGATCATTAATAAATTTAAGTTTTCCAGCCCTATACAACACTGATTCAAGGTCTTCTTTCTGGTTATCTAACCTCAAGAACAATTTTATACACAAAGAATATCTGGTTCCTGACCTGGATGACGCCTAGTTATTTAATATCATTTACGGTTACACTATATTATTCCACTTGCGATTAATTAAATCTGTTATGTAAGAAAAACGTTTTTAATCTTACTTGGTTAGGATTTGCCTTCAAAATGTGATCGGAAATGGTTGTGGTATTTGTAAACAACATTTGTAAACAACATTTGTAAACAACATTTGTAAACATATCAGTGACAGCTAGAAAAAATAATCTTGATCCGAACAGCTGTTCGTTATTTCATAGATGATTATGTGATAAAAATTGAACTAAACTTGACAAAAATCGCACAAAACTGCATATTTGAACGTCCGTAATTTTATTTACAAAGTAGTGAGGCCATATTTTAATGGCTAAAGACACTCTCGCCAATCCAGTGAATACATCAAAATGACTTGGATCGTGATAGGTACTCTCGTTTTCCTGGAGAAGATTGCGTAAAATGCCGTCTTGAGTGTTACAGAAAGACAGACAGACAGAAATTTAGATGAGACTTGTTTCGGCTTCTTTAATGTATAAAACGTAAAAATGACCTTAAACTTTATGATTCTGAGCAATGTACAGACAAAACTCTAATTTTATTTATATAGATTCTTAAACACATCAACCTAAACAGAATATTTACTAACAAGCTTAATAATAATAAATCAGCTGATGTATTAATTACTTATACCTACATTTAACTATCTAACAGTAGTGAATTTAACAGAAAAGGTCCAAGTGTTGTTCTGGTAAAAAAAGAATAGCCAATATAAAAAAACATATGATAGAAATGTATTGATACCGGTAATGCAGGGTACCCACCTGAGGATGCAAACACGCCTGACGTAGTTTTAACAAGGGGTTCAGAACACTACTGATGAGCTTACGGTCTAGACTCTTGAGAGGAATATTGAGATCTCCAAACCTGCAACAGATCATTGCACAAATAAACAACACTCTTTACCTTTAATTGTTGAATTTAACTGTTCACAAATGCTTCAGACCAACATGGGAATTTTGAATTTACAATTTTTTTGGAATTTTCTCCTTTACCAATAATTGTACAAAAACCATTTGATATACTTAATTATTTGTTTTTTAAGCCCTTTATAAAGGTCTAGACAGAAATTGGGAAATTTTGTATTTTGGGGGTCAAAATGAGAAATACCCCTGCCGCAGCAAACCTGAGACTAGGGGAATTTCCATTTGCCTAATTGGATTTACAAAAAAAATTATCCTTAAAAATATCACATTAACTATTTAAATAGAGTTAGTTTCACAAGTAGGTTACTTACGTTAGCTGCAAAAGGGAGGGTAAAAGTGTTTTTGTTGTAAACAATTTTAAAATTGTTTAGTAGGAAATGAATGTATTTTCCAAAGTTAACTTAACTACAACAGTTGACTTATTCTCCATAAGAATAACATGGGAATTTTAAATTTACAATTTTTTAGAACTTTCTCCATATCCATTTTGCGCCTAATAACGCTTCTAGGCTACATACTAAATTATTTGTTTTTTAAGCTATCTATATATTAATTTGAAACTGTTTTTCTTTGTGACAGCTAATTTGAGAGAACGGCTGGGCTTAGGAACTCGGTAGAGGTGTCTAAAGAAAGGGGTCTGTAGATGAGCCATCAAAAGAGAAACGTGGTGAATTCCCTTGGGGCTCTGCCCCAGTGGCTTTTAAATTCCCATCCCATGTTATTCTTATGGAGGAAAAGCGTGTTTTTGTCACAGCTAATTTCAGAGAACGGCTGGGCGTAGAAACTTGGTATGGGTCTCTAAAGAAAGGTCTTGGTCTGTAGATGAGCCATCAAAAGAGAAACGAGGTAAATTCCCTTGGGGCTCCACCCCAGAGGCTTTTAAAGTTCCCTTATCAGATTTGTTTACATTACGGCCATGTGGATAATTTTACACTACTTTTAATGAACCAGCTGTTATGAGCATTAACTGAATCTGTCAAAATGAAATGTTTACATTATTATCTAACGATTTTAAAATTGATTTTCTACTGCATGG
Organism: Macrosteles quadrilineatus; assembly: GCF_028750875.1. Lineage (NCBI taxonomy): Eukaryota > Metazoa > Arthropoda > Insecta > Hemiptera > Cicadellidae > Macrosteles > Macrosteles quadrilineatus. Next base: position 76,501,177 of record NW_026542602.1, on the reverse strand, counting down.
CAAGTTTTTTATAGTTTGTAGGGGTTGGAGCTTGCCTTTTTTCATTTATCATTACATTCAAGAAAGAACGTCAGAGGTTTATGAGATTATTAATTATTATGGAAGTTTTTGATAATCGGGTAGAAAATTGTGTTATAGAATAAAAGCCATGCAAGTGTTAAGGAGTACGTTGAGGATGTGAGCTATGTTCAAGTATTTAGCATGGAGTATGTTTAATCTATGGTTTTGGTGAAGTAGGTGAATTAAAGAAAATTCAGGTATTAACTAAATAAAACGGTACCTTCCCATCTCATCTCTTTTGCATAATTTGTTCCCAACAAAGCCGGAATAGGTTATGGATGTGGTTCCACAAATGTTCAAGATTTGTGGCCAAATTCACTACCCGTTGATTTCGACGGGATTCACCTAGTACAAAATGGTTTGGAAAGAAATTGTGAAATTTTGTGTTTGAAGAGTAAAAAATGTGAAAAACCTATTTTTACCCCATAAACCCCTGTTCCCATAGTCCGATCATGCCAGTTGGCGAACTCGTTTGAATAAATGTAGTTTTACACGTTTATACCAAATTTCATCAAAATCGGATTGTTTTTACTTGAGTTATTGTGCTAACGGGCACATATAAATTTGAACGGATGATGTTTTTGGCCTTTGGGGTTCCTAATCGGTTCTAGGCAAGGTCTTACCGTGCCACCTACGGTAATAGCTACTTCCCTATAGGGAAATTCGCTAACAAGACAAACGTGACATTTTAGATGAGAATAACCCAAATTATGTGTGGGGTTTTAACAAATCAAGATCAAGAATTAATACACATCAAAACTTATATTGAATTCACCTGGATATTCTGTTGACAAACTGCTGAGAGCACTCTGTGTGTGTGCACTTGTAGAAGTACTTCTCTATCTTGAAGAAGTCCAGTGTGTGAGTGACAACAGTCTGTGGTGGAACACCCACTTCTGCCAACACATCCTTCATCTGCGAGCGCCACAACATCCGCGGCACCAGGCGCAGCAAGGAGCGCCAGTCTTGGTGCATCAGGGCCAGGAACTCTGGATACTGCGAACCCGCCAGGAACTCCATCAATCCGACCAAATCTAGAAAGGAACATGAAGAATGATCAAGACTTGAGAAATCGTACGAAAAAACAATAATGCAAACTTGTCTCATATACACTACCTTGGAAATGAATACATATTAAATTCATTAATTGACTTCTTTCTCAAGGTAAACTTAGGACTTCAGTCCTTTCTTACAACCAACATCAAACTTTTTAAAAATTACAGTTAAATGAATCTCTTGTCTGATTGTTAAGCTATTCTAAAAAAAATTTTTTTGGGAGTTAACCCCTAATCATATCTGGGAACATCACATTAACTTTTATAGGCTATACCTATCTAAAATTAGTACTGTAAGTGTGAGGAAACCTTAATAAGCCGAGAAGTGTGCCGTGAATCCTAATTTAGCTAGTATAGCTTCTATTGCCATTTGAAATACATGGTTTAAGGATGCTCCATACTGCATGATGAACCTAGAGGATTGGGTATAGTTTGTATTGTCTACTACTTTGTATTCTCTAATCGATTGACAACTAATACCATTGACGGCCTTCTGTATCGGAGTGCCGGTGACTGCCCACTTGTTGATTGCAGAGAACAATTTGGCCATCTCGGCCGCCCTGCAGCTCGACCCCTCAACCATCTGTGCCTCGTCCAGACACAGACGCCACCACTCGACAAACAGCAACGGTGATGTCGGGGCAAAGAACCGCTTGGCGTGTCGCAGCGACCGGCTCACTGGTTTAGTGTAGTTCAGCTCCTTGCTCAGCACCTGCATCATCCATTTTATTTTAAACCAGTTTACTAGAGAATTAGTGATTACCAAAGCTGTTTAAAAGTGCTAATGAACTTTGTGATTATATAAATAAGCCATATTGTAATTGGCTATGACAATTTAAAAACAATGGGATTGAAAAATATATTTTTTTTTTTATAAAATTTGAACATAAAAAATACTACATTGATGAAGGTGTAAAAGAGTATATCTTAACATTTGGTTTTAACCTAGTTAATTTCTATCTGTCCATCAATTATTGTCACTTTTTACTGCATGATTTCCATTGCATTAAACTTACATTTAATTGATTGTACACATAAAATAGTTTAACATGCTTGCCAACTGTATAAAATAGATTCCTATGAGAAAACATGGGTTGTAACTGAATAGGCTCCAAATAAAGGGATTTAGATAAGTAAATAAGTGATTTAGACAAATTTTGCTAAATATTGGTCGAGATTAATAAGCTCTTATCTAAACCTTTGACTGTAATTTAAATTTTTATACCACATTTTAAAAATTGGATAGTATAATATTTACATTCTCTATAGTAGGCCTAATTGAATAAGAATTGGAAAATATCCAAGCCTACAAATTTAACACATAATTATAATGAACCAATAACTTATCACAAAAAAAGTAAATTTAACACAAAAATGAAACGACAGGAAAACCTAGTAGGCAACTAGACTTTCCATAATGCCTTCAATGGTCTCTCAATGACAAATAGAGGACTTTTTCTGTTGGAATATTGTTAATACAGCGGACTTTTGTATTCAAGGGGGATACTTATTTTATGTTGGGTTCATGAGAAGCTGATATCATCTTTTGTTTAGATTCAAGTGTATGTGTGTATTTGTCAGAGCTAAAACGCATGTAAATTTTATAGTTTAAAGAAACTAGTAACAGATATTCATTAATAGTAACTAAATAAAAACTTACCTCGTATGTAGTTACAATGATGTCGTAAGAAGCCAAGTCATGAGGCTGAATGTACCCATTAACTCTCACTCCCTCATACACAAGCACTTTCAACTTCTTCTCTTTATCCACATGTTTTTCAATCTAGACAAGTTTAATATAACTTACAATTCCTGATTAATATACACATAGGCCTACCTAAAATATGAAGAAATATTGCAGTCTGTGATCAATTAGCCTACCTACTAACACAGACTATAGACCAATTAATGGTCTATTGTCTGTTACTAATTAAATACAAATAGGCCTTTGTATTTTAATACAGGTAACATGTTTCTATACATATTATGCTAAAAAGCTATAAAAAGCTGTAGGGTGGTTTAGGGCTGGCACTAGCCCAAACACGATCACTACTAGAAAAATACAACACATCGTAATGGGGCGACGCGCACTACCCTCGACTTGTCTCTGACCCGACCAGTACACCACTCAACCCCCAGTAGACCTATATCAATCAAACAGTATGCATTTGTTTTTTTGTTTTTTTTTTGTGGTTTGTGAAGTGACTTCTTTAGTAAAATTTTGCAGGTTTTTGACACTGAGAGTTTTATTATGGCTAATAAAGAAAGGTCCTGTTTATGAGATCTATCAGCAAACATCCTTCGTCATCCCTCTGTTGGCATAATCTACTGATTATGTAGATTATGTCAAAATAGGGATGAAGAAGGAAGTTTTCGAGGAGATCACTCTGATGTTTAATGGACGTGAGAATGCTACACATTCAGTCACTTCTTCAACATTCATCTTGACACTGAAGTTTGGTAAACATTCGTTGCCGTGGTCGAGTCGTGCTATGGTCGCATGGTGAACAACAACGACTGGTTGGGCGTTTTGTGGTGGTCATGCTAGTGCGCGCCGGCCTTTAGTCAGGTGATGATGCATTAATGTAATTAATGTAATTAAATTAATTACATTAAATTTACAGTTTTTGTTTCTCCTTAGCTTCTAAGCGCAGCGTAATTAAGCTCTGCAAAATGGTTTAGAAAGAATTTGAGAAATCTTAGGCTAAGTTTTTAGGGCCAAAAATGGGAAAAACCTATTGTTAAAAGAATATGTATAAAATCCCCTCTAAAACCCCATTCCCTTATGTCTGATCATGCTGGTTTGTGATCTTGTTTCAATAAATGTAGGTTTACAAATTTATGATTCCATAAAAAAAATCTGATGACTTTTGCTTAAGTTATCATGCAGCTAACGTCTAAAAAATTATGAATTTGAATTAAAAGATGTTTTTGGCCTCTGGAGACCTCAATACGAAAAAGTAAGTCGGTCCCGGGTCCAGGTTTAAGAGACCTACTGTAATAAGTTAACTTAAGGCCTCCTTATATGGGAATTCGCTAAAATCAAACAAGCAATCTTAAAACTTATCAGGATTAACAGTTGATGATCAAATTTTAAAATAACACTTGCAAAGTAGCAAAGCTAAACAACAAACATAACCCACAATAAACAAATTGACTTATAGAAGCATATAAAATAAAAAACTTGATTGAACTCTACTCACCTCACTGATCCACTGCTGTGATATAGCCTCAGGAGAGATAATGACCGTCCCACAGGAGGGGACAGGCGGGAGTGTGGTCCAGCAACGGAAACAACAATACTCGTAGTCCGCCTGGTCCTTGTCATACCCCACACAATCACAGTGTTGCCACGTCTCACACTTGGGACACTCCACCACCTTGTCTGAATACACATCCATCACACAACAACACTGGAATGACGACTCTTGGAACCTCTTAGTCCGTCTCATACCCACACTGCTTTCTGCCAGTTTCTCTTCGTACCAAGCTTGCAAAACCATTTTAGTCGTTCGAGCTTCCGCCTTGACAGCAGCTTGACGCCTCCTCTTCGGCTTCGGGGCAACCCCGTTGTAGCAGTAGTTGACGATTACATCATCAATGACCGACTCCACAGTAGATTTTACCTCTTCAATTTCTGCTTTTCTTTTTCTAGTTTTACTAGGTTTTGAAACCTCTTCCGGAATATCAAATCTGACACGTTTTAAAGAAGCAGTACCATCATCGGTTTTCAATGATTTTAAATTCAAATCAATAGATGTAGACTTTCTACCTCTTTTCTTTCTGTTTTTGATCTGCTCCTCGTTATTTTCCTTTTTAGAATGAGGATCTTCTAAATTTTTTGACATTTCTTCTAAAGAACTCTGTGGAATAGGCCTACTGCCAATAACATCATTTAGGTTTTCCGTTTGCATACTCTGACTATTAATTTCAACAGTTGATTTTTCATCATTTTCAACAATTTCCATTTCTGAAACTTCTTTTTTTATATCACGCTCTTCGTTTATACCACATGGTTTCAAACGTTCTTTGGCCTAAAAAGATACAAAAAGGATTTTACTCACCTTAAACTTTACAGATTTAAAAAAATATAAGGTAGGCCCTAACCTAGAGTAAGTTATTACGAGTGAGCCTTTATCCGGTAATAAGGAACACAATATTGAATAATTCAATGAACATGGCGGCAGTATTAGCCCCTTATATTTGCATGAAATTGAGGTAAACTGTGTTAAGTTATATAAATTTGTGACGGATAAAAGAATCAATAATAAATGTACAATGATGTACCCTACCTTTACTTACACAATATCATAGATTATACCTTCTCAATGTAAGAAAATAGGATTAGGAATATTAAGAAAAGAAAATTAGAGAGGTGGGATGGTAACTGATTGGTCTGAGCGATGTGATGCTGTGGAAAATATTATGAAATCCCATTAGGCTACAGCACCTGAGACGAATAAAAACATAAACAGAACCTTTTTTCTTAATTCCTTGAGTAGTGGTGAGGAGACCAAGATACTTTGGTACTATCCGGAGGCCACCCTTAAGGTACGTTTTGCCTGGAGCGACAGGTGCGACGGTCGCGCAGCGACCGTCGCTGAGCGGCAGTCGCGGGACACTGATCAAAGGGGTTTTGCATAGTCCTGTTTTGCTTGGAGCTACTGTCGCTAGAGCCGCGAGCTGCAGTCGCTGGGTACTGCTCCAAGACCAGTCAGGAGCGACGGTCGCTTAGCGACAAGTTAAATTTTAGTGGTGAGGAAGACTACAGTTTATTAGAAGAAATGGCAAAACACCCCGCGCTTTATATTATATCCTACAAAGACCAAGGAATAAAGGACAACGTCAGGTTAGTTTAATATTATGTTATTATATTATAAGTTATTTTAACATATTAGTAGATTATTTAGATTGTCAACTTTAAATACTTCTAATTACATTTTCGTTTAGGTGATTTAATAAAATATTGTTCTGTATAAATGGTTGTTGATCAAATTGGCTTAAAAGTTAGGCGTGTCATATGTAAATATATACAATGCCAATTATTAAAGTAATGTGTTAAGAAGAGGCTATTCAAATATTAATGGAGTACCTATATAATGTAATATGTATTTTTTTCATTTACTATACAATCAACAAAATATAATTTTCACTCTGTGAGGAGGTTGTTTATAATACTGATTTCCAATTCAAGTTATGCTTGTGTACTACAGTACAATTGAGTAATTTTATTACATTTTGGATTGTGATATGGCAGTTTTGGAATGTTACTTATAACAAATAACTAGGCCTATAAAGAATACTTTATTGTTAAGTTTTGCCTGTTTTACTAAGTGAATTTATCGAATTTATTTAGTGACTTTATACTTAGTGCGCACTTTTGAGGTTAGGTGCACTGACGGTACCACGTCTCGTGACGCCAGGAAGAAGAAGTTGTCGCTCCAAGCAAAACAGTCTACCACCCCGCGACTGCCGCGCAGCGACCGTCGCACCTGTCGCTTAAGGCAAAACGTACCTTTATACAGCGCACTGCGGCGGTTATGTTAGGTTGAGTTATCATAAATATGTTTTTAGGACTTTCCTTGTTGTGTTATGAATAGAAAGATACCAGATGAAAAGAATCATACTAACGCCAGCCAAATCCCCTCCAAGTAGGCCAAGGTCAGGTCTTTGACCGGAGCGTGCGCATCACCTGTAACTGTCTGTATCTGGGTTAGTGTCCTGCCTGAGTGATGACTCATCTGGTATCATTCGATTTATAACACAACAAGGAAAGTCCTAAAAACATATTTATGATAACCCGACATAACATAACCGCCGCAGCGCGCTGTATACTTACTTGGCGGAGTAAATGAGCCAGCTAGCAGCGGCGATGCATTCAACTCAATCCTCGCCGACATCGCTGCCTTCTGCAAGGCAGATCTCAAAGGATAATTGTAATTGTGTCAAATTTGTACAGTAACTCAATTAAAGTAGGTATGTTCTTTCCAATTATGTAGCTATTATTGGTCTCCGGTAAACATATCCCTCTAAAATATGTGGCCTCTGGATAATACCAAAGTACCGAGACCAATTAAATGTATCAGGATACTAACTTATTTCATAATATGTTGGTTTGTTCATTTCATTTAAGTTAATTAAGTTAGATTACTGATGCCTCTAGATTAATTTTTCTTAGTATAATTTGTCAATATACCCATTAATTAAGTTAGATATTTTTAGGATCGGATAGGCCTACATAATGTCTGTTAATTTTATTAATCTTTAACTATGGTCATAATTCATTTTCCCATTCATAACAATGATTTATCATTGGTGCAATGTAGTGAGCAACAATAAAGAATCTCTCCATCCCAGAAGAAGGGTCATTGTAGTGGATCACCTCTGTACAAGTAAAATTTTGCTGTGTTCTTCTTTCTAAAGAATTAGCTATATCTTATCTTATCTTATCTAGTGCACTTACGTCATCTAGTTGTCTGGGATTTGAAAGGATACAGGATATCACTTCAACAGTTTTTCCTAATCCCATTTCCTCAGCTAAAATACCTCCCTTTGGTAGCAATATAGCAGCATCTAAAAATGAATGAATCATAGGTACTCAAATAAGAAAGTGCAGGGTAGGCTAGTCCTATATCCAGGGCCGCAGTACTTTTCTGACAATAAAAAATATAGTTTCCCAAAATCACCACCAGGGTCATTTAGAACAGGACTTTTTTCCACCTATTTCCTGCTGGATAGCGACACTACTTTACCGACTGCAGCCTTGGTAGTGATGCTATCTATCAGAATCACTTAGTAGGCTACTATGTCCAAAGCCAGTTTTATTGCAGAACATTGCCATCCAGTATAAGTTAACGGTAAATATGCATTTTAGGGTTTGCACGCGATTTTTGAAATTTTTTTTTTCATTCTACTCGAAATTTAACGCTGATTCCGAAAATGACGTTCTTTTTCCGCGGAAAACGACCATAACGCGGAAAAACGACCAAAACGACCAAAAACTCTTTTTTTACCAAAACACGTCATGTGGGTACTCAATTAACCGTAATATTAAGCAGATCACGACTATGCAAGAATTTTTTGGATCCGAGGTCAAATAAGCGAGATTTTCACGTAAATATGCGATGCTATTTTGGATTTTTGCTCTAACTTTTGTCTGTGTTAAAATACCAGCTGATCAGGATCAGCTGGTCATTATTTTATTATAATTGTTTATGTTTTAATTTAACAGGTAAAAGGGATGATACTATGCATAACCTAACTTAACCTAACCTACCCTAACCTAACCAACCTAACCAAACCTAACCTAACCAACCTAACCAACCTAACCTAACCTAACCAACCTAACCAACCTAACCTAACCTAACCAACCTAACCTAACCTAACCAACCTAACCTAACCAAACTAACCTAACCTAACTTAACCTAACCTAACCTAATCAACCTAACCTAACCTAATCAACCTAACCTAACCTAACCAACCTAACCTAACCTAACCTAACCTAACCTAACCTAACCTAACCAATCTAACCTAATCAATCTAACCTAACCTAACCTAACCAACCTAACCTAACCAACCTAACCTAACCAACCTAACCTAACCAACCTAACCTAACCAACCTAACCAAACCTAACCTAACCAACCACACCAACCTAACCTAACCTAACCAACCTAACCTAACCAAACTAACCTAACCAACCTAACCTAACCTAACCTAATCAACCCAACCTAACCTAACCTAACCTAACCTAACCTAACCTAACCTAACCTAACCTAACCTAACCTAACCTAACCTACCTAACCTAACCAACCTAACCTAACCTAACCTAACCTAACCTAACCTAATGAGCAACTTGGCAGTGCTACTACAACCAATGAATAGGTTGGTACTGAAAAATTTCCCAATTTCAAGCATATCTCCCATAATTCTCCCGACTAATTACCTATTATTTTTTACACATTAAATTACAACGATAAACCACGTTAGATGTCTCCCCCACCCAAAACCCCGAATTCCCACCTGTCCCCTAGTGAGTTGGAGTTATTGCTGGTAGTATCACGTTTTCGTGAATATCTCGCTTATTTGACCTCGGATCCAAAAAATTCCAAATCCAAAAACTTTTGTCTGTGTTAAAATACCAGCTGATCAGGATCAGCTGGTCATTATTTTATTATAATTGTTTATGTTTTAATTTAACAGGTAAAAGGGATGATACTATGCATAACCTAACTTAACCTAACCTACCCTAACCTAACCAACCTAACCAAACCTAACCTAACCAACCTAACCAACCTAACCTAACCTAACCAACCTAACCAACCTAACCTAACCTAACCAACCTAACCTAACCTAACCAACCTAACCTAACCAAACTAACCTAACCTAACTTAACCTAACCTAACCTAATCAACCTAACCTAACCTAATCAACCTAACCTAACCTAACCAACCTAACCTAACCTAACCTAACCTAACCTAACCTAACCTAACCAATCTAACCTAATCAATCTAACCTAACCTAACCTAACCAACCTAACCTAACCAACCTAACCTAACCAACCTAACCTAACCAACCTAACCTAACCAACCTAACCAAACCTAACCTAACCAACCACACCAACCTAACCTAACCTAACCAACCTAACCTAACCAAACTAACCTAACCAACCTAACCTAACCTAACCTAATCAACCTAACCTAACCTAACCTAACCTAACCTAACCTAACCTAACCTAACCTAACCTAACCTAACCTAACCTAACCTACCTAACCTAACCAACCTAACCTAACCTAACCTAACCTAACCTAACGAGCAACTTGGCAGTGCTACTACAACCAATGAATAGGTTGGTACTGAAAAATTTCCCAATTTCAAGCATATCTCCCATAATTCTCCCGACTAATTACCTATTATTTTTTACACATTAAATTACAACGATAAACCACGTTAGATGTCTCCCCCACCCAAAACCCCGAATTCCCACCTGTCCCCTAGTGAGTTGGAGTTATTGCTGGTAGTATCACGTTTTCGTGAATATCTCGCTTATTTGACCTCGGATCCAAAAAATTCTTGCATAGTCGTGATCTGCTAAATATTCCGGTTAATTTGAGTACCCACATGACGTGTTTTGTTAAAAAAAATATTTTGGTCGTTTTGGTCGTTTTTCCGCGTTATGGTCGTTTTCCGCGGAAAAAGAACGTCATTTTTGGAATCAGCGTTAAATTTCGAGTAGAATGAAAAAAAAATTTCGGTAATTATATCGACCTCCGGACCTCACGCGAAATTAAAATTTTTTTTTTCCTAAATGTTCGAAATTTCACGCTGATTTCATAAATGATTGTCGTTTTTTTCGGAAACGTCCCGTTTTCCCGGAAAATGGGAAAAACGGGAAAAATATTTTTTGCTCAAAAACCATGTTGTGGGTACTCAAATTGTGCGGAATTTCCTCCTGAACAAGAATATGTAAATTTCATTACGATCGGACCTCTATTAAGTAAAATATCACCGAAAAACGGGAAAACGGGGAAATTTTTCTTTGCTCAAAACCCATGTTGTAGTTACTCAAATTGTGTGGAATTTCATCCTGAACAAGAATATGTAGTTTTTATTACGTTCGCTTTTAAGTAAAACATCACCGGACAGGTTACCCAACCTAACATAACCTAACTTAGGTTTACGTTAGGTTAGGTTAGGATAGGTTAGTTTAGGTTAGGTTAGAAGTTAGGTTAGGTTTGGTTGAGTTTCGTTAGGTTAGGTTAAGTTTGGTTAGGTTAGGTTAGGTTAAGTTTGGTTAGTTTAGGTTAGGTTAGGTTAGGTTAGTTTAGGTTAGGTTAGGTTAGGTTAGGTTAGTTTAGGTTAGGTTAGGTTGAGTTTTGTTAACCTTCGAATCTAATCCTGTTTAGATTAGGTTAGGTTAGGATAGGTTAGTTTAGGTTAGGTTAGGTTGGTTCAGGTTAGGTTGAGTTTCGTTAGGTTAGGTTAAGTTTGGTTAGGTTAGGTTAAGTTAGGTTAGGTTAGGTTAGATTAGGTTGAGTTTTGTTAGGTTAGGTTAGGTTAAGTTTGGTTACGTTAGGTTAGTTTAGTGTAACCTGACTTAACCTAACCTAACTTAGGAACTTAGGTTAGGTTAGGTACGTTTATCAATAACATGAGTATTGTAAGTAAACTACCCCTAAACTAACCTAACCTTACCAAACTTAACCTAAACTAACCTTACCTAAACTAACCTAACCTAAGTCGGTTAGTTTATCAATAACATGAGTATTGTAAGTAAACTAACCTAACCTAACCAAACTAACCTAACCAAACTTAACCTTACCTAACCTAACGAAACTCAACCTAACCTAACTTAACTTAACCTAACCTAACCTAAACTAACCTAACCTAACCTAACCTAAACTAACCAAACTTAACCTAACCTAACCTAACCAAACTTAACCTAACCTAACGAAACTCAACCTAACCTAACCTAAACTAACCTATCCTAACCTAACCTAACGTAAACCTAAGTTAGGTTATGTTAGGTTGGGTAACCTGTCCGGTGATGTTTTACTTAAAAGCGAACGTAATAAAAACTACATATTCTTGTTCAGGATGAAATTCCACACAATTTGAGTAGGCCTAACTACAACATGGGTTTTGAGCTAAGAAAAATTTCCCCGTTTTCCCGTTTTTCGGTGATATTTTACTTAATAGTGGTCCGATCGTAATAAAATTTACATATTCTTGTTCAGGAGGAAATTCCGCACAATTTGAGTACCCACATAATGGTTTTTGAGCAAAAAATATTTTTCCCGTTTTTCCCATTTTCCGGGAAAACGGGACGTTTCCGAAAAAAACGACAATCATTTTTGAAATCAGCGTGAAATTTCGAACATTTTGGAAAAAAAAATTTTTAATTTCGCGTGAGGTCCGGAGGTCGATATAATTACCAAAATTTCAAAAATCGCGTGCAAACCCTAAAATGCATATTAACCAAGTTAACTACTATCGTTTTTACTGTAATTCAGTGTATCAGCGGCAATGTTACGCATTGGCGAGCGTTAGTTCAGCTCCTGGTGCCGTCCCGGCATCTAACGGTCAGCAGCGAACGTGTTAAGGGGGATTTTATAATATTAAAGTGGGGTAGGCCTAAAAGTTAATGGGATTTTCTTGAGCAGATTAGCAAAATTGTTGTCTTGCTCCTGAAGAAACAATGTTAACAAGTTCCTATGGAAGAAACCCCAGATGCAACTCATTTAGGCTATTTCTATAGGTTAGGCCTAGCCTACTTAGCTAAAACTAAAAAACCAAGGCCTATTAATATGAGTATGCAATTTATATACGTTGTTAAACATTCAATGTTAGCCTTCATACATACCTGACTTGGAACTATTGCCATCCAATCTCTCATAATACGTAGGGTGAATTTCTTTCATCAACATCCAATTCACAGCTTTGACCTGATATGGTCTCAGAGTCGGCAAAAGATAAGGATGTTGAGGATCAGGTAAATCACCAGGAAATGATTCTAAACTGTGGAATTGTTTAACACAATCGTAAATTTCAATTACCCGCTGCCTGTTAGTTGTCAACATTTTCAAGAATAGGCCTAGGCTTAATATCCTTCGAGGTAGTTCACAGTAACTTAAAATTATAACTTTTGTTCAGAAAATAACAAAGATTTCATGTAGGTACCGATGGTTAGACTAACTTACTGTTAATTTAGACGAAAAATACGAACATAGACTACGGACCTACATTACAGTACAGCTAATGCACCAAAATTAATCAACAATAACAATACAACAAACAAACAGTAAACACTAAACACTAAAAAACACAAACAAACATGGTTGTGTGTTGTGTTTGTAAAATGTAAATTTTAGTTTTCTTTTGTTTACTTCTGCTTCTGCTCCTGCTGGCTGTTGTGTTCTTCTCTTTCATTCGTTTGCTGTAGGCAAGCTTTGTGGAAAACAAGTGAGCTTATATGCTTATACTAAAAAAAACTCAATATAAATATAAAAGTTAATTAATTACAGTGCCTTAGTATGAAATTGAAGAGGTTTGTTTGGTTAGGTTAACCTAACCAACCAAACGATATATCGAATGAAATAATTGAATAAAAATATCTATCAATATTTTCATTCGGTTTTTTGACAACAGGATATGAAAGTCCAAGGCGCCTTGATGAAAGTCTATACCCAGTTGGGTAAAATATGTTATAAAAATATGTCAATGAATAAGCAAACTATACTTTAATACAACATATTATCATAAATAAAACATACTGGTTAGTCTATGATATTATGCATGGTATTAATTAAATGGGGATGAGTGCCAGAAGTGGTGGCTCGCCTTAAAATTTGAGGATCGAAGTTCAAAACAAGATCATCGTTAACATATACCATAGATAAAACATACTATACCTAGACGCCTTATGACTTGGGCTATCAATTTTAATGATTCTATAATAGACTAACCAACCAACACGAGTTGGCATCTCATCACATTGTAAATTTCGAAGCTAGTTTTTCGTGTCTAGTCCATGTCCGGTGACACTGATTGCTAGTGTCAACAAAGTTTGGTTTCTATAATTTGAGGGTTAGTTTCTAGATATATTTTTTTCGTTACGGTTTGGTTATAACTAGCAGACGAGTTATCATTTATTATTAGATCGTTTTATTTATTAAACGAGGTTTTAAATGACTTAAATAACAAGAAACAAATTTAAACAAAACAAGACAGTGCAACCACTGACTGAGCTTACTATGACTTACTATGAGTGCACCCAAGTGCACAAGACAGAAAACTAACAATTAAAACTGGCTTCAGCAGATTCAGCTGTTCGACAATTAAAGATGAGAAATCTACTAAGTGAGTAGGCCCATGTTTTATCTATGCTTATCTAACAAAAAGTCGAACTTAAATATTTCATGAGATCAGGTTTTAGATCGATTCCTGGAGTTAGTTAATAATTAACTCCCTGCTTGTGTTTTTTTTTTTTTACGTAGAAGATGAAGGAGACAAAAAAAACGACGAAGAATGTGGTTGCATGAAATATTCAATCCTTGCGAGAAAAAACAAGAATACATTTTATACTTTATTTTGATGAATTTTGCATAGACAAGTTTTTAACTTCTTCAGGATGTTATAATACTATAACTATGTCAATAAATAACACTATAACTAACAATAACAAACAAACAAATAACAGGCATAAACCATTAAAGTGTGTGAGCAGCTTATTCAAACAAGTGGAACTACTACTACTATCCGCAGTGCTATCCTGATAATTAGACCAATTAGTATATACCAAGGCAAAATGTGGTTCGGATTCCACTATAAACTGGTAGGTCCCATAGTTGCCATTATCTGTATGGGCTATTAATTAACAGCTGTGTCTAAAGGAATGTCAGCCTTATAGTCACTACCTAACAAGACTACAAGATCGCGCCACTCATGCAACACTCATCTTCATTCATACATGGCTTAAAATACCTACTTTGTATGGTCACCATTTAATAAGAAAGTATTCAAGTAATTGTCCAAAATACATCAAAATATCACACTCTAACTTACAGTTTATGATGGAACGGTGATCGGGAATAGCTTAGCCAGCAAATACAAATGAAATACAATGTTAGTGTTATCATGGATAAAAACGTACATACTCCTCAAAGAGTATGTTTTATCTACGGTGTTATCGAATTCATTTGTACAATTGTATTTGGAGGCATTTAAATTAATCTTTTGGTGCAACGCTAAGCTTATGGCTAACCGGATTTCCGTGGCTGGAATCCTCAAAGTTCAAGGCTCTCAGTGCTTTCCTACTGCACCTCTTGCTGGGGCTAGCAAGGCCTGATGAATGAGGGATTCCCAGACCAAGTACGTACCCACCTGATGAGGTTTTGCTACACCCTCGTAAAACCCTGTCAATACCGTCACAGACGCTTTGTTTTATCATATAAATATAAAAGGTTGGTCTGTTATAATGAACTTTATTCTTTAACCTCCCAAGTTCTGCATTAGCGCAGCATTCTCACCATGGAAAATTCCGGTGGCCAATATTCACTGGGCCGGGGCAAAATGTTCTTAGAAGTGTCACGGCACGTGGCTGGAATGCGCCGAGCAAATTCCTCACTGAACCAAATAACTGCACAAATAGAGTTTGCCTAACGCCCCAAAAGTGACGACCGCCTCATAAAAGCACCACTTTATGAACCAAATGACGAAAAGGGAGTATGTTTTATCTATGACGAAATGCAGGCAATCCCAGACAGCACACTTTCTCCTCAGGACATCCCACGGATATTGCGACAGGATATGCAAGATATCCCATAGTGGTCCTATGGTCAACTTGGGATATCCCAGGATATCCACTGGAATGCGTAATGTCCCCGCCCGGGGATGTCCTACGGATAAGCTCACACGCATATCCGTAGGACATCCGAGGTCATCCCAGGGTAGTCTTCAGGACATTCTCAGGACATATGGAACTACTATGGGATGTCCCTGGGATAAAGTGTGGTCTGGGCCTGAACATAAAAAACACAAAATAATATAGATTTAGTATGAAAAGCTTAATTATAAGTTTAGTAAATTGATTAAATAGTTAATAAACACAAATTTTGAAGAAAAAAACGAGAAAAAAGTTTTTGGCCCTGACGGGTCTCGAACCCGGTACCTTCGCCTTATGAGCCTCGTACCTTACCTCCTGAGCTATCTACGCTTGGTGGATATGAGTGTTTTCAAGTGGTGAAAGAGTAGTCGACAGTTGCAATGGTCGCAATACTTAAAATATTTTTGATACTACCCCAGTATAGGCTATAATATGATTCTGTTAATCTGTTTATGCCTCAAGTAGTTGAATTGTTTTTCTGGTAGTTGGAGAGGATACTGGTATTTGAATATAGATTATTTAATTACCATTAGATTAGCATTGTTATAATTGATTGTTATATGATTAAAATTAGTTTTTGGATGTTTTATTAATTTAAAGTTAGAATTAAATTCATATTTCACACAACTATGATAGAACTCTAGTTTTCTTGAACTCAGTGGTAGTAATATGTCAGTAACGTTAAGTCAGCCCTTGCTAGCCACAGTATTAACAAGACATATTTTCAATCTGGGAAACCTTAAACTTTTAAAACAAATTATAAAACCTCGACATCTTAATGCGTGGGAATCTTATTTTTAGAAAAAAAAAAAAACAGACCAAAATTATTTGTTAAATAATGAAGACGGCCCAATTATAAATTCGGAATTACTGAAAATAATTACATCAAGAACAACACTGTAATATATCCAAAATTCAAAAGATTAATTTTTCTAATATTATTATTTATTTTTCCAATATCCTTTAAATCATCTGTTTTAACTTTGTTTAAAATTAATTTATTAAGTAAATATTTACTTTTTGTACTAGTGTAAACACAGCCTGAAGATGGAAACCAAGCTTCTGAAAACGCTAGTGAAAAAAACAAATTATTATATATTATTGGCATTGTTGAACATTTAAATTTAGATATACATTTCATCAGTGGTAGTATTTTTTTCTTCAGTTTGTTACCGGGACATTACGGGACATTACAGGATATCCAGTGGATTTTGTACATGTCCCGGGATTTCATGGGACATTCTGGGATATCCTATGGCATTCGTACATATCCCGGGACTTTACAGGATATCCTGAGGTTAACTTACAAATCCCGGGACATTACGGTATATTGTAGGATATCCTGTGGATTTCGTACTCGTCCCGGGATTTTGCGGGATATCCTGAGGATAGCGTACATATCCCGAGACATTCTCAGGACATATGGGACTACTATGGGATGTCCCTGGGATAAAGTGTGCTGTCTGGGATGCGGTACCGCCCGCAACGCTGATTGGCTGACGCCCCTCCCAGTGGCCAGAGCGGGGACGAGGACGGAAAACCCAGCTGAAGGCAGTACTCCAAATTATACTCCAAATTCTAAATTCATTTTGGTCGGTTGTCTAAATTCCGCATCACATTTTCCCTTTTCTAAAATGAAATCCATCAATCAAATAACTTAAAGTTCTAAATTATTGTAGGGGATTTTAAGATTGCCAATTTTCCTTTCTTAGTTAGAGCTGTAAAGTGTTAACAATTTGTAGTTGGTTGTAATTGGATTAAATACTAGTAACTAGTGTTTTAATCCAATTAGTTGGAAAGTTTAATTGTAATAAACTACATTTGTTTAAAGCTTTTAGTTTCTGCAACATCATGTTTTTTTTGCTTTCAGCCATTAAGCCTCAGCTATTTAAAAATTTCAAGGGCGTTAAAATTTTAAAATCTCATCTTAAGAAATCTTTCCAATACAGTATAATAAAAAAAACCCTGTTTCTACGATGTAAATCAAGTAATTTAACATTTTATAGGAAATTACTGACTGAATATATATAGTTAATGTAATAAATAGCCCAGAAATATAATGGAAAACGTTTTTATACTGAACAAATTATTGATACATCTTTTTTAACAATTACACCAAAACCAAAACCATAACATCTTAATTTTTAGACCACTCTTCTAGATGTACAAGAGACTTTGGGGATGCAGTTCTGTATAGGCCTATAATAGGGCCTTGATTTGAATAGTAGGAACAGGGGTTTTTTGTTTTTATAATAAATTTGAGTTTCTTCCCTATGGAGAATTTGCCTTATTGTACAAGTAATTCTGCAGAAGATTATTCTGTTGACAAGAGTTATATAAGTTATTTGTATTAAGCAAAGAAAAATGTTTAAATCAAAAAGCGGAGTTAAACTTTTCACTTCAGAATTCGAAATATCGACTGTTGTTGTAGTAGGACTCTGTTTGCCTGTGTAGGTGTATGTTAGCAGCCCGCAGCCTCTATAGCATCATCGGCCATCGCATTATTTTTTTTCGCTTTGGGCTTTAGCTTTTTAACTCTCCCTCGCAATCGCATTGGGCATTGGGCATGAACGCTTGATCGTACTTCAGAAGATAAGAACGGATAATCGAGTGTATCTATTTGTATATTTTTGATATTTACCCGAATTTAAGTTTTGACTACTTTCTAATTTTACTAAAATGGATGAGGACGAAGTAGTGGAATATGAAACTGTCGAAACGATTGAAAATGAAGAGGATTACCAATACCAAGATGAGTCAACTGCACCACAAGCTCAAGGTATGCGCTCAATGGCCATTGATGATGCTAGGACTTGATTTAATCAATGTCTGAAATGCTACATCAATTCGATATATTCTGTACTCAAATACCATGCCCTATAATCTTTGACAAAACTTAATATTTTTATAATCAGATTTAAATGTGAACGATTAGTATTCAAAAATACAATCAAACTTCATTATGATTTTTTAATTAATTCAATGTCAGTATAATAATAGCCATAGCCTACATGACTTAGGCCTAGGCCTACTTCAGCCTTTACACTAAAAACAAATTCCCCTACTGTAATTAGGCCTATCCTGCTTCTAATGGGCAACCTAAATAAGCATAATTTCTTGATCGATATTGATTGATAGACATTGTCACACTTAGTTTTGTTATTCGTGTAAACAGTCAGTAACTTGGAAACAGTCCTAAAGGTTAATCCAGTAGGCCTACCATTAACCCTCCGAGTGTCCATAGTTTAGGCCTTAATGTCCGCCTATTTTTGGCGCATTTGCAAGGTTTTATTAAAACCGATCTGAGAAGCTTAAAACAATGTTAATTCTACTGTTCTATATACCATTTTGTTTGGAAAATCATGGGCTTCAATATTATACATAAAACATAAGGAACATTTGTTTCAAAAATTTTTTTAGATAAAAAAAAATATTTTGGAAGATTAAAAAAAAAAAAATAAGTTCGCGCTCAATGAAATTGTATAAATTATAGGCCTATAAATATTTGAAAATAGCCACTTTGTTCTAAATTTTATGAGGATTACAAATATATAATAATATAAGGAAGTAGATTTGCAAATAAATAAGTTATGGGCAAAAAACAGATTTCAGTACATAGCGTTTAGCTAAGAATGCATAGCCTAACCATAGCTAGGAATCTGGCTGATAATTTACATCAATATCACTACCTACTTCTTCAGGATCATCAACCAGCCCTTCAAAATCACTCAAATCTTCTTATAATGCACCACGTATATCACCACTTTTGATTTTTAACACTAAAACAATGATAAACGTAATAAAACACATCAGTATCGGTCCGAGGGTAACCTAGCTGTTTACAAATACGCACGTCAGCTGTCTGCTACAATTACGATCGGCTCGGAGAACATAAAGCGCTTAGAGACAGACCTCTGGAGAAAGCTTAGAATATAACGAAAAGAACGATACCTAACTCGATCCAGTTCAATCCGATTCAGTCAGTCATAGAGCCTTCGCCGTAAACGATGTTCGTGCATCAAAAAATTGACGCGTGACACTACACAAAGTGTGTCGTGCGTCGATTTTTCGACGAGTGACGCTCGGAGGGTTATAGCCTATCTATTAAGTTATAAAATTAAACTAATCATAACCTTACCTAACCAACCAAACTTACTGATGGTGAAAAAATCGCATGAAGGTTTACTAATCGAATCGATAGTTTCAATCGATATTAGCATAAGTTAGCCCAGTTAAGAAACTGTACCCCTGTTCTAAACTTAACCTAACCTTAACTAAACTGCAGTAAGTTATGTGAGTAAAAACCCAAGTGCAGCCAATTCTGTAAAACTGGATTAGGCTAGAAAAAATAAGCCTGCCTCAGCTGTTTAATTTTAATAATAAAACAAAGTGATTCATAACTTAACTCACTCTTTGTGATTAGGCCTAAGTTTATTGGTCTTGATTATTTTTCTTGTCTTTGCTAACAGTTAGGCGTAGCAAAACTGCTAAGTAACCTAGGTACTTACTTAGGTAGGCTTACTACATAAGTTAGTTAATAGCAAAACTGCTAATTTAGTTAAGCTTAGTGGCATTTTTACATGACCATGTCCTTAAACGTTGAGTAAAGCGGTCCAAACCCAAATTTAAGTTATGTGTTTGTATTGTATTGGGATGTGAAAGGAATCAAACCGACCCTTCCGCATCAAAGTCTGAGACACTAACTGAATAGGCCTAAGTATCCTAACTGTAAACATGTTTAGCCTTCTGTCGGTCGCACCTAATCTATTAGATAGGCCTACCGCAACATTAAAAATGTCTGCCATTTTTGTGTTCTCCCTCCAAAACCGGTCTTGGCCAGTGTGCTGTTTCATCCCCTCCTCCCACACTTAGTAGGCTATCGCTGTTAGCGTCGTCCCGTGCACACATGCATTGTTTTGCTCCGTTGTATCTGATAGCAGTGTGACCGGTCCCGTTTTTATTTTGTGATATGAGCCTATCTCAAAATAAAAACGGGACCGGTCTCGTTTTTTTTGTGATAATATCTCTGTTTTAACATACAAAAATAAAGTAATTAATTCCATTAAATAGAAATACCTAGGCCTAAATAAAACTGTTTAAGCCCACCAAAGAAAATGTTGAGTTTAATTTTACATTCAGAGCGGATCTGGTTGAATTTTACACGGGGGGGGGGGGGGGGGGGTGGGGTGGACATGTATTTAATGGATACAGGAATGTGTATGGTCTAACAACTTTTTTTTACTAGGCTAATTGGGAAATGCTTAGACGATGTCAAATATTTATGAAATCTATAGGTCAAGAGTTGTTGAATATAGTAGTAAAAACAATTTTTAATAAAAAATTTATCTGAGAGATATAGTGCGCGCGTCCGGTGGCGTTATGAAATAGGCGCCACTGACCTGGAGGGTTAACTTATTTAAACAAAGTTCTTAATTTATAGCGCCAATCATATTAACACGGACATTATAGACACAGAGGGGGAGAAATTTCAGATGTATTAATCTTACTTAAAGAGTTCAAAGACATAATTACTGGAACAGTAACCTGGAACAGCAACCTGGAACAGTACAAACATTCAAAGCTAAGTTAAGAGTAGGCCTATCGGTGGCTGATAGGCCTAAATGTTCGATTTCCAATACACTAACCGAGACCTTTTCCGTTCACATTACACAGTGCAACTAGCAAGGAACTAGATCATTGAGTGTCTCCAAGGGTCTAAGAACCTAGGTGGATCCGGCTACTACTCCGATCGTTTGTGCTTCTCGTTTTAGTGGTTGTACCGAAGTCTAATTGTGAGGTGTGCAGATTTCAAGGTAGCCTATCAATCAACCCTCATTTAATCAATGACAAATACTGCATCCCTTCCTTCGCTTGAAGAAACTTTACAAAAGTAAATTGTTCAAAATTCTTTTCAGTAGACCTAACTAATTTGAATAATCCGAATCTATAGATACAAGTGGACAAAGAAGCAAAAAAAATCTAGCGATAGTGACACAAAGGATATTTTAGCTTAAATAGATTACATTTTGATAAGACAGCATCTAAGATATTTCAAAAGCTGATGGACCAGTTATTAGTTGGTACCGATTTTGCTTGGTATTTTGAAGATGTGTGTGTGGATGATAAAAATGGCTCAAAACAGTTCTTGTATTAAGGAGAGCAGGACTATGCACTCGTGAAGATATATTACAGATTTTCAAAGAAAGTGTGACCTATCTCAAACACAAATTTAGTGCTCTTGCAATTCAGCCTGTTGAAGATCGTGCAGAAGCTATCAAGAAACAACCCTTACCAAAAGAACGTTTTTGAGCTTTGATAATTTCTTGGATCTTACTATTCAAGGTTCATTCCGAATTTGCTGTCTCTTTTTGTATTTCTTTACACAGATTTTTGCACAAAAACTCAACTTGGGCCTGGAATAGTGACTGTGAGAACACATTCAACCATATTAAGATTAACATTTCAAACAATATGGTGCTTGTACTTGTACATTATGATCCTAAACCTACCTAAACGTCACTTAATCCTTGCAACAGATGCTTGCAATATAGGATTAGGAGCTGTTATCCTTCATCGTTGTCCTGATGGCAGTCAGAAACCAATTGCAGCTGCTTCAAGAACGTTAAATTCAGCAGAACAGAACTATTCTTCGATAGATAAAGAGGCACTCGCCATTATTTTTGGTGTTGAGAAACTCCACTAATATCTCTATGGCAGGCATTTCACTCTTTTGTGTGATCATAAACCACATGAACTATGAACTAATCTTTGGGGCAAAGCAGCCTATACACATGCCGCTTCCAGACTTCCAAGATGAGCTATTATCCTCAGTGGATCATTGACAACGATATAAACTACAGAGCTAGAAAAGAAAATGTTCTATAGCAGATTGTCTGAGTAGATAACATTTAGAAGGAGGAACAAATATTGATTCTTATAACTTTAAACTTCACAACAACTCGACCATTTAATTCATTTGTTTTGTTTAATTTAAATGGAACTATAGGACCCATGCTGCTCCACGTTATATAAATATCATATACAAGAAATAATCACATTTATGATTTTGGATTGAGTAATACAGTATCTTGAACTTAACTGATTCAAACGGCCAATAGCTCAAAGTAAAGCCTATAATTTACTGATTATTTTGAGTCTAAAACATGTAAAAAAAAAGAAAAAAAAATACTGGAGCAATTGACTTTTTATCACAGAAAAACCTTACATAAAATAACTTTTATGTTGGTGGTTCACCTTGCTTTGCTTGAAACTTGTCCGATTTGAATAACTAATACTGTAGCTTAAATGAAAGCCGGTAAATCAAAGGTTCTTAGACCAAAATGAAAATATATAGGATTACATAATTTTATAACTGGTGAAATACATCTTAAATTGAAGTAAGAATTCAAAAATAAATCAAATTTATGTTTTTTTTTGGTTGAGTAATACAGTAGATAAATATATGCCGATGCTTGATGTGAAATCTGTGCATACCTTCAATTTAAGACCTCAATCATGAAAATCGGTCAGGTAGAAGAGCCAAACAAACTCGGAAAAGAAAAACCAAATTTTACTTCCATAAATACATGGGGAGTAAATTTTGTTTACATATAAGCTGAGTGGGACTGTAGATAAATATATGCCGATGCTTGATGTGAAATCTGTGCATGCACAACTTCAATTTGAGACCTCATTCATGAAAATCGATCGCGTAGAAGAGCTAAATGAACTCGGAAAAGAAAAACCAAAATCTTTTAAATATATAAGATAACGTTACAAACGTGGAATTTACGGAGTGACCAACTTTTTAGTTGTTACTATATTTTCAATTATTTAAATATTAAATTGTTTTATTTGCTCTGGGCATTACATTGTTTTATATGTTACAGATAAAGTAAGGTACCGGTAGGCTAAATCTCAAAATCGATCAATACAAATTTTACAATCGATCCTTAATTGGATGATGCACGAGGTAGTAAACGAGAAAACATAATTTACTTTACTTTTGTAAAACTATCCTACGCCAAAGGCTGACATAATAAACTCCCTATGTCACAGGGCAAAACAGAGTTCAGCGATATATAAGTACCTTATTACGTCGAAGGCTCCCTCAAGAGCTCCGTCACTGTCATCAATTGGATGACAATGAAGCCTAAAGAACATTAAATAAATTTCTCTAAATTATTTATGTTACAGGGTGTCTCAGGTCTGGGCAAACCCACGATCTTATTTTAAAATATAAACAACAACAAAGCAGAAGTCACAATACCAGCTGTCAATCAATTTTGACCTTGAACCGCCATAGTTCCATTTGAGTTGATTATAAAGGACAAAAAACAATTATTTTCAGCGGATATATATAATAATGGAATATTTATCAGAGACATAGGTACTTCATGTTTAATGGATTTGAAAAATATTATCTAATGTGTTACTTGGCTCCTGTGTAATGGCTAAGGTAGTGGATCGATATTGAGTAGAACACAAAGTTGAATCGTGTGACTCAGGACGCGTTACCTGTTCTTTGTTCTTTGCTGATGTTCTTTGCTCCATGTCCACTCTTGACATTCCTTTCAGTACAAAACAGTTTTTTAATCGTGTATGAGACCCAAGCCAAATTCCAAATTTAAGATACATTGCTGAAAGTAATTTTTATCTTTGTTTCAGTCTGGGATGGTCAGTCTGTGCATTTGCTCATTAAAGAATACAAAGAACACAAGAATCTTTTCGACATTCCGGATATAAAAAGACGAAAGATATGGAATAAAGTTGCTGATAAACTTCAAACCCTCGGGTACAATTGCAGTGGAGAGCAGTGTGAGAAAAAGTGGAGAAATTTGAAAACCTACTTCTCAGTCAACCAGGGCAAGGAAAACATAACTTGGCCTTTTCACGAAGCAATGAGGGATGCACTTTGTGGTGGGCAAAGTTCTCTGAAAAGGAATGGGCAAAAAACGCCCATTGAATATGTTGCCGAAAATCCAGAAGAACAGTATTATGATGAGCAGTTTGAAAATGATACTGCTCCGCCTGCCTGGTTTTCTGACTTCCTTTCCCAGTTTCGCGAAGATGAAAAACAGAAAATGGAAATGCTAAAAGAAATGCATGAAGATATTATAAATCTTGAAAAGAAAAAATGTAATTTGCTTGAATCGTTGATTGACAAACTTACGTGATTCTTATTTTGGCACTGGCCCACATGAAAATCTCACAAGTTTTTAAAAGTAACCAATTAAAGATTAAAAGTGGATTTTTGTTTGTAGAAGTCCCCAATAAGATTATATACCCCTCCAAAAAAACCAAGGTTTCAAAAGGACTTGGGACTTTTCCTCATACGCTTAACTAATTTTTTCTAAGATTTGTTTTTGTGTAGATAAGGAATAAGCATTTGAACTTTGAATGTCATGAAGTACTAAACATTGCAACCATTAAATGATATATTTTTAAAGTTCATAGGATATATTATTTACTAACCTGCATGTCCTTCCATTATTTTTAATTGTTTTACAGTATAAGAAGCTGATTAGAATGGCATCTTGCCATGCACTACTATTCCAATATTGGTAGTTTAGTACCGGTACATACTTCTTTATGATGGTGGACAATTCCATTCAACCCCTGATTGTAAAAAATATCTTCTTCGCAATTTAAATTCCATTATCTATATTCTTGAAGGGATCATTAGTATTGCCATGTAATATTGTAAGAATAAAAAGTTAAATTGAAAAATCAAATGAATTTAAATCTATATCTTACAAACATATTTTTAGTTATCCAAACACCCAGTTTTGTGGCAGGATTGACAGGAAATAAAAAAAAACGGGGTTGCTTGGTTGCTCATTCGAGGTGCAGTTCATAGAACAAGCCAATTCCGTCAACTTGATCCTGAAGTCTCCCATAAGCTTTGCCCAGTTGACCTCTTCATAAGTTTCACTAGACTTGTAAATCCTGTATGTTATGTGTCAATTAATGCCATTCATTCAACCTGGCCTAGGTGGGATTTGAAGTACCTAATAGTCGGTTATTTAGCCATTAATTACATCATGCTATCGCTATGCCAACATCAAATTTGCAAAGTTATGATCTTGCAAACAAATACAAATTGACATAAAAGAAATAATTGACCAGAAAAGTGAATATTTGCTTGTAATGATGGCTATTGATTATAAATTTCGTTTTTCCAATGTTTAGTAGTAAAAAACCCCAATTTTTGGTTTGGGTAAAAAACATGTTCAATGACTAAAAAATTCTTCCTGTGACCATAGAGAAATAGAATAATATATACAGTCAAAGGAATGTTACGCGATGTGCCGCTAGAGCCGGTACAGTACAAAGGTGAACTGTACTGAAAAAAAGTTTACGGCAGTGATCAGGATCCAAACCCACGACAACGCTGCCTCGGGCCTGAAGTCTGTGACGCCACCGACTCGCCTAAACTCACTGTGGTTTTTGCTTGCTTCAATATTTGTTTATTCAAAAGTTTCTTTTCTAAAAAAAGGTGTTAACGATTTACTTTACTTACTTGCTGCCGTGGTTCATGGTACCCAAGGAGGTACTGCCTCGCCAACACACTGCCTCCAGATTCCTCTATCCATTGCTTCCTCCTCTCTTCTTCCTCTCTTCTTGCATTCATTCTCATTCATTCTTCTCAGGTCTCTTCTCACTTGATCTCTCCACCTGAACTTTGGCCTTCCAGGAGGTCTTCTACCCTCGGGGTTGTTGGTTAGGGTGTTGAGCGATGGGAACGAGCTTATCTTCAAAGTTAACTAGCATTTGACATAAAACCACATTAGGACAGGACGACGTTTGTCGGGCCAGCTTGAAGTTCTAAAGTTGGTCTCTTGTTTATATAAAAAAATATATATAACTTAGATAGATGATTTCTTAGTTAGCCACTCCTGTTTAAACTATAAATTTAATCTTTTTAGTCTCCTCATGTTAATCTATAGACCTCGTTTTAATCCATTAATTATTGTTATTTTTTGCATCTAGAATGAAAAATGTAACACACAATTGAGGTGGAATGTATGAGCACTTTTACAGTTACTCTATTACAGTATTTAAATAAATCTTAGGGCGAATGTCAAAATGTCAGCAGAAAACATTAAACAATATCAAGTT
Organism: Macrosteles quadrilineatus; assembly: GCF_028750875.1. Taxonomy (NCBI): domain Eukaryota; kingdom Metazoa; phylum Arthropoda; class Insecta; order Hemiptera; family Cicadellidae; genus Macrosteles; species Macrosteles quadrilineatus. Next base: position 76,474,560 of record NW_026542602.1, on the reverse strand, counting down.
TAAAACCTTAACTATTTAAAATTTAATTTGTAATAGGGATCCACTATCACTTACCATAATTAAGAGGGTAGCAGGGCATCTGAATATCTAAGATGTATTATTTGTATACTGTAATTAGGACAAATAATAAAGGTTTTCTCTTTAACAACCCTTTTTCGCTTTACTAAGCAGATTTTTACGATCGAGGTGTCATTATAAAGGTTATGGTCTAGTAGGCTACATAGACGGATGGTAAGTAAAAATGTTAATTTCCTTTTGAGGGTTCCCGACAAACTTTCTTTATACTGTAACAGTTTGAAATGCAAATTAATTTAAGAGCTCCAGCTTTTGACAAACTCGTGATCCATATTTATTCGTTATTCGTTTTTCTTGGATATAAGAGTTTTGAACCTTATTAAAATGTGTATTTTACGCCTTGCCCCCCTCAATTAAAATCATTTGCAATTTTTTTTTTAGAAAATCCATATGAAGAATATATACAAGGAATGACAATCGGGAATATTTGGGATCAGGAGATGACGTTCAGCTTGATCGATGAGTACAGAAACCATCTGCAAGACTTCTTGTATCCGAAGGGCCTCTTGATTCGAGACATCTGGATAGCTATAAGTCGCAGCATGCAAGCTCGAGGTTACAACATCACTCCTGCAGCATGTGACAACAAATGGCGACAGCTGAAGAAAACATATAAATACAATGTACCGCAAGCAGGTAAGATTCACAGTCAGTTAAAATATCAGAAAAGAGGCTGCAATCGCAAATTGAAGTTTTAGTATAAGTTATTTAATAAAAAAAAACCATGGTGGAAGGAAAATACATAGGTGTGCTATTCCCGTTATATGCTGACGTCACCCAGATTCCAAACAAAAAAATCACCTGATAACAATCAAATCAAAACAAACTTATATGGCAATACACCATATAAGTTTGTTTTGATTTGATTGTTATTGTTTTGATAATTTTTCTAATTGGTAAAATTGTGTTTGCAATCTGATTGACGTCAGCATATGATGGGAATAGCGCACCTATGTGTTTTCCTTCCACCATTAAAAAAAATAAATAAAAAATTAAGTTAATGCATTTACACTGTTCTTTTACTTACACACTATCTGAGGAGCTAGCGTAGAATAAGATTGCAAATTAAAGGAACCTTTGAACAGGTGTAATTTTTGACTCTAAGGTTGTCCATTTGTTCGGTTGTCTGTTTGAGTTCAAGTTCGGGGCATTGTATTTTACTACAGACTTTAATTTGATGTGCATATCAACCTATGGTTACATTAAAGAACCGTAGCGGGCCTTCCCTCTATGTGGGCTGCGCATCACTGAATAATGTTTTAAAATTATGTTAATGCCCAGTAACCTTGTATTACGTTTTGAAGCACTACTGTATCCTTAATATATTTTTTAAATATTTAACTGTCCTGGGATTTTTTCACCCAGTAACTTATGTGGATAATCCAATTATATGTAAATAAATATAGATAAATTTCAAAATTATTACAAATCTTTAAAATTAATTGAAAATGTCCTGTTGAAAACCAATCATTTAATCGCTGGTCTGTTCTTCATCCTCTTGAAACATGCCGCGCCTAACTTTACACCCTTGTAGCTCAGGGCCAACTGACGCTATGATGGTCAAAACACTGCCATTTTTTTTGGAAAGGTAGTTGGGGAAGGTAGATGGTGCGTCATGTCATTCTCTTGCTGATTCACTTATTTCGGGGCGCTTTTTCAAATGTGTGGCGCGAGTACTAGAGGGTTAATTCAAAGCACTTGGCCTCAGAGAAAAATCACAAGTCCACTCAAAGAGCAGTCTTTGCTCAATATTTATCCAAATGTTCATTAATAACCTGTCTGCACTATGTTAAAGGATTATTCTGTGTATTATGGCAATCCTCAGAGCTGCTTCTGAGATTAATAAGTTCAAACACACAAATAGAGTATATACAAACATTCATACTAACCCTAAGTTTCAACAAGTTTATTTAATTGTGAATGACTAACAGAATCCATCCTCGGCTTCTTGAACACTAAGAGAGGCTTGGATTGTTTCATTTTTCAGGGTTATAATCTTCCTTAATCTATGTAATAAAACAAACAAGATCAAAATATTGGGTTTGTTATAATGTGTGTAATGATTCAGTTTCTTCCAACAGGTCGAAAGAATAAATCAAAATGGTTATACTTTGAGGCTCTGGACGACATTCTTGGTAACAAGATGATAGCAAAAAGAATTGTCTGGAAACAACGGTCAACAATAAAGAAAGAGATACCGGAACCAGGCTCACCCCAAAGTGATTTCCAAGAAGAATACTTACCTCCATCCAAAAAAGTAGTGCAAGTGCAACCGAAATGGTTCAAAGAGTTTCTAACTCAGTACCAGGAAGAGGAAGTAAAGAAAAGGAATACATTACAAAAGATGCAAGATGATCTAGTCGCTCTGGAAAAACAAAAGTGTATTTTATTGGAAAAGCTGTTCAAGAAGATTTCCAAGGCTGCGCCTTCTCCTAAGATAGTCGAAGCTGTAACTCTTAGCCAAGAAATGTTTGAAGATGAACTGTAGCACTGTAAGTTGTGTGTATACCTGTACCTTTGTCCTTGTGTTCTTTAAGTTTTACTAAGGTTGATCAATTTGATTGAATATTTATAATAGTTTTTATTCAGAAATATAAACAGGTTTGTATTTTCTGAAATATATTTTTGTGTAGGATATCATTCACTACAAAGATACACTATCTTGCTTTTATCTTTTCAACTTCCAGATTTAATTATTGTTCATCATAGTGTGTCATTCGAATCAATAAATTATATTAATTAAATGTTTATAAGTAATTTTGAATTATTTCCCCTGTGTTCACACCAAATTAAACAAAAGCAACAAAAATCTAAGAATACTAGTTATTTTTTTAAAACATTCTGTTGATTTCAACATCTATTAGAGTTTACAACATTTGAGTATACTGGTGGAATCAAAACCGACACCCTCCAACCAAAGTCTGAGACAACAACAACAAACCCAGCGACACATCAAAATATTGTATTTTTATATTAATATTCACATTTATAATATTAGTAAGATGACTTAATTACTTTAGTAGTCTGGCAGTAATAATTATTCCCTCTAGTCAGATTCACATTTCAAATCCCACTCATCTTAGCCAAGTAAAGCCTTGTACAAACAGACAAGACCATTCTAGTGCTTCAACATTGACATTTTTGTTGTGACTGAGGATATCAAGTGAAGTACTGAAGTTAACAGGAGACAACAGTTAAACTTGAAGTATCCTTCATTTTTTGTCACCAAACTCATAAATATGTGGACCTTTTGTATCCCTTTCAAAAGTAAACATACAAACATGCACACTTAGATTACATTGTTTCTTCTTGCTAAGGAGAAGGAGATGTAACTGCTCGTCCGCCTACAATCTACATCGACATCATATTGACAAAAAGACGTCTACATTATTGTCGCACCTGCTGTAAACGCAGCAGGTGATGGCTGCAGGCGCAAGTGGTAGCAATTCATGTGGTCATCTCGAGTTGCTGGAGCACGTCTGTGTCTGTGTCCCTTGAGTCATTAACATCACTAGCAAGCACATTTAGTGTGTGGTTATAACGTTTTGATTTTAGTTGGTTAAGTTGTTTGATTGGATAAGTAAAGGTTACCAAAACTTACAAACTCCTAATGGTTTGTTATTTCTCTTTTTGATGGGAGACAACTTCCCATTTTTAAATGCCCATCAATGTTTCATTACCAAAGGCAAAACATAATTCTATTATGTAAAGTTGAAGTAAAATTCATGATATTTGTGGGCCCTAAACCCTAAATGGTCAGGGAGTGCGGGTGAAGCTCGGCCCTACCTGCGAGGGACCAAACTCCAATCCTAATCCCTTGCGTCTGCTGTGCGTGTGAAGTCTGCATGTGTGTGCGTAGAACCGACCCTTCGGCCAGCCGCACTCCCTGAGAAAACAGGGTATGTAGAGAGTAGTAGAACATCAATCGCAATGGGATATCAACTTCAGAATATTAAGTCATCGCTCAATTTAAGCCTTTTGTTATGTTCTTGATTGCTACTGGAGAAATATCAAGACAGTAACTTTGGAAAAAAGAAACTTTGCTCAAGTTGAATTAACAAACTGTGAGGATGGGGTTAACTTCATTGGTGGGGGAGATAGGTGACATACAAAGATCAACTTAAGTCACATAGCTGAGGAAGGCACCAAACTTTACATCGGGAACCTCTGCATACAAGATGATGTTTGGCAGAGACATCAGAACTAAACTAAGTCATGTCAGATAAAAATGTACATTGGATTGATATGGACCAGTCAAACTGACCAGATCATTCTTAAAGATTAAGAGAGTCGTCTTATATTCAACTTAGTAGCAATTCATAATTTATTCTATTGCCCTATCTTTTAGTATCAGGTGATTGGAATTATTTATTGTGTTGTTGTATAATTTTATGTTTTGTGTTTGCACTTTTTACAATGTTCAGATATATTTCTATTCTATAAAGATTTAAGTTTATTGAATTAAGATAGGCCTACAACAATTTAAAAAATCTAAAGTAATGTTATGATGTGATAGGTTTGAAGTACCTAAGTTTTATTCCTATTTCTTCAAGTTTTGGTTTCAAGATTTGAAATTTATGGTTTCTGGGCCTACACTACTTGCTACTTAGAATACAAATCCATATAAAGACTTCTGGGAACTAAAACATCTTAACTTTATCTCAACTACAATTAAGTAGTGATACAGGTAATTACTGTACTTTTCTTACTCTCATTTTACGTTCTTATTAATTTATATTTCTCAACTTCTCCATGCTGGCAACAAAACTTCTTCAAAATGTTTAACTTACACAAAATACAACTTCCAACCAAATACTTCTCGACAACAAGTAATCTACCGGTACTTTAGGTATCAGTATATTTACCTTAAATAAACAGACAATTCAATGTGGGGGTGATGAAACTTAGGCAAGTTCTTCTAAAGTTGGAACCAGAGGATAGTGTAAAAAATGACTCTTTTTAATTTCTGACACGGATTATTATTGGCATTAAAAATTAGTAGTATACAAATTATTACATTATTACAATATACATGGTATATCAAGTATCAGCTTAACTTACCTCAGTAGAAGTAAAATTAAGGAAATAAGTAGGTATCTACATACAGCAACCTGTTGACTCTTTTTTATTTAGGCTATAATTTTTTTTGTGTGTGAGAATGAATTTTGCATTTTTAACGCTGTTAAGGAACGGTTCAAACACTGATTTTGTTACCATCTAACATCAACCTATTTTTAGATAGCATCATTAATAGATAGTCCAATAACAAATAAATGGCATCTCTGTCTGGAAACAATGTCGCTTGGAATCAAACCAGCGACCTTAAGATTTGAAGGCGAGCACTACAACCCAAATAGGCTTTCAAATGCATTTATTAAATAGAATAATGTAATGGTACATTTTGGCCTTTTGGTGCTGTGCAAAAAAAGGTGAACATTTTTGAGCTAGGTACTTTTTGAATTTACATAAATAATACAATTAAATCTGGTAAGGTTGTATATCCTTAGGCAGTGTTTAACTGATGGTGGTTTTAAAAATGATTAACGAGATAGTTAAATCGACAAGCGGGCGAAAAGAAAGGGATTTTGTTACATACCATACTGAATACCGGTAGGCCTAACGTGCATTTTACAGTAATTTAGGGCATACTAACTAAGTTTACTTAGTACCGTAATGGATCCTAAATTAATCAACCAAAAACACTTAATATTGATAGGTACTTATAATGGTTGTAAAACATTGAGATCACTTTGGTAGCCTATATCAGTTTTTGAGGTCGGGTACAGTTTCTTAACTGGGCTATGCTAATATTGATTGAAACTATCGAATTGAAAGTATTGATTAATAATCGATATTTTTTTAAATATATCTATTTTAAAATAAAACTATCATAACCTAACCTAACCAACCTAACTTGCTGATGGTGAAAAAATCGCATGAAGGTTTACTAATCGAATCGATAGTTTCAATCAATATTAGCATAGCCCAGTTAAGAAACTGTACCCTTGAGGTCAACAAAACTGCAATATACAATTTAGGGACCTTTACTGTTAATTCACTAGAGTGGAATTTGGTTAGGTTAGGTTAAGGTTTTCTAAGTCTGTACTAAACTTGATACTAACCTAACCTAACCAAAGTTCAATTCACTAGGCCTACCACTTCAATCGCTAATGATCTATTGCTCTAAAAACTAGTGGTAGTGAATTAACGGAAAAGGTCCATTTATTCAAATATTTCTTTTTTTTAGGTAACTGTTAAACCATTTTCAAACTAATGTTATGCAGGTCTGCTTTAACACAGACTCTGGATTTTTAAGATTTCACAAACATTTTTATGGAATAGGTTTTAATTCTTCAAAAAAATTAATTGTTTGAAAAGGTTCTACAAGTAACTACTTATACAAACTAAAATGTATCATCATAAATTCACTATTACGACAGCTGAATCTTAATCCTCAGAGCAAAAATAAAGATCTCCCAGCATGCCGGTAACTTAAGCTATACAACTCAATTTTATGGTAAGTTGATATTTTTCTTTTTACTGATTGACTTGGCCATTTTATAGAGTTTACTTCCACTATACCTAACTGATTTGTACAAACCTGCTGTAAATATCCCTTTCAAACTCTGGGTTATGCTAGAAGTCCATACAATATTGCTTAGGCACATTCTTAAAATTTCACCACAGTCTGGATCATGAGCTACTGCTCGCAAAACATCTTCAGTGTCTTGTCTTTTTCCACCTGCTTGTTTGTTCCAAAACCGTACAATCGCTCGTTGAGGAGTTCTTGGGAGCTGGTTCAGATGGTGTAGTTTTGCTGATGGAAATGTATCTTGACTACAGTTCACATCACATCCACGATCAAGTGGAACGTCAACAAAGTCATGCAGAGTTTTGATAACAGGAGCATACAAAACTCGAAAAGATTCTATTTGTGGGTCAACGATGTTGCTTACTTTGTCTTTGTCTTCTCCTATTATCATTCGGAAATCACCGGTGTAAGACAAGGATGTGATGGTTTTGTACAATGCTCGCTCTGTGAAGTTTTCAGGTAGTATAATTAATGCAGCATGTAAAGCATTGTGCAAATTCAACTGAAGAGCTGACCGCAGTTCTGAGTTGCTTGTTTGTTGAAGTGTTTCTACTGGCTTATGAAGTCTTCCTGACAAATATATATGATTCCAGTCTAATAGGTCTGTTACAAGATCAGTTCTAGATACAACACCGTACTTTATTGTAACATCTTCAAATGGTATTAAGGTATTAAAATAAACATTTGCTCCCCACCGCTCTTGCAAAGTTGAAATAAATCCTGGTCCTAAATACCTAAGTCCTGAGTAGTGGGTAGGGTTCATGAGAATATTTTCTGAGTGAAACTTTAAAGCGTCCTCAACAACAAAAACCATGTCAATCATAGGCTTTGATGTTTTTACACCATCCTGTTTGAAAACTCCAGAACCATAAGCAAAAGAGTAGGTAAAATTTTGAGAGGGTAAAGATGACAAAATTCTTGAAAACAAAGGAGATATGCCTACTAAAGATGAAAGAGTCTTGGTCGTTACAGACATATTCAACGAATTATATATATGGACCTAAATTATATGTCGATTAATCAGTTTACCTACACTTTTTCCACACTTTTAAGCTTAACCTCAAATCCCAAACAAACATTGACTATTGACATTTTGATTGCTTGCTTGCAGAAGAGAGCACAGGGCACAGAGCAAGTGCATATTAAAACCCCAGAACGACTGACAAACAGCTGATCTGTCGCTTAAGACTAAATACAGGTAGGTAGCTTGAAACACCACTTGTAGAATGGGTCTGACTTAGGGGAGGTACGAATGAGGCATTTAGTTCAAAATTCCTCCGTGAACAGCGCTGTAGTAGAGAGCACTTTGGCAATGAAGGTTTACTAATCGCAAAAATAGTTCTGTTCATAAAATAAAATTTTAAATGTATCAAATTCAATTTTATTATTTTTTAATTATAAAATTGAACTATCATAACCTAACCGAACTAACCAAAATTGCTGATAAAGAAATAATATAACAAAAGTTTAGTAATCGGAAAAATAATTCTGTTTATTAAATAAAACTAGAATTTGCTCAATTAAAATGTTGTAATGACTTAATAATAAAATTAAACTGTAATAACCGAACCAAACCAACCAAACTTGCTGATAATAAAAAAATCTTGGACAAAAAGTTAATGGTACCAGCAGGATTCGAACCCGGGACCGACAGTGTATTAGACCGGCACGCTAACCATTAGACCACCGAGGCCGATGGCTACCGACCGTTTTGTTACGTTAATGGCGTTCCCTCAGCTAATAAGAAGCCCACAGCTGTCATCGTAGCCTCTTCTATACCTCCCCTGAGTAAATACCCTTGTAGAATTATTGATCCACTAACGCACCATTGATTATAGAACATTTTAGATTCAATAACATAACATCGATCACTAACTAGATATCCCTTTAAGTGTTTGAATGATGTTGCGTACATTTACTAAGTAAAGCAACTATATTAAGTGGTTTAAAACTTCATTATTTTTTTTACATGGGGTTGCAGTTAACACGTTGGGTGCTGATGACGGGAATTCCCGCAATTTCTCAACATTGAAATAAATGCAACTTTTATGTTCAAACATGTCGACAGCACAAATAGTGTTAAGGTCACTGTGCTTCGTTCTTAAAATGAATGAGCGATTAGCTCTTTTATCCTACTTCTTAATTACAGATATTAGAACAGAAATGGTATGTAACATAAAATCAGTGTTGGGAAGTAGCGCGCTACAAGTAGCGACGCTACAGTAGCGCGCTACTTTTTTTGTAGCGTTAGCTGTAGCTACGCTACTTTTAAGATTTTGTAGCTTTAGCTGTAGCTAGCTACATTTTTAAAGTAGTTGTAGCGGAATTTTAGCTACTTTTCTCGCTACATTAACATTTGTTTGAGATAGTTATTTTTATCATAACCTCAACCTTACGTGAAACAACCTCTTTCAAACTGAGATTTTCAAAAAAATTAGGCCTACTTTCTTGGCTTTAAACAGCTGGTTGCAGCCGTTTCATTCCCTATTACAACGTTGTGTGGACATGGAGGCCATTAAATGAGTGTTATCCACATTTTTGGCTCTCATTTCCTTAATTTACTACTCTATGATTACTGTCAGATAAAATAAAATCGCTAGAGGCAGACGACGTTTAAACGGTACCGGTGACAAGAGAAGCTATTGAATTGAATGCTTGCAAGTGATTGACAGGACAGGGGAATTAGTAATCAATTTAGTTTCTTTATTATATCGATAATGCTTCAACTTGGGGTTTAATGGAAACCAACACACCTTGAAGTAATGAGAAAGCTGGTCTATCAACCTTTGCTTCAGCTGTTGATTGTGGTTTATCATCACAAGCCCTTTCTTGGTTAGATTACGAAGATTTTTCAAAGGTTTACTAAATTAGCAAAGAGGAAATTACCTGATGAGATTTAAGATATGCCTAGACTACATGATAATTGTAATGAAAAAATCTCCATATAACATGAAACTTACATTGAAAAAATAGCATAGTTTGCTCCTGCTAACAGCTCTTGTTTAGGACTGAGGCTATGGTTTAAGACGAATACCAAGTTCAATTATTATGAATATATCTGTTTAGTCCTTGCAAGAACAAGCCTACTATAGCCAACTTGTTACATAGCCAAGTAGGCCTACATGTTATTTTTACTTTACAAATTTCATCATGCTTTAATTAAAAGCCGATTTCAGGATAAGTTGCTGAATACTGTTTTCTCTACCAACTAGGTTGAAGCACAATTTGCCCTATGCATAATGACAATAAAGGATGATTTCTTGACATTGAAAAGTGTTATTCGTAGAATAAGTAATTTATCACTTTAAAAAATATAGCAATGTTGTTTTTAACATTAAAAGTAAAGAAAGGCAATAAACTCCAATTTCGGTAGGCTAGGCTGTGTAACACAAAAAGTATTTTTAAATAATCTTTTTGCAGTTTTATTGGTCTTAATTGTTGATATAAAACATCTATAAATGAATCTATATTAAATTAATAAAATTAGCTTTTAAAATATAGTTTGGTTGTATGTCCTTAGAACTTAATGAAAATTACATTTTAAGATGCTTAAAAATAATGCAATATTTAAAAATAATTACTAAATATGATGGGACACCCAACTATTTGGTTCTGTTGTTGTAATGTTAGGTTTATAATGCCAACAAATTAAATACAATCTAGGAATAATTTGTTTTCCAAGTAATGTTAGATACAATACTGACATTTTTTTAAATGTTTGTTCAATAAAAATGTAGTTGCAATTAATTTTACATTTACCTAATTTGCGTGGAATAAAAATTAACGTCTTTGGAAAAGTAGCTAAAATTGTAGCTGTAGCTACATTTCATTGTAGTTGTAGTTGTAGCTAGCTACTTTTTCGGAACTGTAGCTGTAGCTGTAGCTAAGCTACTTTTTTGGAAATGTAGCAGTACTTGTAGCTAGCTACATTTTAAAAGTAGCTTCCCCAACACTGCATAAAATAAACAAATGATGTCACTAGCATCTAACCTCATACAAACAAAATTACAGTACAATGGTTTGAATGATTTTTTTATAGTTCCATTTAAATCATAGGCTAATCGCGGCCGTGGATTAATGCAAAGGTCAGATCGGGTCAGATACGTTATTTAATTCGTCTATGTTTATGATCAATACAGTATCTTTTTCAAGTTTTGTTGCTGTTAAAAATCTTGTTATGTGTATTATCTAAATCCAATCAACACAAGTAGACTTCCCATTCCATTGTACATTTTGAAGCTATCGTTTTTGTGTCTAGTTCGTGTCTGGTGACACTGTTCACTAGTGTTACCAAAATTGTGTTTATATTATTTTCAAGTTATTTTCATGAGTTGTGCTTCACTAAGATTAACAACAATAAATGCATTAGCCGTCACAAAAAAATAGAGCACGTCAGCCTCTATTACAAATACAAAAATATATAAAAAAAACTCCTTGACGCTGTAACATGAGGAATTAATGAGATGATTCTTTAAGCGTTACCTAAACTCTAACTGGTTTGATACCAACTTAAGGGACTGGGATAGGTTATTGTTTAAATCAATGCCATTTATAGAGTGTATGCTTTAAGGAGGTTGCATATTTTGGAACAGGTAAATGGTGTGAATTTCGCAGAGGGAATGAACAGGCTAAAGATTGATCTGATACTAAAAATAAAGACAAATTCTGTTTGGTAAAAGATAATGTTTGCAGGATATATAAACTGGGAAAAGTTAAAATTAATATTTTGCTAAAGGATCTACTAAGGGAGTATGTTTGATATATATATACGATTTAATCTATATGGTATTATTTTAGTTTTGTGATAATTTTTTTGTTTTAGCGAATTTCCCATATAGGGAATAAGCTATTACCGTAGTACTCATGGTAAGACCTGGACCCGGGACCGATTTTTTTTCGTTTTGAGGTCCCTAGAGGCCAAAAACACCATCCGTTCAAATTCATATATATATATATTTATATATATATGTGTCCGTTAGCGCGATAACTCGAGCAAAAATGATCCGATTTTAATTAAATTTGGTACAAACGTGTAAACCTACATTTATTCGAACGAGTTCGCGAACCAGCATGATCGGACCATGGGAACGGGGGTTTATGGGGGGTTTTATGGGGTAAAAATGGGTTTTTCCCATTTTTTACCCAAAAAACATCAAATTTTGCAATTTCTTTCTAAACTATTTTGTAGAGCCTAAAAAAACAAATAATTTAGTATATTGAAGCGTTATAATGCGCCTAATGGTTACGGAGAAAATTCCAAAAAATTGCAAATTTAAAATTCCCATGTTATTCTTATGGAGAATAAGTAAACTGTTGTAGTTTGCTTGTTTATTAACATATTTTGCCCAAATTTGGAACATGTTTTTATTTCTTACTAACAATTAAAATTTTCATAAAAAAACACTTTTACCCTCCCTGTTGCAGCAAACCTAAGTATGTGTTAAACTGATTCTATTTAAATAGGGATAAATGTGATATTTTTAAGGAGACATTTTAGTGTAAATCCAATCAGGCAAATGAAAATTCGCTTAGTCTGCAGGTTTGCTGCGGCGGGGGTATTTTGGTTAGTACGTGAATCATAGTTATCACCCACAACAAATTATTATGTGTATTTGTAGCAGTGTTCCATTAGTTTTATCTTAAAAATAAACATTTTTAATTATGTAAAAGAAAGAAAGCTATTTGCTTCATGATTTTCATTAAAGAATAAGCACAATTTGAAACAATTCAACAACCATACCCAAGACTTACTTGGAATAAGCTTATTATAGAGTTTAATGTTTTAAAGAAGCATAATAGCCAGCAGTGTTGAATTGATTTTTGAATGAAAATTAAATTTTAGTACAATAATTTATAGTACTAACATTATAATCACGTAAGATTTTAATCAATTAGAACGTGTTTGAATTGTAATGCATATTTCCTCAAACAATAGTCGATATAGTGGGTTTGAAATTCCCTAAGCTTACTTTGGGAAAGCTTATTTGATAGTTTTACAGTAGCCCTGAGCGTTTTAACACCTATTTTTTCTTTACATCATATAATTCCTTAACCAATAGCATCTTAGTTGTGTTCATTAAATGCGATATTCTCACGCGGGAAAACTCAATTGGATACTTAATGGGGAAATGGCATGTGCACATCCATGAAAGTGTCATGAGCATGCGTTCATTGATTACAGCTCAGTGCAGAGAAATGCAACAGAAATATCAGGTAATTTCACTAAACAATGGTACGCGTCGGGGATAATGATTAGGACATGATTTATTCGATCAAAAGAAAAACTGTGTAGGTATAATTAGACGTATGGTATTACAAGTGTAATACAGTACACTTACGGACGTATAATATTTTTTATATTTTTTTTCGGAATATTAGTTTAAAGGTCCCAGTTTCTAGTACGCCATTATCGATGCACGATTTATCATAAATTTGAAACCAAGCAATATAACTCTAGTTTTTACAGTAAAAATCATAATAAGACTACGCAACAATCACATAGAAAGTTTATTCTTAAAATCCACATGAATAGTCGCAATTATCATTTTAATCCACAATCGCAACAGACAATGCAAGTCTAGGTCAGTCCTAGAGTAACGGACATTTCCATGTGAGTTGTGGGACATTTTATAAGAGGTGATATTATTTATTACCGATACCAAGGTGTTGGGGGTGGGGGTTGGGGTGGTAGGAGGGATGAGGGGTATGGGATGACCTTGGCCTACTTTCTCTGCACTTTGACTTTTCCTGCCGAGCATCCAGGATCAGTCGTTGTAATGACGCGTTTCGCATTGAGCTCTCTGATTGTTTTTAAATCACATATCTGCGGTTCGTCCAGGTCTCATCATCATAAAACTTAGAAGAAACATTCTGAATTGTATTTTAATAGCTTATAAGATTACGGATTTCCCCCAACAATGTATAAAGCGAAACAAAAATTATCTGTGTGGCCTTTGTAAACGTTAGCTAATACATTTTTTACAATATTATTATTTTATGTGGTATAATCATAATTGATCAAATTTCACCTAGTTTATGTTATAGTTTAATCATAGAATACATAAACGCTGTGTTTATTTGCTCTAACCTTCATTCGGGTAATGAAAGTCCAAATAAAAGATCTCGATCTCGCCAGAAAAATGAAAACGATATTCTAATATCGCGTGCTAGACAGCAATGAGACAAAACATAGCTTTGAAGATAACACGAAGGTGGACTTTTGGTTCTAAAAGACTTTATGAATTCTTTGAAAGAAAAGTTGTTAGGGAGTTTCGTTAATGTAAAAAGCAAATTGTAGAGAGTGTTTGTAATATTTCTAGTGAACTGGTAGTTCATTTATCGTTGGCAAATATTCTATATTTATCATACACCAATACGTTTTTGTTGGTATTTAATGTGCTTAGCTCGAATTATAATTAAATTTAAAATACGATTTTTGAAACAAGCAAATAATATCATGTACACTAATTGTCTGGGTGTTTTTTTTTTATTTTAAAGTTTAACCAAACGACCAACAATGACTATGGGGTTTTTTCATCCAATCACTTAAAATTTCGATTTCATTCATATTGAAATATTTTTTTAATTATTTAATTTAATTTTCCTCTCATACCTCACTCATTTTTCATAACCATTCCAAATCGGTTGTACAACCATTATTAATTTTTTATTCAACAAATTAATTGTGTACCTGTGACCGAGAACTACTGGACTTAATAACAAGTAAATTGTACGGGATGTCCCCATGATGGGGGGGGGGGGGTTAAAGGGCAGAACCGAACTAGGTCACGGGCAAGGTCGAGGCACGTGCTCCCACCCGCTGGGCGATGTGAACTGTTTTTTTGGAAACACAAATTCAAAAATGATCTTCATCTGTCAATTTTCAACTGCAAGTAAACATTGCTTGTCGGTGCAATCATGATATCAATCCAGAAGTATTTTAAAGAAAAATTTGTATTAATAAAATATAATAGACGTTAGAAATAACGAAACAAATTAGTCTATTGACAAATCGTTTAAGAGAGGCTAAAACATAAAACAGTCTCAAAGTTAATTTGCCCTTTAGGTTTAAAATAACTGTACTTTAGTTTTGTTTCATATTAAATACAGTTAGCATTGTTTCATTTAGTTTATTCTCAGTCCAGGAAGACTGGGGTTTTTACTCTACGCCTTAATGGCCTTTTCTCTTGTCTCAACAATCCAAACTATTTTCTAGGAAGGCAGTTATACCCTTATTGCAACAAACCTGCAGACTTAGCATAATTACAGCCACCTTTTTACCCTTTTTTATCAGCTGTAAATACAGCTTGGCTAATTGTAATTCCCATAAAGGCGTACTTACATTGCTACAGCGAGGGACGAAAAATGTTTTGGATTAAACCTTGTAAAGCTACATGAAATAAATACGTTTTATAGGCTGGGACTAACAATTTATAAACACTGATTTTTGTTAAACCCCCAAACTAAAAGCCACCCAACACCTCTTCTATTGGCTAGATCGTACCGATTCACGAACTCATTCAAATATATATTAGTTTACATAAATTTAATTAAAATTATGGCAACAATTTATTGATTAAACTTGATTGATTAAAACACTTTTGCAAAACTTATGACAGCTAGCCTGACGATACTACTGGACTGAATATTTGTGCAGGTTTTATTCGTATTTTGAAAATATTTATAAAAAAAACATTATTGGGTAAAAAATTGGAAAAATAATCCTTTCTTATGGAGATTTAACATTTAGTTATTGAAAACCTTCTCAGGTCCTGTGCATCGCAGGGAAAATCTACGCATACTGTTAAAAATATATTTGCCTGTAGATGTGCAGAATCCACATATAAATTAAAATAGGCTGAAAAAGGGAAAAATTTCATTTAAAATAAAAAAATATATATTTATGGGTTGCCATGTTGGTGACGAAATAACAACAAAATGTAAACAGAAAATCAATGCAAATGGAAGAAATTCCAATCATATGCTTTATTTACAGCGTGGGGTGAAAATAGAGAAGTCTGTACATTACATATACGAATACTAGATCGTGATTACATATTTTTGGTCGAGTTTTTGACCACTGGACGACAACTAGTCTCATTCAATTTGGAGAATCTTTACGATAGCTATAAATACTATGCCAATTGTTATCTACTTCTTTATGAATTCGTTACCCAGCTATAATAGGGAAATGGTTTACTGAATTTATGTTTATTGTGTTAACGAAACTACAATAAAAACGATGGATAGAGCCTACTCTATACAGGGTGTTTTTTTAAAAAACTTGCATCTTTATTTATGTAAAAACCGCAATAGATAGAAATATGCAGTTTGCGGGAATCATCTATTGACGTAGGGGGACCAATTGTTTTGAATTCAACGTTACATTCACATTCCCCCCCTTTCCCCCCTGCCCCCAACTAATTTTTTTTAAATAGCAAGGTACCCCTTGTGACATATCAAATGAAAGAGCATAAAAAAAGAAAATGTTTGATCAAAAAAATTTTAAATCGGTTCATAAATTTGTGAGATAATCCCCCCCTCACCCCCCCGGAACTTATTTTTTTTTAATAGCAAAGTACCCCTTGTGACATATCAAATGAAAGAGCATGAAAAAAGAAAATTTTTGGTGAAAAAAATTTAAAATCGGCTCATGAATTTGTGAGATAATTACCCCCCATTTCCCCTACCCATAACTTGTTTTTTTAATAGCAAGGTACCCGCCCTTGTGACATATCAAATGAAAAATAAATTTCACCAAAATTTTTCTTTTTTTATGCTCTTTCATTTGATATGTCACAAGGGGTACTTTGCTATTAAAAAAAAATAAGTTCGGGGGGGGGGTAAGGGGGGGAATATCTCACAAATTTATGAACCGATTTTCAATTTTTTTTCATCAAACATTTTCTTTTTTCATGCTCTTTTATTTGATATGTCAGAAGGGGTACCTTGCTATTTAAAAAAATTTAGTTGGGGGCAGGGGGGAAAGGGGGGAATGTGAATGTAACGTTGAATTCAAAACAATTGGTCCCCCTACGTCAATAGATGATTCCCGCAAACTGCATATTTCTATCTATTGCGGTTTTTACATAAATAAAGATGCAAGTTTTTAAAAAAACACCCTGTATAGTCTTGATAGCTTTTCAAGCTTTTTCAAGTTTTTAAGCTTTTGTATGTAGCCTACAAATAATTGAAATGTCTAATAAACTAGCTTTTAAAATATTGAAATTATTTTATAAAACATAAAAAATCCCTCAGTTTACAATTAAAATACTTTTAGCGAATTTCCCTATAGGGAAGTAGCTATTGCCGTAGGTCTCATGGTAAGATTTGAGTCCGGGACCGATTTACTTTTTCATTTTCATGTAACCAAAGGCCAATATAAAATTTGAAAGAATGGTGTTTTAGGCATCTGGGGACACTAAAATGAAAAAGTAAATCGGTCCCGGGTCTAGGTCTTACCGTGCCACCTACGGTAATAGCTACTTCCCTATGGGGAAATTCGTTAAAACGGCTGTTTTGCTGCAGTATGACAAAAATGTGTTTTTACATTAAAAAAAATATAAAAGTGTTACCAAATTTCAATAGACATTTTCCTTGCCACTTGCTCCGAGGTAGATGTCTACATTTATACTCCAGCAAGCGTCGGCAGTGGAGTTAAAAATTCAAGAGAGAAAGTGGTTGGGTTTAATTTCATGGCCTAGAGGTCAAATGGTGACTTGAATTGTGTAAAGTTGTTGATGAAAGAATGAAATGTTTACACATTAAAACATAGGATAGATATTTCACAATTTGTATACCTTTATTGACCTTTGCCTTTTAAACTGTTAAAACCTAAGCCGATCTTTGGTATAAATGAAAGCACCTACCTCCAAGGTATAACTTTGGTAGGTTACAATTAATTTAACACCAGAGTTTTCTTCGTAGGCCAGGCCATCTTCGTCATACTGTATCATATAGGTAGTTGATTGAATTTAGAAAAGTTGCAGTAAAGTAATTAAGTAAATTTAGTGTATAATTTGTAAATTAACTTATGCAATATTACAATGTTTAAAGGAAACTGTAAAAACGATAGTCACCCTTATCAACATTATATAAAATATATCACTGATTTTTAAGTCACGAAGTGACGCAGGCTGCTAGTAAATAATTAATTCTAAAAACAAATATTGTAAAGCTTTCCATTTCCACACTTATGGGGGTAAATTATCGTAATACAATACAGATCAGAGCAAATTTATAATTCTATATTGCTTTAGTACACTGAACTTCATATGCAAGTGTTATTGAGATAATATATATAGATAATAATAGATAATATGATAATAGATAAAGTCAGAAGTGTAATATTCGAGTGATTTAGTTAATGGATAAAACGCGATTATCGATGTTTCCATTACATCGATAATCAGTCATCGGAACAGTAATTTACTCGTGTTACAAGTGTGTAATAATTTTGACTATCGATAGATTATTGTTTGATTCCTCTAATGTTAAATGTAATACTATTTTTCAAAAGTAATTAATACTTAAAAATACGCCGATTATTATATTATTAAAGTGATACAATCAAATTTTATGTAAACGGTTAAGGTAATTTACCAAATAAAAATTTAGGCATATGGCACATCAAAATGAAGCTTAGAGTGTGTAGATTTGCCGAAAAGTATTGATATGGACGAATTTCCTAAGGGCTATGCCCCACAGGCTAATTTCCAAAGGGCTACCCCTGGCATATTTCCAAAGTTCAAATGATATAATTCAATTTAGTTCATGAAACAGCTGGTCAGTGCAATGAATTGGTGATTGTTTATTTACTAGAAAAATGAAGATTGAGGAGGGTTATGTTTGGTTTTAAAGAAAGGTTGTATAAGTTTTGTTTAAGTATTGCTCAAAGTTTTTATTTTGTAATTTATATAGTAAGCTACATGGAAAGAGGCTTTACTAAAATTGAAGAATTATGGTAAAACATGTCATTCATGAAGCAGCAATATGAAGAAATTGATGCTAAGGTATGTGTCCGTATGGAGGTATGTTCTTTTGGATCTATTAACATCAAGAGTGAGGGGTTTGAAAGTAGGATTACACTTTTAAATCTTTTTAATTTTTTAAACTAAATCATAGAGTTGTTGTATTTTAAAACACACATCAGCACCACTTGAATAGCTCTCTAGGTCACATTTTCTTCCCGTTGCAAAGCACGGGTGTAGCAGCTTGTACATAATTAATATTTGTAACTGTAATGATAAAAACATGTAGATTATGAGAATTAATAGGTATTGCTTAATATGCTGTCTCTTTGTCCAAATCAGGACTATTATAGTTTTATGTATAATACTTTTATTTGAGATTCCCTGCCATTGATGGGTTATGCATTGACACTAAGCTATATAGGTTTTGGTATTTTTTTCACTGCGTTTAGACTTGTCATTGTATTGAACAACATGACACCTTTTTTATATGTGTTTCATGGTCGGTTACCTTTAAGTGCACTGATAATAACAATTTTTTTTCTTCTTTTCAGGAAAAAACTGTATTAAAATTCTTTTAGTGCATTATTCTTTGTTTATAATAACAGAAAACAATAGCTTACAATTAATTTGTTTATATAGTTAAAATATTTAATAAATAATAAAAAATAAATAGTAAATAACTATTTGCTATCTACATAGACCCTGGAGAAGCAAACCATAAAATTGTTGCTAGACACATAAGACAGAAAACTAAAAAAAATTTTAATTCAAAATATTTAGGTATGTTCATTCTTTGCATATAAATTTATATAATAATGGAATGAAAATGAAGAACAAAACAAAACTGTGTTAACACTTTCAAACCCCTTTCTTGTGAAGGTTAAATTATACTTTAATTGGTAATTAGGGCAACAAAGTTATAGAAAAATTAGTAAGACAGCTAAGGGTGGTGTTGAACTAGACTCACTTGTCTCTATTCACTAATAACCCCCCTAACCCCCTTCCATAGCCCCCTAGACCCCCCTTGCCCCTACCCACCCCACTCAGCTCAGTTGACACACTTTACATACTTATAATTACATTGTCGTTTTTCACGCGATACAGAAACATTCATGGCCTTGTCTTCATAATTTACCTCATTTAATGTACCCAACCTTCAACGATGATTCTTCAATGAAAAATCATTATATTTGTCTAATTTAGCTTAATTTATTGGGGGAATCTTTTCAGATATGTACTCCAGGGTAAAGTACAACTAAATAATATGTTGTGCATTGATTGACAAAAAGATGGAGAACAAATAAAAAAACCTTGTTAGAAGCTTTTCAAAACATTCAACCTACCTCATGCAAAATAAATGTTTGTCTTAATTTTAATTTATGTTTTTTTCAATGTTAATATTAATGTTTAGATGTTCATATCAAAGCTTTAAGATCTTATTCACAACGATGTGTTTTATAAATCATGTGTATCTGAATGTGTATAATAATAATGCAGAGGTCGTCCAGTGGTCGAAAACTCGACCAAAAATATGTACATACTTCTCTATTTTCACCCCACGCTGTAAATAAAACACGTGATTGGAATTTCACTTTCTGTTTATGTTTTGTTGTTATTCCGTCACCAGCATGGCAACCCATAAGGCCCATGTTAGTTTTTCAAGTTTAAAATAATTTTTTTTGTGGTTATTTTTGAACCTATTTTAATTTAAAGGGGATCTGCACATGTACAGGAAACTATCTTTCTAACAGCATGCGTAAATTTTCCCTGTGATGCAAATGAGCTGAGAAAAAGGTATTCAAGAAATATGCTTGCCTATAATATATAGGATTAATTAAATAAAGGTGATGGATATTAATAAATGTTAATTATTAATAGTATCTAGATAATTTTAAGATCATTTGCAGGTTGGTGTCTTTTTATCTGTATAAACCTCTACATTTTTTTGGATTTTATACAGCTTTATGTGTTTGCCAAATAATTTGCAAAGTCACTGTATATTATTTAACGGAACACGTTTTTATTATATAAGTAAAAGCCTGGCTCTTAGCCTACAATAAAAAGACATATACATTTTTAATGTGAAATTTTAACTGGGGAGTTTTGCCAAACTAGTTTAACAATAATGTGGGGGATGATACTGTTGGAAATTAAAGTGGGGACAGTTCCTATATAAGAATGTCTGGCTGTGGGGCTGAACCTTAGATAAATAGTGAACAATTACATTTTACGATCATTACCAGGCAAATCACTGTACCTCAACAAATCTCCCATTATTATTAATGGCTTCAAAATCCATCCCAAATTGAACTCTGAAAATTTGGATTAGAAAGTCGACTATAAACGTAGGCGGCTATAGTTAGCATAGAAAGTATGTATATTGATTTTTAACGACTTAAAAACATTGAACCGGAACATTTATGAACAGGTATTTGCTTAAATATTACGTAACTGTAACTGTGCTGTGTTTTGTAGCCCAAAATAAAATGCCTCTCTCAGATCTTTATTAAAAATCACTACCTACTAAGGTACGCTTACATAGTACTACTCCACTTTCCAAGGGTCACCTTGGAATTGGGAAAGAAAAGTCTCTCTTTTTTTGGACCCACATTGTACAACGGACTACCCGAGAGCCTAAAAGCCGTTGCATCCAGCAATATCTTTAAGATTAAGTTAACAAAGTTCTTAAAAGATATAAATGTTTAGTTGTAAGTAAAGTAGTTTAATGACAAAAGTTATTTTGGAAAACTGATATGTATCAGAGAAACACTGGCTAATAAATACATTGTTATTTATTTACTACGTTCTAGATAAGTTTTGTTAGCCTATTATATTATCCTATTTTAGTCCCTCAATAAATATAACATAAACATCTAATCAATAAATAAATTATATTCTATTTCGATAGTACTACTCGCGGAAAAACGAAGTTTCAAAACCAAAACTGAATGCAAAAGAGTTTTTATTCCAACCTCTTTTATCATTCCAGATTTTTATTTGTTTTCTTTCTCATACAACTCGTGGAAAAAGTTTGCCAAGCGAAAAAGACGTTTAATGGTGGAAACGTCACATCACGCGACTCGCTCGTGTCACGCATCGTTCGACTGAGGGCGTAAGGTCCAGGCAAGCGAGTTCGTGCACGTCCGGGCATGCTCGGGCGTGTTCGGACCTGCTATCGACCCTCGTGTAGTTCTGCCGCTCGCCGCTGCAGGGTGTCGGCGCTGCCTTGACGCAGTGGTAGCAGCCCATAGGACCGGGCCACCAGCACCGACAGAGCACACTCTTTCTTTAGTGCAGTTTTCTTTTTTACTAGTTTAACCGTTTTGATTTGTAGTTGTGGGCGTTGGCGTGACACGAAGAGTCGGTCGGTCGTGTGATGCTACGGGTGGACGTACCAGCACTAGAGGATCGACCAGGAACACCAAGGGATAGGAGAGGGCCGCTGTAAGGTGAGCTACATCGATATTTCACTGGCCCACGGCTTGCAACACCTAGCTTGTACATTACACTATAGTGTTAAAGTGGGCTTGTGTGGCACTACAGTAAATTTAGAGTTTAACTGAGACTTTATATGACTTTAAAGACAATTTGTAATTTTTGAGGCTGTTAATGACAAAGCTATTACGGTACGATGGTGAAAACGAAAGTAGGAGTAAACATATTTACGATTTAATAAAAGAGTAATATTATTGTTGTTATTGTGTACCTCACAAATTTTACTTCGAATATTTAAAAGCAGCTTTGTAAAATTTAAGTGTTTATTCTTAATTATTACGAATTTCAAACATAAACTATAAACAATTTTAAACCGTAACCTGTTCTACGCACAGTTACAAGATTCATAACGTAAATACTGTACATATTTGTAAACCTTCTATTATACTAATCACGTAATGATGCAATACACCTTTTAAGTAGAAACCCTGTAATTTTTGTAGGATATATCAATCTTGATCTCAAATCAGTTTCATCTAGTGTAATTCACATAATATAGGCTAATTTTTATTAACTTATAAATAGTAATTTAGTCGTAACAAAATACAATTTTTACTCTGCAAATCTAAATAATCTGAAAATATAAATCACTTAACATTTCCTTTTAATAGCAGTTTTTAAAATTAGAATCAATGTATTATTATTCACAAACAAACAAAACACTTAATATTATGTTAAAACTGAAAAACACATTATGTAGAAACGTAGACGTAAATATTAAAGATAAACAAAATCAAATATTGAAAGGAATAAACTATTTTAGTTTTCCTAGATGCAGGGGTTTTCTGTACAATAAGCTAGTGTGTTTGCTCTGGTCGGCCAGGCGCTCACCTCAATATAGCTACTCGGCTGTCATGCGGGTTGCAGACTAGCGCCTTCCACTTCGCGCATACATCGTTCTAATAATTCTATTCTAATTCTAGTGCCTTGGTTAACTGTTATTACAATGAGGCGTATGCTCAACACTTTTATATATTTAATTGCAACAACATCAACCTGTAATATTAAATTCTGTAATTAATATTGCTGTAACAAAATTTTCAACCCACTATCAATTAATATGAACTATAGGTCGCCGAGTGGTGGAAAACTAGACAAAAATTATGTAATGTAGGCCTATAGACTTCCTTTTCACACCACGCTGTAAATAAAACATGTGAATGGAATTTCTTCCATTTGTTTTGATTTTATATTTATATTTCGTCACAAGCATGGCAACTCATAAGGCCCATGTTAATTTTTAAAATTTAAAATTCATTTTTGTGCTTATTTTTGAGCATATCCTAATTTATAAAGGGATTCTGCACATCTACAGGAAAATATCTTTGTGACAGTATGCGTAGATTTTCCTGCGATGTATACGAGCTGAGAAAAAAGGTTTTTAAGAAACATGCTTACCGTACCTATAAAGAATGTAAATAATGGTCATAACTCAAGAAACAGCTTATTTTAGTCAGTAACAAAGCTCTACAAATGTATTCTCATTCCATTTGACACTAACAATAAATACGTATAAATAAAGCTTAAAATAGTACAGTAATTGTTCTTTTATGAAGTGACATATTTTTGTTGGTATAGGTAATAAAATAATATTTGAAAAAAAAAAATAGAATTTCATTACTCAATGATACTTACTTATAATCCTAAATTCTATTAAGTAGATGAATAAATTTTGTTCACATGGTATTTATTCCTTTAGTTGTTTTAGCTTTTTTAGTAAATTATACAAACGATAAATAGATAATTAGATATGAGAATTTCTAACGATTATTGGCCAATACATAGATTTTCTGTCCTAAAGTATAGTTCAACAGTATTTTACGAGAGGTTCTAATTGAATATACCTGGAGTAAGTACGTAAACATGGTTTCAAGCGCGTAATGAACATAATTATGCAAATCAGTTATTGTTTTGGGCTGAGTAATAATGTTTGACAAAAAAATCTTACAAAACAATAAAGCATTTTGAAATAATATTTTCAGTGATATCAGACTTCATTGATTGTTACAGTATGTGTACAGTCTGACACAAGAAGATAAGAATAACAATAATTATATTGTAAAATCAATAACTTTGTGGGCTTGGCTACATTATCTTCAAATTGCGTGGTGTATAGTTAAACATAACTAAAATCAAATAGGTTAATCTAAAGTAACCATAAGTGCTTTAAACTACTGTGAAACACGATCAAATAATACCCAAGAACCAACAGTTAAAACAGTTTCATGAGCAATGAAAAACTTTGAGAGTTTTAAGGTTTAACAGCACATACATTCATAAGTCATACATTCACAACACATACATCAACAGTTTCAACACATTCGTAGCACATATACAAATTTCAAAGTCTCAACAAATTCACAGCACATACATTAACACTGTCAACTCATTCACAGCACATACATTAACTCTGTCAACACATTCACAGCACATACATTAACTCCGTCAACACATTCACAGCACATACATTAACACTGTCAACTCATTCACAGCACATACATTAACACTGTCAACTAATTCACAGCACATACATTCAAAAGTCATACATTCACAACACATACATCAACAGTTACAACACATATACAAATTACAAAGTCTTAACACATTCACATCACATGTGCTAACAGTGTAAACACATTCACAGCACATGCATTCACAACACATACATCAACAGTTTCAACACATATACAAAATACAAAGTTTTAACACATTCACAGAACATACATTAATACTTAATAGTGTCAAAACATATCCAGAAACACAGTGTATGTATGTGTGAGTGGGTGTGTGAATGAAAACAAAAGAAAACTTATTTTTGTCAGTTCTGAAACTAATGGTCGTAAAATGAAAGTCTGGAAATTAACTGTTTTTACTCGTGTAATTTTGGTTAACCAGTACCACTTCTAAACTGTAAGGCTTTCGAAGTAGCCCTACTTAGTATTATAGTGACAATTTGATCTAGTAACTCCGTTTCCACTGCCCTGAAAAAGTATTCCTTCTTCGTGTCAAAGTCGATTAAACAAAAAATGGTGTGAAATTAGCAGCTGGAGTCTTTTTTTTAGAAATACAATAATTCTTCTGTGTGGTATCTAAGCTATTAATTCAGTGGTGCAATTGCACGATGTGGTCTGCATTGC
The DNA here is from genome assembly GCF_028750875.1 of Macrosteles quadrilineatus. NCBI lineage: Eukaryota > Metazoa > Arthropoda > Insecta > Hemiptera > Cicadellidae > Macrosteles > Macrosteles quadrilineatus. Next base: position 76,449,289 of record NW_026542602.1, on the reverse strand, counting down.
AGTGTCATACTATATAGGGTTACTCTGAACAATAGTTATTTGTGCAACTAGTGAGAAAAGTGAGCAATTGACTCACTCGAGAGAAATCCTTACTCACGAGCCGTAGGCGAGTGAGGAATGGTTTCTCGAGTGAGGCAATTGTACTTTGAACTCGAGTTGCACATTATACTTTTCCTACAGTTACCATAAAACAAAAACATTTGTGAAGAAACATGAACAAACATAACCTATTTTTACACAGAAGTGATCTTTTAATAAACATTTAATGTGAAGTGACAAATACAACAGTACAACAGCTGACCAGCTGATTTACAGCCAGTGCTGCCAACGTATTTCGCGCGCATACGACGTTGCCTGCATGTTACGCGCTCACTATTTCGTGCCTTCACGTTGCAAATCTGGAGTGAGACAAAGTAATTAGAGTGAGACAATGTTAACATTGTCTCACTGGTGAGCGAATTGGCCACTTTGCTTTCTCAAATCAGTGAGAGAACATGCACATTGTTAGGTAACTGTAGGAAAAAATAATTTGTAAACTACATAAATTGATTAGATTTATCTTAAAAATTGCAACAGCAAACAGTGGGCTATTTCAATTCTGTTGATCGAAAGAAAATTAATGCATTTTTCGGTATTCTGCAGCAAAACCCCCATTTCAATACATACGTTGTAGCAAGGTGTTGCCTTGGTTGTAGGTGTAAATTAGTTGTTTTGAAAAGCATTTTTAGACCCTAGTGATAAAAAAATCAGCTGCTGTAAACTCAGTTGTAAATTTCATTTGAAACGATCACATGTGTCAAAAGTATGTATTGATTGCTTTAATCGGTTGTAGCGTATTGTTCCCTTCTTGTCAATAGTTCGACATATCGATGATATCATGTACACTAACACAATCGTAAATGGACGAAATAATTGAACTCTTACTAAACAGCTGCTTGTTTGCATTATCGAAATAAAAAAATATCGAAAGTCGTTTTAGAGGTTTTTTTACATGAGAATTATTTTCATATTGTCAGTTAGTTTGCTCAAATAAGGAAGCAATATGACGAAACATATAGTCCATCACACGGACAAAAAGTCTCCCGCAGTTTGGGTTTTGAAAAAATGTCTTTCAAATTAAGAGCTTTTATGTATATTAGTCTTGGGGGCTTGGACAACAAATTATGGGTCAGAGGTGAATTTGAAAGAATATTATGTGCCACTCTTAAAATATTATTTACCTTGTAAAGACCAGGAAAGTATTGGGTGACGAATTTTGGATCTTTTTTTTTAAATATCTGTGTTAAGATTTCACTGAACTTTTTATTTGACTGTCTATTACAATTTTAGGTTAACCTCTTCTGTTGCTGAGTTTTTTAATATAATTTTGGTAATCACGGTTTTCAGATCAAAGGCCTTGATAGGCTTTTTGGTATGGATTTTTTAATATGTGCAGGATGACAAATTGAGTAAGCCAAGTAATCCATTGTATTTATATCTTTTATATGGATTTTGGATTTTAACATAATATCTCTAATAAAAACGTCAACATCCTAAAAGTAACAATATCTTCTGAGAAGTTCCAGGTATATTTAAGGATTGAGAATTGATTCTGATTTTCATGAAAAGTTTGCAGGTTTTCTAGTCCATGTTCCCAAACCATGAAAATATCATAAATATAAATTATACCAAATTAAAGGTTTCAACATTTTGTAAATTTAGAAACAGTTCTTCAAAATGTCCATCAAAAAAGTTTGCGAACGAAATAGCTTTAGAGATTTATGTTTCAAATAAGTAGTTTTCAATCAATATTTTGTGTCTGATCAAGTTTATCGATTAGCTACTAAGCACCTCTACAATGTGTCACATTTTTTTCTGTTAGTCGAGAAATTAATAATGCAATGCTTGGATCAATTGAAATACTCGTTTTCTTGGGTTTACCTTAGTTTGCGATATTCGCATTTTGTTTTAACATTGATTTGGGGCTACTAAATTATACTTTCCATCTATATGAAACAGTTTCCCATCTGTTTTATCAAAAAGTTTTGTTACTGAGTTAGTTGATCTAAAAGTATTAAAGAGGATGTTGGTGTGTATTAAAGTATTTTTGTTAGTATATATTTAGCTTTTAGCTATTTAGTTATATATTTAGCAGTGCTAAACACAGACACCGCTGGACCGATGGCCACGAAACATGGTACTGTACACACATGTTGCAACATATTGTAGCATTATTATTTTTTTCGCCTCATTTTCAAATCTCGGGTACAGAAGCTAGACCGAATAAAACATGTAACTTTTAGCCAACCTAAAGTAAAATAGTTGTAGTTTTCGTTAAGCAATTTATACATGGTGAAATAAAAGCAAACATGCGTACTCACCCGATTTCTAACAGATTTTGCTCAAAAAAGAGGCATAATCATGACAGCTGGATCAGTTGTGAAGGGGTTCTTATGTTTGCTCCTGTCAAAACAAACTTTTCTATCCATCCATCTTTGTCAGATCGAGCTGTATAAACTTGGATTTAATCCTTAATAACTGTTACCCCAATGAGGTGGAATGGTAGGAACTTGGTAAAAAACATTTTGTTCCAGTGAGAGTAGTAAAAAGAGAAAACTTAAAATAAGAGAAAAACATTTACTTCACATGAGTGTTTAAAAAGAAAACATGAAATGGAACAAAACAAAACATACTTACATTTTGTAACTGAGTGCAGAAATGCTATTTATTATGTGAAATTCACACATAAGTCTACACAGCTTATTCAAAGCAATCTTGAGGAATTATTTCAATCAAGTATTTTTAATAATACCTGCATTGGATTTAAAATAGACCTTTACTATTTTATCACTCCTTGTTAATAGCTAGCCTATGGCGAGTCAAAATGTTTCGCATAAGTAACAGTATAAAGCATCGATATATAACTATCGATATACTGTATAAGTAGTTATATATCGATGGTCTCAAGTCATGTCTTGTTTCGAACTTATATAAACCGTACTTAAAATTTCCAAGCAAGTAGGTTGGGTAAGTCCGTAATTTTATATACCAATAACAGATTTAAAACAAAATTATACCTTTTATATATAATTATACAAAATTATATGTTTTTAACATAATAAACATAAATATTATTTTCCTCCATCAGTCATTTAAAAGATATAGTCAACATTTATTCCAAGTGTGCTATGCATATAGAATACTGTGTCTCTAATTAATGTCAGAAGAAAAGTTGTTGGCCTTTTGGTTAGAAGTACTAAAAATATGTTCTATATTATAATCGTTGAAGTAAAGAAGTAACGAATGGTAATTTTTGAGAGTAAAAAGGCCACTTTGATTAAAACAATTTTTATGAAGGAGTAGTTCTCTGTTTTTATACATAAATAATCTTTCCGCTGTTCCATTTGACTTAACTTTTCAGTTTCAAACATTCAAGTGTCCATTGTGAACAAGATTGAACTATTAGTGAATTTTCTTTATCCATGAGTGTTACTCATTTACTCGTATAATTAGGGGGTTATTTTTAAAATAAAGTATTCCTAACACTATTATCTTATATATTTAAAAAAAATGTGTTTTCTTTTCCGAGTTCGTTTGGCTCTTCAACCTGAAGGATTTCCATGATTGAGGTCTCAAATTGAAGGCATGCACGTACATATTTGCCATCAAGCATCGGCATATATATATTTATAACACCACTTAGCTTATACGTAAACGAAATTTGCTCCCCATGTATTTCTTATAAGAGTGAAATTTTGGTTTTCCTTGCCGTGTTCGTTTGGCTCTTCTACCTGACCAATTTTCATGATTGAGGTCCCAAATTAAAGGTATGCACGCACAGATTTAATTAAAGGTATGCAAGCACAGATTTGCCATCAAGCATCGGCATAAATTTATCTATGATCCCACTCGGCTTATACGTAAATGAAATTTGTATTTCTTATGGGAGTTAAATTTGGTTTCTCTTTTCCGAGTTCATTTGGCTCTTCTACCCGACCAATTTTCAAGATTGAGGTCTCAAAATGAAGGCATGCACGCCAAGTTTTCACATCAAGCATCGGCAAATATTTAACTACTGTATTACTCGACCAAAAAACATAATTTGATTTATTTTCGAATTCTTACTTCAATTTAAGATTTATTTCACCAGTTATAATCCTATAAATTTAGTCTAAGCACCTCCAGTGAAATACCGCCTTTCTCTTAAGCTGTTAGTTGTTCAAAACAGACGAGTTTCAAGCAAACGCAAGGTGAACAATCGAAATAAAAATTATTTTTCATAAGGTGTTTCTATGATTAAAAATCAATTGCTCCAGTATTGCTCAGTTCTTCTATATGTTTTAGACTCAAAATAATCAGTAAATTATGGGCTTTAATTTGAGCTATTGATAGTTTGAATCAGTTAAGCTCAAGATACTTCATTACTCAATCAATAATCATAAATTTGATTACCTCTCGGATAGTATATTTATTTTAACGCTGCGGAGCAGCATGGTCCTCTAGTTATTAGTTTATTTTATATCCAAACCAGTAATATCTTCTTCTTGTATATATCACTATAATTTTTTCTCAAGTGTTATCTTATTTGATAGGTTTCAAACTAAATCCCTAACATTTAAAAGCAGAACATTGTACGGCAGTTTTAACCTGAAGCTTTGAAATGCTGGTCTGATAATACGCTAGTATCACTATGCGATAACAGGAGTACGTAGATTAAACATGGACAGGATTATTGAGGGGGTACAGAATGGGGGGGGGGTGGGGGAGTGGTACTTGACAACTAGATACTGTTACATTCTGTGTTGAAAATGACATTGGGCGTATAATACATGGCTATATTACAATATGCAATCTTTAAGAATTTATGTTGAACTAACTAATTATAAAATAGCTTATATGTACTATATATATATATCTAATACAAAAGGTCTTTTTGTCACAACGAACATTGATGAACAAGAATTAGAATGAAATGATTGTTACCGCTGAGGTCGGTAAAATGAATGAGGGTTGAAAAGACACTTTTTGCCCGCGTGATGAACTATATTTTCGTCACATTGTACCATTATTTGAACTATGTTACAAGACTAAAATAGTTTTCATTTAAAAGATAAACTCTCAAAACTACTTTCAACTTGTTTTAGCGAATTTCCCATATAGGGAATAAGCTATTACCGTAGTACTCATGGTAAGACCTGGACGCGGGACCAATTTTTTTTTCGTTTTGAGGTCCCTAGAGGCCAAAAACACCATCCGTTCAAATTCATATATATATATATATATATTATATATATTTATATATATATATATATGTGTCCGTTAGCACGATAACTCGAGCAAAAATGATCCGATTTTGATGAAATTTGGTACAAACGTGTAAACCTACGTTTATTCGAACGAGTTCGCGATCCAGCATGATCGGACCATGGGAACGGGGGTTTATGGGGGGTTTTATGGGGTAAAAATAGGGTTTTCCCATTTTTGACCCAAAAAAACATAAATTTAGCAATTTCTTTCCAAACCATTTGGAGAGCTTAAAAAAACAAATACTTTAGTATATTGAAGCGTTATTATGCGCCTAATGGTTACGGAGAAAATTCCAAAAAGTTGTAAATTTAAAATTCCCATGTTATTCTTATGGAGAATAAGTAAACTGTTGTAGTTTGCTTGTTTATGAACATATTTTGATCAAATTTGGAAAATGTTTTTATTTCTTACTAACTATTAACATTTTACAAAAAAAAAAACAAAAACAGTTTTACCCTCCCTGAAGCAGCAAACCTAAGTACTTGTTAAACTAATTCTATTTAAATCGGGAATAAATGTTATATTTGTAAGTAGACATTTCAGTGTAAATCAAATCAGTCAAATGGAAATTCGCTTAGTCTGCAGGTTTGCTGCGGCGGGGGTATTATAATTTGCTAATGGAAACAAGCAGTGGTTAAGTAAGTGATGCAATCGTTTCGTCAATTACGAATGTGTTAGTGTACATTATATTATCGATATGTAAAACTATTTACAATATGACAACAATAAGCTACAATTGATACATACCAATTATACATACGATTGTTTACAATAGAAATTTACAACTGAGTTGTTAACAGCTGATTTTTACTCCCTAGAGAGTAAAAATGCTTCTTTAGACCCGCATAAAATGCATTAAAAACGGCTGTTTTTGCTGCAGTATGACTAACAAGCTATTTTTGTATTAAATATAAAAGATTCAATAGTGGTTCTTAAAGAAAATCAATTGGCCACACTATTATATTAAGTTTGTTGATTACATTAACCATTCTTAAAAGGTTAATAAGGTAGCCTCGTCGAATTTCAACACCTTCCATCCGATCGCCATGAAAATTTGGAAAACAACTACTGTATAATATATTTCAAAAAAGTTCCCTTTCTTCCGATCTTAATACTTTCCAGGGGGGGGGGGGGGCTTTAGGAAGCAAATATTGGTTGGTAAAGAAAATAATAAGTAAGGGCAGTTACTTAGTTTACTACCAAACAAATGATTTAAAACAATGAAATAAGATGTTAGGAAAAAACCTTGCCTATATATATTTTCTGGTGGTGCCAATGATTTGTAGGCGTTGTAACCTTCTTTGATGGACGGTTGTATTATGCTGTGTTTCCTCCATTTGTCTAAAAAAGCTAACAATCTCTAAAGTGGCTCCACCCTACCCCACTGCAAAACTGAGATTACTAAAAAAATAAAGCCATTCAATAAGTAATCCTAACACCCTTCTTACATTGTTTTTCCACACCAAGATTGAGTCGAGGTTGAAGAGCACCTCGAAGCTTTTAAAAATGCTATGCCTTGATTTAGTAAAACGTTACCATATCAATTTGCGAGTGTAAATAAATAAATAAGTTTGTAAATATTTGTTTTTTTTTTAGCATTGACATTTTACTGGACTAATTAAAAATATTACAATAGATACTGAAGAGAAACAAACAATAGAGACAATTTTAAAATCCACTTTAAACACACATATGATAAAACACAAAACGTTTTAAAACGTGTTCATGAAAAAAATATACTAATACAAATAATATATCAGTTTCTTTGCGGCAAGCATTTACCCCCATTAGTTAACCACGATTACTAAAACTGTTAAAAATTCTGTACCGTTCACCGGGTTGGTTAATGTAATGAAGTGACTTGAGAGTACAAATTATTGAAGAGGAAATCGCGAATAGAAAGAACAATGCATGGATTCGGGAAAGCCTTCGTCTCTCTAATCAATTCATAGTGAGCCACCCCTAGTTCCACCCTCAACCCACCCTTCAGACTTGGCGACGCCGGCCCACAAAGTAACAACTCTGATACTGTCCGCTACTTATCCTCTAGTTCAAATATCGCCCACACAAACCACCCTAGTCTTATACCGTCCGCTACTTATACTTCAGTCGAAATATCGTAAATCCAGACAAAGTACCCTTGTCTTATACCGTCCACTACTTATCCTTCAGTCGAAATATCGTAAATCCAGACAAACTATCCTGTTCTAATACTGTCCTCTACTTATCCTCTAGTTCAAATATCGCCCACACAAACCACCCTAGTCTTATACCATCCGCTACTTATCCTTCAGTCGAAATATCGTAAATCCAGACAAACCACCCTTGTCTAATACTGTCCACTACTTATCCTCTAGTTCAAATATCGTCGGGACACACAAACCACCCAAGTCTTATACCGTCCGCTACTTATCCTTCAGTCGAAATATCGTCAATCCAGACAAACCACCCTAGTCTTATACCGTCCGCTACTTATCCTTCAGTCGAAATATCGTAAATCCAGACAAACTACCCTTGTCTTATACCGTCCACTACTTATCCTTCAGTCGAAATATCGTAAATCCAGACAAACTATCCTGTTCTAATACTGTCCTCTACTTATCCTCTAGTTATATATAAAATTACGATTTCCAAAACCACTCAATACACTGATACACCTTTACATCCTCATATTCCGAGCTGTAATTTCATAATTTTTCGATAAAGCTGGTGTCGATGTATAATGTGGACTATTAATTGATTCCATTGCAAAATAGTTCCGATATCAAGGGTTCAGTGGATACTAGCTTCGACCTGTTTTTACGAAAATTGGAATGTTCAATCAGTGTAGAAATATGAATGACATCACAATCAGGGAAAACAAATGTACCAGGCTAGCAAACGACCATGGAGGAGATGGCTTCTTAGAACAATTCAGTATGTGATAACAACAAAGACATGCGAGTTTTGTCTTGGAATCGAACTAGCGAGAAAATGAGGCATTAATTCATTATACGATGAAAACTGCGATACGGCCAAGGAACAGCTAACTGTACAACGAGTGATTTGTATGTATAGGGAGTTTATGAGGGATTCACTAGCTTATAAAAATGAACGCTTTTTGATTTAAATCAAATCGCTGCAATCGTCTCGATAGATGTAGGGTTCCAAAGCGTCATCACAATTCTGAAAGACATAAAAACACATTAAGTAATTTTTAAGTAGCAGTGATTTCAATTACCTGTTATGTGGGAATTTTTTTGTTCTGTTTATAAAGAAGTGTCTCAAAAGGCTCACTACACAATGATTGGTGTGATTATATCACTGTGCGAAATACTCCATACATCTGCAGTAAACATGTCCCATTTAATAATTTGTCACACCATTGCCCTCGTATGGACGTGGTGTAAAGGTATTGGAAGTCCATTGGGTGGATGTAACACATAAGTTACTCGTCGCCACCCAGCGACGCAGTAAATAAAGGCTACAACGCCGTACATCCTGGCTGAGGTAAGATTGTATTTTGAAAACGGATGATAAAATGCTAGTACACTTTTAGCGAATTTCCCATATAGAGAATAAGCTATTACCGCAGGTCTCATGGTAAGACCTAGACCCGGGACCGATTTACTTTTTCGTTTTGAGGTCCCCAGAGGTCAAAAAACCTTCCGTTCAAATTCATATAATATATATGTGTCCGTTAGCGTGATAACTTGAGAAAAAATAATCCGATTTTGATGAAATTTGGTACAAACGTGTTTTATTCGAACGGGTTTGCGAACCAATATGATAGGACTCTGGGAATGGGGGTTTATGGGGGTTTTATGGTGTAAAAATTGATTTTTCCCATTTTTGACCCTAAAAACACAACAACAAAAAATAATTTTGTTTATTGAAGCGTTGTTGTATGCCCAACGGTTACGGAGATAGTAAAAAAATTTAAATTTAAAATTTCCATGTTATTCTTACGGAGAATAAATAAACTGTTGTAGTTTGCTTGTTTATGGATACATTTGAACCAAATTTGGAAATTTGATTTATTTCATACTAAGCTATCAACATTGCAATGCAAAAATACAACTCAATATCTTCCCGGTAGCAGCAAACCTAAGTACTTCCTAAAATTAAAGTTATTTAAATAAGAAATAAATCTGACAGTTTTTAGGGAATATTTGAGTAGAAATCGAGCCAGGTAAATGGAAAAGCCAGGCAAATGGAAATTCGCTTAGTCTGCAGGTTTGCTGCGGCGGGGGTATTTAATTTACAAAATTTTTCTTGATGAAAAAAAACGTTAACAACACCTTGTTACATACTACAGATACTACACTACACTGTGGTAATCATTGCTAGCACTCTTAGCTATGAAAACATCCATGGTTAACTTTTAAACTTTAATAGAAGGGAAAAATTCTAAGGAATGTATTTCAAAGAAATTCCCTACTTCAAATGTTATTAGTTCATTTATCCGTGAGATATTTTTAAAACGTTATCACAATATACAAAGATTACACCCCCGAATCTCTTTGAAGGGCGAGTTTTATTTTGGTTTTAAGTAAAGGAATTCCAATATCGCAAAGTCTGTGTCTTTTGATAGAAGGGTTAGGGGCGGAGTGAGAATTTGAGATCTTTCCATCCATCAACCCCTTCCACTTTCCCTAAAGCGGTTGTGCTGATGTTTTAAACATAACGCTCAGTATTTGTTTAGTGTTTGATACAGTGTCTAGCGACTGAATTATAATTTACTGCTGGAGCCAAGATGTGTTTATGGTTGTTTGTTGAATGAAAGTTTGAATTATTTTTGATATTTATATTTTTAGTAAATTAATTGGTTTTCAATTAATAATGTAGTCGTTGTTAGGTGGTTAAATCTTTTCTTTACCCTCGCCAACAGATTTTAAAACTACACTATTCGTTTTAATAAAAAATAAACAATCGAATTCAAAAATTACAATTTGCTCACCGGAGTTGGAAATGCGAGTACCAAAAAGACACTTCAGCTCATTGTGACGGACAACCATTTTCATCATAGTGTAGAAAAATAACCTTCCAATCGTTACAAAATTAGACCATATAATTTGAACTTATACAAAGTCGTCATCAATGTCTAAATTTTTGTTGTTTACAAATATAACTTAAAATAACGTGTGATTAACAGAGTTTTGTCATATTTTTATGTGCCATAAACAAAAGTTGAGGTTAGTTAACAGAAAAAAATACCATGTGTTTTTTCTGTTACATATTTGAAGTTACCCGAAAATTATGATTTTGCGGACGATTTAGACAACCAAAAACTACTGTTTTCCGGACAGTATGATGACAACTATGTTTACTCATGAGATGATTTTTTTTATAAATACAATTAATTTCTAGGTTGAAAACGACCAAAGTTTTAGAACAGCCCATTGGGTTCATCAACCACTGACGCGTCACTATCACGTCAAATTATTTCAAATTAAAAAAAATTTTTAAAGCAGTTAATCAAGATTTAAATACCTCCACCGCAGCAAACCTGCCGACTAAGCGAACTTCCATTTGTCTGAATTTATTTTCAATTAAATCTATTTAAATAACATTAGGTTAATATTAAATAAAAAAAATTGCCAAGTTTAATAAAAAAATATCCATAAAAAAGCAAACTACAACAGAATACTTATTCTCCATAAGAATGACATGGGAATTTTAAATTTACAATTTTTAGAATTTTCTCCGTTATCAATAACCGTACAAAATAACTTTGATATACTAAATAATTTGTTTTTTTAGGCTCTTTAAAGAGAGAAATTGCTAAATTTTGTGTTTTGGGAATCAAAAATGAGAAAAACCATTTTTACCCCTAAAAACCCCCGTAAAACCCCGTTTCTATTGTCCGATCATGCTGGTTAGCGAACTAATTCAAGTTTATCCCGATTTAAACACACACATATATATATACATACATATATACAAATTTGAACAAATGGTGTTTTTGGCCTCTGGGGACATCAAAATGAAAAAGTAAATGGGTCACGGACCTAGGTCTTACCGTGCCACCTACGGTAATAGCTACTTCCCTATAGGGAAATTCGCTAAAAATCTACTCGAAAAATCTCAAAACAGGAGACGTAATTGTAGTAAATGAAAGAAGTTAAGAAGTGAAGTTGCGTGATTCTGGTGACGTCATGTGTGCTTTGGACGCAAATGTCTTGGAATTTACTGCATAATTTACATGTAAGCCGAGGAACGTTATTTTAGGTGAACGAAAGTAATTTCTTGGTATTTTGCGAATACCACCTATCCAAATATGATTTAATTTAAAGAGAGTAATGGATACTGCATTTCTCACAACTGGTGTGTACTTTTGTTTATTCTAACAATAATTTTTCTTTGTATATCATCATTGTCTTACCATATATTGGAATCGTACATAAAATTGGTTGGTTTGTGTGGATTTCACTCAAGAATATACCTTGAACAACAGTATATTTAGTGCGTAAATTCAGTGTATGTGATTGGGAATTTTTTTAGGCGAGGGGTTTTTGTATCATAGAATCTTAACTACGAATTGAAAATATGTAAACGATATTGATTTTACCTAACCTATGCATGAAATAGTTTATAATTGACGTAATTAGCTTTAAACTTTTACAAGATTATTTTCTCAAATGTTCAACAAATTTTGAGCTTGGGGAATAAGAATGTCCTGTCCTAGTTAAATATTTGTCAACATCCTGTCCATTTCCATTTGACAGTTAAATTTATTACTGTGGCCTCATGTTTTAATTGGGAATTAAGTTATATTTTCAACTACCAAATTGGTTTACAAATATAGTCTACGACGAAACAAATAAAAATCCCTGTTTTACCTTTTTAATAACTATTAACTATAAAATTTTAATTTATAATCGAATACCATATAAAATTAAACATTTTTTTGTTTATGTGTAAATTCTATTCTCGTATATATGATCAATGTTTGCTCGTATGTATGCTTGCATAAAGATCTCGTAAACGGCTTTGTAAATGATGAAGGGGTGATTTGAAAACATAAAGTAGTCACTCAATCCAAATGGGGTGGTTGTAGAGTTTTTTTTTATATATATTTAAATACCTACTTTTTAGGTGTATTACTGATGTATATTTATACTCATAATTTATAAAACATATATTTTTATACTGTGTTTGCTTATGTGACATAAAGTTACTTGCTCTAACACTGAAAACCAGTATTTTAACTGTATATGGTTGGAAACTAAGTAGCTAAAATGGTTTGCTGATACACAACTGAACTACTGTACTTTCATTTAAACTCTTAACACTAACTCGAACCAAAAAGTACACAGTCTACGTTACATCGAAATTCAAAGTTGTAAAATCTTTTTATGATTAAGCCAATACTCCGGCATTACAAACTTCATTGCGTAACCCCATTTTATGGCATTCTCTGAGATTCGACTGTTAGTTAAAAACAACCCTCATTTGCATCGGCAATATGACTGATCGATTTTGTTCCCAAACTGTTCTCTGTGAATAATTGATGAAGGGCAAGTGGTTTAGGTACAGTTGCTCCACCCCCGCCCCCTTATCGACTTTCTTTGACTTCGTTCTATTTTTGTCCGGCACTAAAAAATTGAGCCTCAATTGTACATTGTGTAATTTAAACCCAACATTTGATTTTGTTAATCGTTTGTTTTATATACTTTAATATTTGTTGATTATACGATTTGCTTATTGGATAATCATGTTTGACTCGTCCAAATATTAACAGGGATAGCCTACAATAATTTTTTAATGATTGGACAAAGAGAGGCTAATACAATTAAATAACCATATGCAAATAATTTTATCAATTAAAAATAGTCAATTCTGATGAATTCTCTAACAAAATATGTATCTTACTTTTAAACCGAAGTCTATTGAAATTAGTTTGTAAGCTTGCACAAATATACTGAAGAAAGGAGGTGTAAATAGCTTTGTGTAGTTGTGCACTCATAATAGTTTTCTTGTGATTTATTGGTAAAACTCTTAAAAACATTTCCAAATTATTTTTGACCACCAAAATGAGCTAAAAACAAATAGTTTACCACAACAGATTTGTATTCTCTGTTGTTTCAAGAGATATCGAAACAAAACGAAGAAAAAACGTGGTATATTGTCTCCAATGTTAGCCTGGCTAATTGCTGTAGATTGTTTGTTTACTTGTTTGTTCATGAAATTTGGAAATTGAAATTTTGAAACCACAAAACACTATTTTGATCTCATCTCTTATAGAATAACGCGTATTATAGAATATAGAATAGAATAACGCTCACCAACACAATGTTGTTTAGGGACTTGATCAAACGTAGATCTTCTATAATTACGACTTGTTAAAAAAACCAACCCAACGAAGAAACTTGAAACTTACTTAGACTGCAGGTTTGCTGCAACGGTCGTATTTAACGTCGTAAAGGTTGAAATTAATAGCACGCGCTGTAAGCATGCTTTGTACACAAATTAACCTTCTGCATGAGTTAAGTTTCAGAAACTAAGTCCTTATATAAAACTATATTTCCTGCCGTAGCTAACTTAGCGCAATCAGTCCCGACACATATTCTTTTATCGGATTAGAAACCCAACACATTTGCCGAATCGATATTTTTGTGAATTTATATAACATATTCAAAAATGTAAAGTCATGCAAATATTTGGTCCCAAAACATTAATTCCATATTTTTCGTGTAAAGGAAGTAATTTTTTTTTGCTCCAAGATGGCGCCAAACAAATGTGGTCTGCAAGAATGTGTGCGAAATATTTCGCCAAACAGTAAAAAGATTAAGTGTTTTGGAAATTGTATGATGTGGTTTCACATTAATTGTGCCAGTGTATCAAATGAGGAATTTAATTTATTCAAGGAACTTGGTGATAAAGCTCATTTCATGTGTGAAAGCTGTCGGTTGCTGACTTCTGTTACGTCTCAACAGGCAACGGGTAAGATTGATCTTAAAAGTGACGATGTTTGTAAGAACTCAACTCTGGACGATACGACAGCAAAATCACTTTCTGATCAGGTTTCTAATTTAATTACTAATCATACTGACCTAAGTGAGAAAATCAAATTCTTATTGGAAGAAAACATCAAGTTAAGGGAAGCATTGACGAACCAAGCTGAAGTAATTGGTGACATTGTTTTAAATAGATCTGACAAAGACTCATATGCTAGTAAATTAAAAGGACATTTATTAGGCCCATTAACAACTGATTTTTCATACAAAAGTGCTGATAGTAATTTTTCTCAATCATCAGCGATGACTGAACATGGTTTTGATCATACTAGTAAACAAAATGTTTCGTCTGCTAGTGCCCGCAACAGGATAAAGTCATGTTCGGTTTTGCAGTTCAGTGAAGCTGTGCATAGGCAAACAGAGAAAGGTGGCTCATATCATCTAAACCCAACTTCTCGAATTCACCCGGCATATAGTAAGCAACAGTCCAGCAACTCCACAGAGGTTACTGTTACTCAAGCTGTGGACCCTGAAAACTGTTTTCGGGAACAATCCGTTCCAGTTTCTGACTCCGATTCGGACTCATTTCAAACCGTAACTTCTAAACGGGAAAAACAGCGTCGTCGAAGATGGACTGCATCTGATCAAGTTGGCTCTGGTTCTGGTAGCAAGGCTGACATCAAGGTTAAGCAGAATCAGCAAAAACCAAATAAACCGATGTTTATAACCGGATCCTTGTCAAACTACGGTGATAACCTAAAAACTGCAGAGAGGAAATCGTTCTTATTTGTGTCAAGACTGGGACCAGACACCAAGCCAGAGGACCTCGATGCTTTTTTAAAGTCTAAAGTGAGCGATGAAGTATTTAAGGTTGAAAAGCTGTCAGCAAAGTATCCAGATGAGTATTCTTCCTTCAAAGTTGTCCTTCCATCTCGGGTCGAAAAGGTAATCTTTAAGCCTGATTTCTGGCCAAAAGGCGTTTTTGTAAATAGATTTGTGATAAAAAACAAAGGTTCTTTAAACTCACAGGACAACCATACCCTCCAACCCTCGTAAGTAAAAATGAGGTGTCAGGGTGTAGGCCTAGGACCAGCCACTCTCTGAAAACTCTGTTATGGAATAGTCGTAGCCTTTGTGATAAGGTTAATTTTGTTGAACTGTCCGCTGATGACTTGAGGAGCGATGTTATATTTATTACAGAACACTGGCTCCTTGAGTCTGAAATTACTGTTTTTAAAATAGAAAACTTTGTTTTGGGCTCTTGTTACAGCAGGCCTGGAATGCACAGAGGTGGATCGGCTATATTTATCAGAAGTAAGCCTAATCTAGACTTAACCTGGAAGGCTGTGCCTCGTTTAACTAATTTGGCCATTATGAATGTTTTTGAAGTTAGTGCTTGTTTGCTGGACAATCCTAACATCTTACTAGTTTGCATTTACCGTATTCCTGATAAAACAAACTTTAAAACGTTTTTACATAAATTGAGTGAAATGTTACAAATTGTTAGCTCAATGAATTGTGATATTCTAATTGCCGGTGACTATAACATCGATTTGAGAGACAGTTACTGCCCATTTTAAACGGACTTCAGCAACTTGATTACCAGTTTTGGACTCAACCTCATGTTAACTGGAGAAATTACTCGGCCTAGCTCTGTCAACCTACTAGAGGGCTCCTGCATTGACAACTACTTGACAAATCTGCATCCTTCTCGCTGGTCTGCTGCGGTTATACCAACTACTGCGTCGGATCACTACATGGTGTCTTCTTCGCTGGACTTGGCTGTTGCTGCAGCATCTAATCAGCGTCATAAGGGGCCTACTAGGAGACTTTACCGGAGACATGTAAATAGCAACAATTCAAGTTTATTTAATAGCTACATTAGGACCTCTGACTGGTTCGATATTTACTCTGTATCTGATGTTAATGTTAAAATTTGTCTTTTTATTAATGTATTTTTAATGTATATAAATTGCTGTTTTCCATTTAAAATGGTTAAAATTTCACTACATACTAATAGTTCTGCTGGTCATTGGTACACTCACGAGCTTAGGCTATTGAAAGAAAAATGTCTAGATCTATTTCATCTAAGCAAAACAACTGGTTTGGAGGTTCATAAAAATCATTACAGAAGCCACATGAGTGTGTACAACTAAAAGAAACAAAGTTAATTTATGATAACAATCGCATTCTTAGAGCCTGTAATAAACCCAAAGAGATGTGGAAAATTATAAAACATAGTTTATCTATTAACGAGTTACGAGTTATGAAGGCTAACAACAACAATCTTGACGCAGAAGCCTTTAGTTCCTTCTTTGTTGATAGCATTAGTAACTTAGTTGATAATATTCCTAATAATGTAAATAGTATTGATGTATTTTTAGAAAATGTTCCTGTTGTTGATGTAAGATTTGATTTCTCTCATGTGTCAGTTGAAAAAGTTTTTGATGCTATTAATAATTTAAGTAACAGTACCAGCCTAGACATATTTGGTGTTTCTTCTCAGATGCTTAAAATAAGTAGTGCTTATATCTGTGAAGTTTTGGCTCATATCTTTAATTCATGCATTTCCAGTAATACTTTTCCAGATAAGTTTAAAGTGTCAAAGGTTGTTCCAATCTTTAAGAAGGGGAACAGAAGCATTCCTGGGAATTACAGACCAGTAGCATTGGTTCCCACAGTGTCAAAGGTCCTTGAGAGATTACTTTCATGGCAAATCATCCATTTTTTAGAATCTAACAGTCTTTTGTCCGGTGTTCAGTTTGGCTTTCGAAAAGGCCGGTCAACCACAGATGCAGTGTTAATGTATATTCAAGATACTTTGGATGCGATGGAGTTGAAAAAGAGTGTTTGCTCCAAGTTCTTTGATCTCTCAAGGGCTTTTGACACTGTGTCACATCAATTGTTGTTTAGAAAACTAAGATTTTTAGGTTTTAGTGATAGCGCAGTTGCATTGATGGAATCATATCTATGTGGTAGAAGTCAGGCAGTGTTCTTTGACGGTGTTCTGTCGGATTTGGTGGAGACTCATCATGGCGTTCCGCAAGGGTCGATCTTAGGACCTTTGTTATTTATTATTTATGTCAATGATATGCCTTATAATTTACAGAATGATTGTGTTTCTTGTTATATGTATGCTGATGATGTGTGTCTAAATTTTAAAACTCATAAGGACTTGCAGAATGGAATCACCGTTGGCTCTGTTAATACAATGGTTAATACACTGGTGTAACGCTAACAAACTGTCTTTAAATTTAAATAAAACACAAGACCTGAAAATTTCTTATGCTAACACAGATTCTCATCAACAACCTGTTAAATTTTTAGGTATCTTAATTCAGAGCAACTTGAAGTGGGAATCACATATAGAATTTGTAGCTGTTAAAATATCCAAAGGTATGTTTATATTAAGAAAATTAAAAAATGTTGTTTCAATGGAAGTTCTGCTTACTGTTTACTATAGCTACATACACTGTCATCTTACCTATGGTACCATTCTTTGGGCTAATTGTGGTTATGTAAAATCTTTATTTGTGTTGCAGAAGAGAGCTATTAGATTAATTGCTGGTGTTCCACCGAAAACTCATTGTAAGCCCATTTTTAGTTGTTTATCTGTCATGCCTCTTAATTGTATATATATTTTTCACTGTCTTATGTATTGTAAAAAGAACTTAAACACTTTGTCTTCCCACTGTGATGTCCATAGTTATAAGACCAGAAACTGTGCTAAACTAAGAAATTATTACTGTACTTATAGTATTACTCAAAAAAGCTTGAAATATTCCTCGATTAAGTTATTCAATCATCTACCATATTATATTCAAGAGTTACCATTAGATAAATTTAAAATAGCTGTTAAGAATTTGTTATTGAAATACTGTTTTTATGACTTAGATGAATATTTTGACAATTGTTTTGACCATTGAAATGTTTTATTAATTTACATATTGACGCAGCCTATACAGCATTGTATGATTTAGGTACATTGTTGTCTCGGAATAAAGATTGATTGATTTGATTTGATTTGATTTGAATTATATTTTCCTCATTCAGCAAACATACTACCGTGTCAGAACCGTATATTTTGTAAGGAATAATTAACTACTTGAAAGCACAACACAGCTAACACAGACGGAAAACGAAATTTTTATGTTTACGAAGGGCTAGAGACGAAACCCATGTTCATATCACCAAACTGTGACTCTCCTCCCCCCCCACTCACTCCCCCCCCCCACAACCTATCCCCCCAAGTCGATAACCCTTGCCTAACGTAACCCTGTTGAATATTAACAGTGAATTGCAGCATTTGTTTTCCGTGTTGAGGAAATTGCATTTCTTAAAACGTTTCAAAAATAAATTACAGTAGAAAAAGTAATTTTAAAAGTTATATTAAGCCCCAAACGTATTAAACATTCTTTTATTGGTACTCTTGTTACGGAATTGGTTGTAGACCATATTATGCAAAAGTCAGTTATACAGTTCAGTAAAAAAATTTCCTCTGCACAAGTGATGGTGTAAATAACCGGTTTACACCAGTTAGTCAATATGGTCTATGGCAATGGATGTAAGGGGTAACTAGAGGGGGGATATAATAATCCTGTTATTGGCAAATTTTTGTTCAGTAATTTAAAAGTAGTTAAGTAAGATTGAACAATATAGCAATATGGAACAAGCAATAATAACAGTTAAACATGTTATAAAATGGCTACTTATAATGAGATAAATTCTTTAGAATTATCAAATACAACTGTTAAGGCCCAATTAATATTCCCCTTTAATATAACTAATTATTATAATATTATCACATAAATGAAATTTCGAACATTCCAACCAAACACACTTTTATCTATATAAACTCATACAGGATGGAAGGAAAAGAAGAAGCATTTTTTTCATCAGGGAAGGAAGCTTGTTCAGTGGCAATAATGGCAAAATTACGCCAAAAAGTAAGAGTAGTTTACTCTTAGTTTAAACATATACATATTCTTAACAAAACTTTAATTTTAATTGAACCACATAAAAAACAACAACCAATGCACAACTTTACATTGTAATTGTGTTTCTCCCTTTGAATGGACTTTTAAAAGTCCATCGTTTACACAATATTATTAATTAGTAATCACAATTAATATCCATTGTGAATTTGAGATTTAAAGTGTGAAGCAGCTTAACTCATTTGATGTTAGTTACTTATGTTGAAACTAATTGATGTATTGTACTTCTATCCTGTTAACCACTACATTTAACAAGTTTATTGCATTAAATTTTCACTACACGTTTCTCTAAGCAGTTTTCAACATGTTTAATTTATATATGTACAGTTTACATTTATAATTCATGCAATTTTCTCTTATAACCATACAGTTTATGACAAGGATCTGGGTATGATAGCCCTTGAGAAAGGCTTTAAGAACCTTCACAATTGCTTCTCGGCTTTGCAAACAGAATTGAAAATCAAAGGTTCCCATCAGTGAAGGAAATTTGTATCTAAAATACCCATATTTTGTCAGTCATTGTCAAAAATATCTATGATATAGGATTAAAATATACTATCTTTGCTTTACGAAGTCAATTACTAAAATTTACAAAATAATTTATCACTCTAGTACGAACAAACGTTATCATGATTTTTGGCATTGATTTTAACAGATTTTTCAATAATTTAAAACGTTCTTGGACTTCTTCTTTGGATCGATATAACTTAATATGAGAAACTATTGGTCTTGAGACTAACCAATAGTTATTTGTAAATACATATTAATACCAGCGACCATGATAAAGGTTAAGATTTTTGCATTGAAATACAGATAAAATGATGGACTACAAATCTTTTTATAACATGGTAATTAACAAAGCTTGAATTTCTAATCTAGTTGTAGCACTACTACTTAACACTGGTTGATCAACAGAAGAATATTGACGATCTCTGTGCAATAAGGTATCGGACCCAAACCACGGTTTTCAATACAAAAGTCTGATTAAACACAATAACGACAGTTTTCACAATACAATGATTCACGGGGTTTTGCAGTAAGCGAGAGGTCGTAGGCTAGCTGGCGTCGTGTGCCGCAACTCCATCGATCCACCCTGCGTCGTCTGCAACGGTGATAAACATCGGTACAAACATACACAATACTATGGTCTGTTGGTGATAGGCGATCTGAACAAACATACACAATACTATGGTCTGTTGGTGATAGGGGATCTGAACAAATATACACAACACTATGGTTTGATGGTGATAACGATCTGTACAAACATACAACACTATGGTCTGTTGGTGATAACGATCTGTACAAACATACAACACTATGGGCTGTTGGTGATAACGATCTGTACAAGCATACAGCCCTTTTGACTGCTAGGGATAACGATCCGTACAAACGATGGTACAAACATACAACACTATGGGCTGTTGTTGATAACGATCGGTAAAAACATACAACGTACTCTGGTCTGTTAGTGATAATGATCGGTACAAAAATGTACAACGTCTACTAGTTAACGATTATTACAAACATACAACGGTCTGTTAGTGAAAACGATTGGTACAAACATACAACACTATCGTCTGTCGGTAATAATTGTACAAACCTACATGCTGGACTCACAATACTCTCAGCCAATGGTGATAAAGGTTACTACAGACATACACACTGGACAACACTACTTTGGGATGTTGGTGAATCTGATGAGTAAAAATGTACATGCTGCACTCTATATGCATTAGGCACACTCTGATAAGTTAGTGATACTAAATTGGTACAGACACTGATATCAAAATACCGTACTTCTTAAAATAAAACTACTGTAACTTCTTCGCACGGAGGCCAAGCTTTAAATCAATGAATATTGTGCGTGTGGTAACATTCTTGACATTGCCTGAAGTGGTATCTGATGCGCCTTCGCTATTTTATACACCCAGAGGGTCCGTGGTTTTTGGTAAGCAAAACTAACCTCTATGGGAAAAATGCAATACCTTAATTGTACAAAAACACGAAAACCTTCACAGATAATTAAACATTCTGCAGTGCGTTTGAGGAATGTCCAAAGAAATCTAGGATTTTAAATACCTTTTTTCTAATTTGTATAGTATTTAGTATACCTTTTTTTCTAACCCCAAATACATGTATAGTATTTGATTGTAATTTAATTTTAAAATTGATAAGTAATCGATTTCCTTGAGCAATTTTTTTATTTACCAAATTGTCTATACATACATCATTTATGCCTAGAGAATAATGCCTATAATACACATGTTTTAAACGCTTTTTTTATTTAAAAAACCTAGTTATAATAAATTGACTTATTTAAATTATCATCAAAGTAAATGTTATTGGAGGAACTTAAGGAGCTTATTTTCTCTTTTTATTTTACCAACTTTTAGTTTACCATAATAATTATTCAAGTGTTCATATTTTGCGATCTGTATGAACATTGTTGTCTACAAAATCAATTTTCTATCAAAAATATATTAATTTCGTGTACTACTCTCAACTTGGCTAATCACAAATCTCGCACCTCTGAATGGAATTTTAGCTGTGAGATATAAGGGTCAGTATGACAGAAGAGCGGTGGGTGCCCGGAAGCAAGGTGACGGGGAAGAGGAAGTAAACAGATAAGGGTGACACGGACGAGAAAGTTGAGGAAGGGTAGACAATCGGAAGCCGTGCAGTACCTACAGTTCTCTGGTCTAAAGATACAAAGATAAGTGGAGGTTTATTTTTTGAAATTATTTCTCAGATTATCCTCAACTTAGAAAAAAGGCTTCACTAATCTTAAACATTTACGCAACATTTTGTTTATGAAATATCATAAACGAAAATTAATTTAAATAAAGGATAAGTGGTAGTATTACTGTAGACATAATTTCGGTTTGGTACAGTTTGTATGCACAGAAAAAATAATCTATGGAATAACATTTTGCATTTAACAACACACTTAGATATATTTTATAAACCATTTCTCAGTTCACATCTGAATATGTAGTTTTCTACACAGGCTTCTATTACATCAGTTATGATACAAGTGGTAAACATATGGAGCTAGCGTACTTTGGCTTTCCAAGGTCATAACAATGCCATTGATAAAACATTATGCAATCATATTTCATCCGCATTGAGAAAAATTAATTTTGTAAATATCCCTTATCTATTTAGCAACTCGATCAGGGAACTGTACTACTTGCTTGATTTTATAGACACTCAAAAATCAATGGTAAAATTATATTGTGTTTTTATGGTCTCATTTTACATTTAGAGTCTTGATTTTTGGCATATATTTCACCTTGTTTATATTTTCCCAATATTCTTAACAAAATGAATGTAATCTAATGTTTTCTATTTAAAACTACTGAGTGGATAATACTGTGTATTGATGACAAGTATTCGATATACTAATTAATTCCAATAATTTAATTAACTGAAGTAGTTGCATGATGATTTACATCATCAATCAATTCAATCGAAACAAATAAATACTAGATAACATGTTAAAATAAGACTCAATTAGCACTAAATTCAAGATTGTTTTGTTAAAATTGATAGTGTTAAAACAACATGGGAAGACAGCTGATTGTCTGTCTGTTGATGAATTATTGATCTGACTATTTCTGGGCGACTCCGCCTCAATGGTTCGACAAAACTGGCAACTTAGGTCGTTATACACGCAAGTTGCAATTTTAACATGAAGCTTTGTTGTTCTTAGTCCAGCTAGAGTAAAAATCCGTTCTATAACAAGTGTTAGTGTCGTGAAACATAATACCTTGAACTCTATTAGGATGTTTTTTTGTCTTTCAGTTAATATGTTCTTGACATTGATATGAGTTGGTAAAATTCACATGATTTGTTTTATAGACCCGTTTACACGTTTATTACAATTTAAAATTAAATCATAGTTCTTTTTTTAAACCCATCCTAACAAATATTTAAGAATAGCACATCAAAATATGAACAGAATAAATTAATAGATTAAACTGATTTCGGTCATATACATACTTCGGAACCTTACTAAAAACAATGGATTAAAAGAAACATATATAAATACATTAAACTGTGTATATTAATTAACTTTTTATCCGTACTTGTACAACAACTATTTATACATGATGTAGAGTCCAATTTAGTTTTAAATGTTGTTAGCCAATTAATTTCTTTCCAAGCGTTTTAGCTTTCCTTAAATTATAGAAGTAATGTAGAATAAAACATCAAAAGTATTTTTTTTACATGCAACTATGTTTTTTTAGATAAGAAAGGGATTAACCTTGTGACGCTAAATTGTACAGTATATACAACTCCCCCTCCCCCCCCAACGACTCTTTTTAAACCCATTGCCGAAACAAACAATGATCTTCGCCGACAGTATTTTCTATTAGTTATATAAAAATAATTAAATTATTCATTTAAAAACTATATAATGCGTAAATCAGCGTTAGGCCTAATTTGGCTGCAGAAGCATCGACCGAAGTAAGCAGCACGCGACGAGCTTATCTCACGCTAATCAAGCAAAGCGGTTCATACCGGTGCTTATAAACAAACTAAAAGTCATACCAGCAGCTTGTATCCATACCAGTGCTTATAAAAATACCCCCGCCGCAGCTAACCTGCTGTCTAAGCGAATTTCTATTTGGCTAAATTGCTTTTCAATTAATCTATTTAAATAAAATTAGGTTTAACGATTACCTAGGTTTGCTGCTACAAGGAAACTAATAAAGTGTGTGTTTTAAGTAAAATAATTATTGCTTAGTATAAAATGAATATATTTGCCAAGTTTGATCAAAAGATTTTAAATTTAAAATTTTTTTAGTTTTCTCCGTAACCAATAACCGTACAAAAACACTTTGATATACTGAATTGTTTGTTTTTTTAAGCTCTTTAAGAAGGTTTAGAGATTAATTGGGAAATTTTGTGTTTTGAGGGTCAAAAGTGAGAAAACCCAATTTTTACCCCATATAACCCTGTTCCCATGGTCCGATCATGCTGGATCGCGAACTCATTCAAGTTTATCCCGCCTTACACCTTCAAACCAAATTTCATCAAAATCGGATAAAAATTACTCAAGTTATCGTGTTCACGGACACACATATATATATATAAATCTATATATATATATATATATATATATATATATATATATATACATATATAAAAATTTGAACGAATGGGGTTTTTGGCCTCTGGGGACATCGAAATGAAAAAGTAAATCGGTCCCGGGCCTAAGTCTTACCATGAGACCTACGGTAATAGCTACTTCCCTATAGGAAAATTCGCTAAAACTACAAGACGTACCAGCAGCTTGTATCCATACAACGCTCATAAACAAACTACAAGTCGTACCAGCAGCTTGTATCCATACCAGTGCTTATAAACAAACTACAAGTCTTACTAGCAGCTTGTATCCATACAACGCTTATAAACAAACAAACTACAAGTCGTACCAGCAGCTTGTATCCATATCGGTGCTTATAAACAAACTACCAGTCGTACCAGCAGCTTGTATCCATATCGGTGCTTATAAACAAACTACCAGTCGTACCAGCAGCTTGTATCCATACCGGTGCTTATAAACAAACTACCAGTCGTACCAGCAGCTTGTATCCATATCGGTGCTTATAAACAAACTACCAGTCGTACCAGCAGCTTGTATCCATACAACGCTTATAAACAAACAAACTACAAGTCGTACCAGCAGATTGTATCCATACAGTGCTTATAAACAAACTAAAAGACGTACCAGCAGCTTGTATCCATACCGGTGCTTATAAACAAACTACAAGTCGTACCAGCAGCTTGTATCCATACCGGTGCTTATAAACAAACTACCAGTCGTACCAGCAGCTTGTACCCATACCGGTGCTTATAAACAAACTACCAGTCGTACCAGCAGCTTGTACCCATACCGGTGCTTATAAACAAACTACCAGTCGTACCAGCAGCTTGTATCCATACCGGTGCTTATAAACAAACTACCAGTCGTACTAGCAGCTTGTTGTACCCATACCGGTGCTTATAAACAAACTACAAGTCGTACCAGCAGCTTGTATCCATACA
Organism: Macrosteles quadrilineatus; assembly: GCF_028750875.1. Lineage (NCBI taxonomy): Eukaryota > Metazoa > Arthropoda > Insecta > Hemiptera > Cicadellidae > Macrosteles > Macrosteles quadrilineatus. The sequence goes on along the minus strand of NW_026542602.1, from coordinate 76,424,016 downwards.
ACGCTTATAAACAAACTACCAGTCGTACCAGCAGCTTGTACCCATACCGGTGCTTATAAACAAACTATAGTGGTTATTAAAATATTTTTAAAATCTACCCTGTAAATTATATTTTCATTACATCCGCATTGGTAGGATAAGGTATATATTTTTTTTAATTATTTGTGATAAAAATGTAAAGCAATTTTTAAATTATACTAGTAACGATCAATCCATACAATTCTAATTCCTTAAATGTATAATGATTTGGCAAATGGTTGACATAAATTCTTTTCCTGCATACACTTCATCTATTATACATTCATTTGCAATTAATATAATGAGTAAATAAGTTTTTTAGGGTCTTAGCAGTACATCTTTACACAATATGTAAGGTTTATACATATTTCCAGTCCTCGTGTGTATTATGATCCGAGAAAAATATATAACTAATGGATTGCAGAAGGATGACATTTAATTAATTTGCTAAGTGGTATTTCAGACTCCTGACGGTCGATTTCATGTACAGACGTAGTTTATTACAATGGCTTAGACATTCAGTTTTTTCTCTATTATAAAACATTTCATTCATTAATTCTTTTTCCTACAGTCACCTGACGAAGTGAGCTTCCTTCTAATCAGTATAGCACGCAAAGTAGCTAATTGTTGCATTTACTCAATTCTTTTGCCGCACTCCAGTATTTCAACCAAACAACACAAAACAGTGTGCTATTAGGCACGTAATACGTGTATGCTTGAAAATAAGTTGGCAACCCTTAACTACGACTACGATCAGCTGGTGCAGCGTTTCCCATTTCGTTGAACGCTTGGATTTAACCTAAACTAAAAACGTGGGTGTCTTTAAGACTAATTATTTATATGATTTATAGTAACTGCAGTAAAAATGTAATGTGGAATGCGAGTACAAAGTGCCACTTTGCACACTAGTTACACAAATAACTATTGTAATTTACACCTAGCCCTCAAATCTAGACTCGAGTATTTTGGTGTGCAGGTTGAGCTATACTCGTGTTAGTGACAAGGTATCAGCCGATTATAGTTTTTGACTTTTGTATCCCGGGTTTAAACTAGTTAAATAAGACATAATAAAACTAGATTTTCTTTGACTACACTAAATTACCATCACACTAAAACTATTTTTGTGGTCCATTAACCTTATTTTGTTAACACGTAATTTAAAGAAACTGTCTTAATACTTCCAAAATGTAGTAAGTCAAGATTATTCTATAAAACAGCTTAATTATCCTGTATTGCAGTTTCTCTTTGTAAAAGGGTTTTCTTTTGTGAATTCAGAGGTTATGTCTCTTCTGCAATTTTATTGTTATACATTTGCTCATCACGTTTGTAAAAAAAATATTTTACAATTGAAGCATATTTGGGAATAGCATGAACACAGTTTAGGCTTCTATATCTTATATCCAAGGTCCTTTATTATTTATTTGCAATCTTTGGGATCAACACACAAATTTTGTTGCCGTCCTATCCAAGGTTTAACAAAGTTGATTCATTGGCCGATCCAACGAATCCATGCACTCAACATTTACTCCCAAGTTGTTACACAACGTTAGGCACAGTTCTTTGAACTTTCTATTATGGATTTCCAACAAATCAATTGGAAGATCTTATGTAAGCACATATATAACAAACGTAGGTCAGCTCTTAAAGGCGAAAACACAAATCTTGTAGATATTGATTGACGGGCTGAAAGTGAGCGGGGGGAGGGGGTGATCGCCCCCCCCCCCCCCAACAATACTGACCCAATTCCAACTCTCAATTATTCACTTGTCTTCAAAGGACCCTGGAACTAATAATAGTCTTTTGCAAGAATCGTTTCTTTTTGATAGTTACATCGCAATCTTAAGCACTGATAGCAATTGTATTTTAAGATCTCGCAGATATTGGCGATCAAGAACAAGGTTTGTATTAAAAGTTTATGGTTTGCTGAACTACTCTTGACTTTGCTGAAAACTTTGTGGAAGTAGTGCTGTAATGCAATTATTGCCACGGAAGTATAATTGTTAAATACCTAAACGTTAAAACTAAAATGTTTTGTTTTAAAATGTCACACTTTTCACTAGACAAGCAGTGTCCTACAAGTAACCTGTTTTTTTATCTCTGAAAATAAACCTCTACATTCACGGAGTTGTAATATTAATACTCAGGAATGGACATGGGAGTATTGCATAAAACGATATTTCAAGTGTAAAAACCCCTATATTGTCCTATTGGACAAGACGAACAATTTTATGGCTAACCAACAATTAAAAAATGTAAAAGAATAACATAAAAATATAATAAAATTTAATTGTAGAGCATACTAAAACCATCTAAATGTGAGTCCGGTAATCTATACAACTGAATTTAAAAACATACATTGTAAGTTCTTTTCTAGGGTGGTAGATTGCATTGTTGTTAAATGTTTGCATGGCTGACAATAGTATTTCCTGCCTTGTAAAACTACGCGTACATTACATTGTAATGATAATAGTTGTAATCTAACAATGTAAACCAATTACTATTATAAACTAACAAGTAAATCATATTTAGCGAAAACTTTGACTGTGAAATATTTTTTCACGGTATCCACGTCAATTTTAACTTGCTATAAGGCTGCGTTTGAAACGGGTCCCGGTCCGGAACGCAACAATAAATTTACGTTTCCCGGCAACGAACCAGATGCAGTTTTATTTATTTAGTAGCTCTTCCCCAGCGGTTTTGCCTTCCACAAATTGATAACCTCTTGCGACCGTTGGGGCGTAAAAACCTCAAAGGTTATACTGTTATATATAGGGTTGGGTTTCCTACAAAATATTATACAAGATTTTGTTTTAGCTGGCTTGTGTAGAGGTTATAGCCCGGGACTTCAGTTCAGAAGTCGGGAGTTCAAATCACACTAATCACTAACCTATGACCAAGTGACTTTAACGCCCTAGTGCTGTTATGAAGTCCACCCATCTAAGAAAAAGTATATGTTATACCAGGAAAACCTTCTATACTCTGTATAGAAACCCCACCACTATAATCTATAAGAGTTTTGTCTGAGTTTAAGTGCTGTGAAGTGACATTATACATATTACAACTGGAATATTTTTTTAGTCTGCTTAAATTAGACAAATAATCGATCATATATAGTAGTAGTGGTGTTGTAATTATTGTATAGACATGACTGCCGTAGTAATAGTATTATGAGTGCATATTGTAAAACTCAGTCATTCGCATATACTTTGATTCACACGCGGTTTATATACTACGTAAAAAAGATTTTGAGTAACCTGATGTTACAGAAGGAATTTAGAACTCTTTCCGGGCATACTTTAAAACAATACTCTTTTACATGTATCTATCAAAAACAAAAATATAAATGTCTCAGCAAATTTTTAATTTGAATTCAGCACTGTCAATTATAGTGTAAACTAAAACGTTATGTTTAAAACTAGGATGTTTACGTTTAAATGTAACTCCTGCTAACCTTTCCGATATTTTACCTGGTTATTTCTAGTATTAACATTTTTACTTTAGTCACAGAGAAATAGTCTTTGAGTAAGCAATAGTTCTGCAGCTATACAAAACAAATTGAGAAAGTGTTATAATGATTTTTTCGCTATGATAAACTGTATTGTACATTTCTAGCAAAGTATTTTACATTTTAACAATGATCAGTATAAATTAACAAATGGTGAAAATGTTAACAATGCAGACTATTTACAGTATTTATCTAGAAAGTCAATAATTAGAGATATCACAAACAACACAAATATATCACGACAAAGCGACAAAATCTTCAATTGAGGAAATAACCTAACTTTGTTGTAATCCCCAAACTAATCAAAAGTTTAATTGTTTTAGTCCAATCACTAGAAAAAAAGTAATTTAGAATTTAGCTATTCTTGGATTATGATGTCTACCACAAAAACTAAATTTGACCTTAATTAAGTTTTCACATTTTACAGCTTTAGTAATTTAACTAACAACGTTCTTTGCGATAACATTTAATTTTATTTAGGCTTGCAGGCAAGTAAATGTAAAAGGATTACTACAATAACGGTATTTTATGTAAAAACTGTTTAACTTGATTTTGTATTGAACAGAACTTAAATACACAATTATTTCTCGGAATATTTAGTAGGCTTATCCTGGTTGTGTGTAGTAACATATTCCGTGCACAGTTTAATAATACAGAGTATATCATATTCCTATTTTTCTGCAAGTTTGATCTGTTTTTCATCAAGATTGTTCTGCCTCTTTTACTAAAGTTTTACTCGGTTTTACTGCACTGCTATTTTTATTGTTCTATGTTGTACTGGTTTTGTTTTTCGAATCTCTTGTTTTGTTAACTTGTTCAGATAGTATGTTATTTATAGTTTGTTATTTATAGTTGTTATTTATCTTTTATGTCTTGTTATTGAAGTCTTGTTTTCCAGTTTTTTCACTACCTTTGTACTGGCCTGTGATAATCAAAGACACTATGTTTTTCCTCTGCTTCTTCTTTCTGTAAGACCACTGTATTTTTCTTGTAAAAAATTGTGCAACCGTTTATAAATAAATACTACCTCTAATTAGTAAAAGAAACTTACAATATAATCTATATCCAAAATTCTGATCCTGTAAATATGAATGAGCAGTACCAATATATGATCTCCTAAGAAAGCATACACTAAATTTTACTTATTTTTACTTTTGAATAAACTTTACACTAACCAACTGCAGTGTATTGTAACACAAATTTGAATGACCCTGACTCGAAAGCCCTCAACTGAAAGGGGTTTCATTCCCGGTTTAATCTTCAAAGAGCCAAAGGAGCATCAAGCTGATATTTTCTGTAAACAATTGCTGTCAAAAGACCCATTGTTTTGGCTCGACTGGCAAGGAATGATCGTATTCAATCTGTTTAGCGGACACAAAAGATATTTTTAGTATTTTTCTACCTTTTCACATTTGAGTTTAAATCTATAGCTTCCGTGCAGCACTTAAACATGTAAGGTAATTTAATTTATTAGCTAAGGGTATTGTAGTGTAGAATTTCGTAAGTTAAATGGGGATAACCTTACAGTTATAAAGTTGTCTTCAAAAATTCTTTTTATAGGTGTGTACTTTCTTTGATTTATTCTATTTAAAATTAAATTAAGAAAAATAATCAATCCTTAGTTCAAGACAATGAGGTACATGCTTGTATTTATTTAAATTTGTATCGCCATTTAAATTTTTAATCGAAATCGATAAAATATTAGGGATGTAGCACACCTTAAGGGGGCTCGGACAGCCTTTATTTGCAATGTTAATTTATTGATATTTAGGGACACATATCTCAAAAACCACAAGAGATATATCTTCATAAAACTTTTTATGATTGGTTGATCTCTATGTATTCTACAATACAGTATACGCAGAAAGTTTTAAGAAATTTGAGTGTTTTGAATTTTTACGGAATTATTAATTTATTGAACAAATATTCCAGATAAAAAACTAATTCAATTAACTTCAAATAATTTTTTATCTATCACAACAAACCCCTCTGTTTATGTTTGTATTGTAACATCTGAAAGAGTGAAACAAAACCAAAAAAAATATGGAGATATCTCTTTTAGTTTTTGAGATTTGTTCCTAAAGTAAAAAATATTAGTTTTCGGAAAACGCAACGAAACAGCTGATTTAGGCCGACGGCAATAAGTAAGTAAAATTACGAAATTACTTCTACTAGTGTACATGTTGCTCGAATTCGAGCAATTGTAAAGTATTACAGGATTTGCAAACCAATAACAATTATACTTAGCTATTGACATTTCAACAAAAACACACCTACCTTCCCTGTAGCAGCAAACCTAAGTACTCATATTAAAATTAACTTAATGTTATTTAAATAGGGAAAAAATTACCATTTTCAGGGAATATCTTTGTATTAATTAAGCCAGGTAAATTGAAATTCGCTTAGTCTGAAGGTTTCCTGCGGATACACAATTTTAATAACAGCAAAGATTGAAGAATCTGAATTATTACTTATATCCATGAATTTATCTAACAATTATTTCCTGTAAAATATTATTACAGCAGTTCAAAAATATTGAAACAAACTCGATCAACAAATGATGTAACTGAAAGAATTCCATACTAATGACATTAACATAGTTCGACAGATCAATTTAATCAATGTTAAATGTTTACATTCGGGCATAGACAAAAATGATTCGGGCGAGTGACATATTTTATTAATGTTTATGATCCCTACTGTTCCTGTTCTAATAATCATGCAGTATTTAATATGTTTGAACCAGCTGTGTGGAATTGTGAAATAAAAATTAGTTTGACAGTTAGTTCTGCTTGTTTACATTTTAAAATTGTGTGGGTTTGTTCTTTGTTACCAAGGATACCATCAATAAATATTTCACTCTTTATTTCTGACAACAGCTGGAGTTCCATAACAAATTTTGTTTCCCATTTAGTGTCCAGCTGCATAAGATGGGTTGTCTGAGTTCTTTTTCCTTATCAAATAGTTTAGTTCCTCAAGTCTAAATTTGGTATATTTTTTATGTTTCAAACAAACAAACAAAAAAGTATATTTTTAAAATTTGTTTGTTATCATAGAAACGTCAAAACTGAGCAACAAAGAGTTATTAAAACTGCAATAATATTTTTTTCTAGCAATCCAATTTTTATAAAAAAAAACTAAATTTGTATAAACAAAAATATTTTTCGTCCCCCCCCCCCTTAAAGAACGTATCAAATTTTAAACTTTAGTTCACAGCTGAATAAATGTGAGAGTAAATTAACTATTATGCCTATACTATTAACTATTAACTATTACTACTATTACTTAACTATTATGTTACTTTAATATTGCTTACGTATTTGCTCAGTTACATATAACTAGTTTCGCTGTATACAGTATCTTGTTTAATCCGACCCCATGGACCTTCTCTTCAAAACTAGGACAAATTTAAAACTTTGATTCGTAGAGTGTGTCAGTGCATACAATTTCAAGCTTTCTACGAAATGGAGTGAGATTAAATCTCGCTGAATAAAAACATGATGTCTGTGTTACCACCAATTATAAGAAGGTTGTTCCCATTTTTGTTCAATATCATCAATTACAATTTTGTTTTCAAATTCGTCAAACTGGGACGATAGTTGTCTTAATTAATACTGCATTGAAAATTTGATAAAAACAATGTTACCGACATACTTAGGCCTTCTTACGTGTCTGATAAGAGTGCAGGGTAAATTTTGAATGAATTATACATTTCTTACTCACTAATATTAGCTAGATCTAAGGCCAAGACTACTTGTTAAAAAACCAATCAAGTCCAGTTTTTTAACTATTTCTAAGCTATTGACTTTTGTCGGGATTTTAAGACTGAAATTGTGTAAATAAAATCTACACTCATGTGTCACTCAATAACGGCTAAATTAACAAAGGGTCTATAAATTTAACTATAAAATTACAAACTTCGTGTTATAAAGTTTGTTTTGTATTTTTTTAATTTTTGCAAACTTCCCATATATGCGACAGGCGATTACGGTATGTCTCCTGGTATCACCTTGACCTGGGACCAATTTACTTTTTCGTTTTGGATTTTTCAAATTTTTAAATCCCAAAACATAAAGTTTCGCATATTTTTCTAAAATATTATCTGGAGCATAAAAAAATCATTTAGAATTTCAAAGCGTTGTAGTACGCGTAATGGTTACAGAGAAAATTCCATAATAATGTAAATTAAAAATTACCATGTTATTCTTATGCAGAATAAATTAACTGTCGTTCACAAATCATCTATTTGGGTAAATTTTGGCAAATTTATTATTTTATCTATCTAATACTAAATAAAGCAATTGACATTTCAATAAAAAAAACCGTTATTACTTTCCTATAACAGCAAGCCTAAGTCCCCATTAACATTTTTTGTTTTTCTGTCTACACTGCTAGTGAAATAAAAATAAATAAATATGAAATAAATCTGACAATTTAAAGGAAATATTTTAGTAAAATCCAACCCGGTATATATATGCAAAATCCAACCAGGATAATGAAAAGTCGCTAAGTCTGCAGGTTTGCTGCGGCGAATGTATTATGTTTGTACCAACGCCTGAGATATTAAGTGAGAGAACTGTCCTGATTCTGTACTTCTAGATCAGTTGCAACTAGTTATTAAACTCGAACTGACCAACTTCGGATTTATGTGACTGTTATATGCAATATGTGCCTTTCTTAAATCCATTAAACATAAAATTTTATACACAAACACATCATGTAATTTATTTGTGAGCAGAATAAATTAAGACAAATTTTTCTCTTTGTTTCTTGTTGTTGTTTTTATATTGTATCATACTTTTTCCTTGATCAAGGGCATACTACACACCTTTCGTCCTTTAAATCGTCTTCCAATCTCCACTTTATTTTTTGCGATAATATCCCCATTTGTCACATCGTACTAGCTAAAAACACTTTAATCCTTTTGAAACATATCATAAAATCCATTTCTTCAACTCACAATACTGTGTTCAATCAATTTTTCCCACACGATTTCAATTGCGTATTGTACCTCGAAGTATTCGCAGCCAAAGGGCACAGGTCCTATTAGGCCATATTAGGCATAGTTATTTTAGTCGTCAAAACAATAGGATTTGAAATGTAATTCTGATTTATGTCAAATACCTTAGCCTATATTGTTTTCTTTAAATTAAGAAACTTTAATATATCTTTTTATTATTACTGCAAAGCATATTAGAACAATACATGCTCACACTAGGTTTCTAATAATGTTTTTCACTTTTTGCTAAGGATAAGTCTAAAGCAGTAGCAACGAATATATAGAAATTTATTTTGATCGGCTGCATTGCACTATTAAAACAACTGTATTCCCCGATAGGAAACAATCGCATCAAAATACGCATATCTGCAAAGCGGTATTCCGCTAACAAATGGAGCGTCTGTAGGATTGTGTAGTACATAGCCAAATGGGCCAGTAGTACAGTATTTGTAGCAGACTAACATTAGACGAAGGCGCCAGGCAGTGCAAGTCCTTAGTCGTCAATACCCCGCCCAACCCTCCCATACCCTCACCATACCCCTGCCATACCCCCGCCAAACCAACCTTACAACCACCGACAAAACATGTGATCTTGACCCTGCTCTATTAAGTACTTGTTATCGGATTAATTGACATGTTTACACTTAAACTTGAGTTTTAACTGCGCAGAATTTTATAACCCAAATATCCACTGACTGTTGTTAGATCTGGACATTTCAATCTCAAATTTATAGCCAGTGTTAGATTGAAAATGTAGTTAGTTAAGTCACCGAAGGCGTGTGTTGATGATTATTACTGAGTTCTGTGTAATCCGCTAACTTTTCAAGCAAACGAAGCTTAAAGAAGCAGTAACTGTAAATTATAGCTTCTTTTATGTCCCATGAATTGTCAAAGATAAGAGATACAATAGAAATTTTACGGGGATGTTCAATTAAACAAAATGGTTCTATGATGTCCAATAGCTTTATGAAGTTAGAAGGTTTACCAACAGAGTGCAGCAATATTAACTTTTTGTTTGAATTTATGATATTGTTATAAAATAATTTTAACTGTATGCTAATTTCGACAAAGTATCAATAAAAACCTGTGATACGCAATGATAACTGCTAAACACTAAATTGTTGTGGTATTGTGCGAATAGGGTAATTTTTTTCAAGTGCATAATTCATCAAATTATTGACAATATGTTTTTCCAAATTTGTGTAAAAAACTATCGTATTGGTTTTTTTTTCAAAAATAATGTCTGGAAAACAGAGTAGGAGGTTATAATGTTGTGCATTACTGTTCATGTTAATGGCTTGGATTGGAGGAAGTAATATTATAGATATGAATGTTTGGAGGATGTCAATAACTTGAAAACTGCCCAATTTAGCTGAATCTGTCCATGATAATAGCCTACATAGCTTGTTGTCAATAGTCATCTTATATTTTAATACTCTCCTTGGGCTCTGCCCTTCCAGATTATTAAGTCTAATGTTGTCCTTTGAAGTAACCATGAAGATTAACTTGAACTGCCACCCAACCCGGTACGGCAATCAATAGTTTTATGAAGTCAAACGGGGCGAAGCCCGCTGGTAACCGCTAGTTTCAAGTAATTCAAATTAGTTAGCATTTTATTAATCCTATGTTCTAGAGATCGATGTATTCTTACATGAGCAATGTTTGCTTGCATGTATGTTTGTATGACTGCTTGCTTGTACAAAGATCTCAAAAACTGCTTAGATGATTCATTTCAAAAGTTGCAAATAATTTATTCCTGGCTAAAAACGCGTTTGACGACAGCTACTACCTCGTGAAAATATGTAATTCGCTAAACAACTCATTTGAAGTTTAAACATTAAAAAATTTAACATTGGCCTTATGGGTTGTCAAGTAACTATGTTCTAAATTCCAATTTGTAGCCCCTGAACTGCGTAGAATAGACTAAACTGTTACGTACCTCGTCTTTCATTTCATTTCATTTATTTCAACGGTAAACACCATTTATACAATAATAATAAATACATTATGATACAGGCAATAAATCAATCTTTTGAGTAACAATAATAACAAGTAGAACAGGACTAGAAATTGATAACAAAAAGGATATCACAAACAAGAAATCGCAATGTGTGTGTGTGCGTGTTCACAATGTGTGTGTGTCTTGCAGTTCAAATATGTTTCAAATAAGTCCACTACACATGTTTCACCTTATATGGCATTCTCAAGCGGTTAACAGTACAGTCTATGTGTTGAAGGCCTACATTTTTAAATGTTTTTATTCTTTTATTTATCTTGGTGTCATAATGTAAATATTTTTGTTTTTGAAGTAACATGTTAACGAGTCAAATTGGATAAAATATTTCTGTAACCACTTGAGAATGCTATATATGGCGAAACACATGTAGTGGACTTATTTGAAACATATTTGAACTGCAAGACGAGGTACGTAATAGTTTTGTCTAACTATGTTCGTTTAACAAAATAACAAGGAAAAAGTAAACAAAAGACTTGTACGCTGTAGCTTCTAAACTAGTAGGTTTACGGAGAAAATGCCTACAGTAAAACAGTCTTAAAACTGCATCTAGAATCTATAACAATCATAAAATACAGGGCGTTCCATAAACATTTTTATAGTTAGCCGCCATGTTGGAAAATGGCGGCCATTTTTGAAACGTTGGAATTCATATTTTTGTATGTCATGAAAAACTAGTTGAAGTTCTCCATTAATGTTCTCTCTACATCTAATAGTTTTTGACATACCAATGGTGGCACAGTGAAGTTGTTCTCCCTGTATATTAAAGCATATCAGTCACAATTAAAGCTTTGAAATATGAACAGTTTATTCAACTAATATATAAGTTTTACTGCAATCTTACTTGATTAAACCACTGAAAAGTCCAAATAAAACATTTTTACCTGATTATAAACACAGTTATAATTTATTGCCACTGTTATTTTAATTTAGGAACCCAAAACAATTGTACTTAAATCGTATGTTAAATATTAATTTATAGTTCGATTAATTGTTTGATGAATACGAACGAAAATCATTAAATCGGTTTTACTAACGAGCAACAAAACCGTTGTTTGAGATACATCTAACTCGGCCGTGATTCCCAAACCAATCTAAAAGTTTTACAGTTCTTCTCAATGGAACGGAATGAGAAAAGATACACAACGCTACTGCATTCATATGATGTGTAGTTTAATGAAAAATATTTACATTTGTGAACATAATTCTACATATTTATTTGAAGTAGACTCCAAACCTAGTCTGTTTAATATAAATATGTTTTGCCATTTATGCTTCGTTCTATTCGTATACTAATTTTAGAGTATTCTTGAGAAACCTTTCGGTATAGTCAATTATATATTATAATTTACTCACTAGACCCACATTTTTTATCAGATAAAAGGTATATATCATCTTATTGATTTTGAGTAATAAAAGTAGATTTCTTATCCTATTATGGAAGCTGATGCTTTTTATGTGTGTAATCGTGGTCTTCTGTTCTTCTATGTGTGTTTAATCTTTGTGTCAACTAAATTTTTCACTCTTATTTGGGGTACATGATGTTTTCCTGTAAATATGTACTACTTGGATGTGAAATACCAGACTAAAAACAATCATTCATAAATGGACGGATTAATTTGGTTAATTAGTTTCAAAATTGGCTTAATAACGATAAACAAAAAGTAAACAACAAATCACCCTCTTCATATCCCGGAAGGAAAAATTAAAATATTTGTCAGCTGATCTAAAAGGAGAATGTATAATCTATGATCATGACATATTTCTGCTCTGCAATATGCGTCTATCTGTTGTATAGAACAATTATAAAATATTAAGTCATATACTATATTGATTACCAAATAATTGAGTTCTGAAATCTAATGTTACAATTTTTTTCAACACTTAAAACAACAAACAGGTAGACGGAATTTTAGAAGTAATAAACCTTGCCAAACAGAAAAATAGAACCAGTGGCCTGCTATGTAGTAGGTGAGAAAATAAATTCTGAGATGAATGAAGATGATAAATACTGACGTCACATTACGATTATTGAATGAAAAAATCCTATCGAGGTGAGGTCCTATACAAATTATACAGGGTGTCCTTAAACAACCTTTACAGCTTTTGTGAATTGTTCTTTGCATAGATACTAACAGATTTTGCAATATAACCATGGGTCTCCCGTGCCTAGTTTTCCGTCTATATGTTCATATGTGTTTTACAAATGTCCTTATAGCTTCTTAACGCTTCAACATAGAGTATTTAAGTTTTGTAAAGACATAAAAACTACTTTACATTGAACTGACAAAAAAATTGATTTAACTCCTTATATGTATAGAATGACACCTTAATAAGCAAAATTGGGTGGAAAATGACAAAGCTATGCCACTTTCTATAACCCAATATTTTGATTATAGCAAACTATAAGACATAGGTTTCATCATGTGGACTTATGCATGCTAATCAGCTGTTACTTGTGTATCTCTTCTTAATAGATCAGCTGACTATATATTTGGTTACCACTGCATGGAAATGATCACATTTCCACACCTATAAACAGTACGCAAGATATCTTATTTTCATGCAGTAGTAGCAAAATAGGTATTTCATTGTTTGAACAATGCTATTTATCAGCTGATTTGATAAATGGAAATCATTTTGAAAGTTTGTAATGAAAGCAAGCTAATCATACCACCCTGCTTAAACTTGTGGTAAAATCTGAGACTTTCAATGAAAAAAAATTACTCTTATTACCCCATTTTTGTGAGATATTCTAAAACAAACATTTAAATGCATTTTTCACACATCATCCACAAAAGTTGAGTCAACAATTTTAAATGTTTGATTAAATGATTAATTTATTGTATCCAAGGAGTTTTCATCAATTTCCAGCGAAGTATTGTAGAGTTACTTAAAGAACTGCATTGAGACTTTAAATAAATACAATCGCCGGCTGAGGATTTTACCTAATTCTAAAATAATGTTTCTTTGTCTGTTGCAGGTGAGAAATCAAAAGCTGATTTAAACTCGCATCACAAAATTGGGCCAACCTAAGGTAGCACAATTGATTGTATCTGTGATTTGATTTAGAAATATTGTAGTGTAGATATTCAATGTGATGTTCCTTCAGTTTGCATGACGTGTGATGTGTCGAGGGTCATGTTTCCTTTATAATATAAAGGAAGGTGGTTTTTGTGTACTCCATCAATTTTAAACTTCTTAGCTTTATTCATTTTTTTGATCATTTTATTCTTGTGTATTTTTTTCACTAAAAATACTTTTAATAAGACTTTAAACAAAGGTGTAACCCTTTTTATATTACCGAATGTTACAGACCAAATGTGCAATTTTAAATAGAGCCTATGTATACTTTGTATAGTATATACATTAATATTCAAATTTATTTGTGTCAACTTAAAGCTTATTTACTAATATATTTAAAGCTCAAAAAGCTTCCGTTAAGGAACTGTGAACAAAATGTAACCGCAAGTTTAGTTTTTTGCTTTTCTAAATAATAATGGAAATTGAAATGAGCTTTTCTGTCTGGAGGACGACGATGTGTATGTGTTGATTGATGACGATATCAATGTGTTGATTATCCATTAATAGACTATAGACTATATACAGGGTGGAACGAAGTTAGTGTTAAAAAATTTTATGTGTTAAACTACTAAGTATTGGTGACAAAATGGCACCAATTTAAGTTTCCATACCCTCACAGGTAGGGAATAACGGACAATTTAAGATTTTTTAAAAATATTTGTATTTGTTACATAAAATGGCCATAAGTGCACTAAACATTGTTTTAATTCAGAATTCATTGTCATTTTTAGAATCCCCGTTAAATTTGCAATATTAATAGTACAAATTCATTGAGATGAAACATCTGCATAAGCCCTTATTTGGCATTAGAAGTTTGAATTTGTGATTTTTTAGAAAAAAGTAATAACTTTTCCAAAGTTTTTCTATACTACACTGGACTCTAGAGAGTGTCAATTATTACTAAAAACTTCAGCAGTTAATAACCTTTAAAATGATGTATAAACATCTACTGTTCGTTTGATTTGTCGTTCTCAAATTTAAGGGTTTCTCTTGAAAAACACAGAATGGCCAAAATCGCCTCCCTTTAAAATAACATGTATTTGCTTAAATAATATGGCAATAGCTGCAATAACAATTATATTTGAATAGGGTTTATTGTAATTTTTAAAATCCGTGTGAGATTTATTATAAGAATATTAAAGATCTATTAGGATTAACATCCATATAAACGTATGTTTTGTAAAAACATGTTAAACTTGTTTAATTTTTATTTTTTGAATACATTAAATATTGTTTAAAGTTAAACATGGTACATTTAACTTAAGATTTTTTTCTAAGCATAAACAAATACTTCCAATGGAGTAACCTCTAAAATTATGTAGATACTACTTTTTACAATGTTTTAATATGTTCACCGAAACCCCAAAATTAGCCTAAGTAAAGTATAGCAATTAATTGATTGTAGTTCTTAGACACATGCTAATAGAAATAACTCAGCCAAGTGATATATTTCTTTACTAAAATAATTGTTAAAACCTCAGAAATACGTAGTTTAACTTATTTACACAAACATTTAAAGTTAATTCTAAAACATACAATATTCGAAACTTGAAAAACGGTTCCTTACTTCCTTAACGTTTTAATAGTTGCCTTCTATTTGATGCCACCTACTTGAGTTTTTTTTTTTTTCAAAATCTCCTTAATTTTCCCTGATATACAGCCAAGTTTTTTGACATGTGGCACCAACAGTAACATTAAAATACAACGTTCCTCTGACTAGCACATCTTCATTCATTATCCAGTTGTAAATTTCCTTATTATCTTCCACTAAAGATGAGGAGACCAAGTACTCCACATAGCCACACAAAACAAGTCCAGTGGACTTAAGGTCTGGCGACCTAGCATGCCAGCAAACCACACCATATGACTCATCTTTATCATTGTTATCATTTAAGTTGTGTATTTTGCATTAAGTAAATATCGCACATCGGTTGAATGTACATAGAACTAACACCGTAAACGAAATTTAAGCTATGCCAATAAATAAGAAAAAAAACCCTAAATGAAGATACATCACAAAACATAGGTTCATAAAGTGTTAATCCTAACAATTCCTCAATATATTAGGCATTTTACAAGGATTCTGAAAATTACAATAATACCCATTTAAACATGATTTAAAGCAGCTGCTGTCATATCATTGAAGCCAATTCATGTTTTCTTACAGGAAATTAAACATTAGCCGTTCCGTGTTTTTCAAGAGAAACTCTTAAATTTGAGAACGACAAATCAAACGAACAGTAGATGTTTGTACATCATTTTAAAGGTTATTAACTGCAGAAGTTTTTTTATTTTGCCATTTTGTCACCAATACTAAGTAGTTTAACAAATAAAATTTTTCAACACTAACTTCGTTCCACCCTGTATATTAATTTGAAACGGGTTTTCTTTGTGACAGCTAATTTGAAAGAACGGCTGGGCATAGAAACTCGGTAGAGGTGTCTAAAGAAAGGGCTTGGTCTGTAGATGAGCCATCATAAGAGAAACGTGGAAAATTCCCTTGGGGCTCTGCCCCAGTGGCCTTTAAATTCCCATCCCATGTTATTCTTATGGGGGGAAAACGGGGATTTGTCACAGCTAATTTCAGAGAACGGCTGGGCGTAGAAACTTTGGTAGGGGTCTCTAAAGAAAGGTCTTGGTCTGTAGATGAGCCACCAAAAGAGAAACGACGTAAATTCCGTTGGGGCTCTGCCCCAGAGGCCTTTAAAGTCCCCTCAGCAGATTTGTTTACATTATGACCATTATGTATAATTTTACACTACTTTTTAATGAAACAGCTGTTAATATTTAAATTGTGATGTAATGAATTCGTCAAAATGAAGTATTTGCAAAGGTTTTTTCTGATTTTAAAATCGATTTTCTTCTGAATCGTGTCATGTTTTGCAATATAATGTTGTAATGTTATAATGTGCAATCCAAATCAATGGAAAATCCTAATATCACAGTAACTCTTAAAATTATTTCTTTATGGAGTTAACTTATGTCTATTGTGTGGGTTGGTTTCTGCCTTTTTTTACCACTTCTTGGAGATTGTACGTAGGCGTGTTACACGTAGACAATATTCTTTGGCGTATTGCATCTGTAGACGATACTTGAGTTGGTGTAATTATTACAATGGAAAAATCGAGAAATTCTGGACAAGTTGATATAGGCCTACTAAAAATAAAACTGAATTAGAAGAAATAGAAATAATGATTTTTTTCATTTATAATCGTTATTATAGAGAACCCAATGGGGCTATGAGTGGGAAACATTTGTAGAAAACTCTAAAAAACAAGATCAGCTTTTGAAAAAAGATAAGATATTTACAAACAATTTTGATTATATCTAACTGTTGTGTACATCGTGAGTATTTCCATAATCTTTGAGTCGACTTTTATAAAGTCATCGGAAATTATGACCGTTATACGTTTTAAAATAACGCCAGTAATGCTTCGCAATTGCTCGAATTCAAGCAACAGGTACACTAGTTTAAATATAAACTGATTTTCCATAAGTTTAAGTCCATTTATTAAAATATTAATTCAGTAGTTGGAGAATGTTGGAGAATGAAGAGATGAGACCTATTCTTAACTCTCAATGTAGGCATGTTTTAATATACAAGTATTGCATTTTTATTGTCTAGTAAGTTGTTAAAGTTACAATATGTCAGAATATGAAGCCATTTCTACTAATGTGGGCGTAATCTGATCATAAATCATCATACTTCATACAATAATTACGATTGTTTTAGTATTCTGATAGCTTCATTTAAAAACTTGCAATTGAATTGTTCAACTTTCTCGATTGTACTAAACTAGATAAATGGCTAACACAGAGTAAACCCTTAAATTTAATCATAAAAGTAGAAAATCCTGAGATTTTTAAAGGACTCTACACTATATGTACACACTTTTTCTGCTTAGCCGTGTAGTAAAATCATAGACGATTCAAACTCTAAAATTTCTTTAAATAGATATAAAATACATAATATACACTGCTCAGTAGAAAATGATTTATTCTACGATGGTGAAAAATGCTAAATCATATTTTCACTTTGGATATAAACATAGCAAAGATGAAAAACGCCCCAATTGATTAGGAATCTATCCACTAAATACTCCAAACACTAAAATTTCCAAAGAGAGAGATTTATGTAAATCAATATATAACATAACCTAAAACATAGGTGGTTTAAGGTGTAAATGTGAGTCGGTGGCTCAGTTGGTTGAGTCACGGACTAGGCAGCGATGTCTTGAGTTCGGATCCTGGTCACTGCCGCAAACATTTCATCAGTACAGTTCACCTTTGTATTGTACCGGCTCACCCCTTGCTTTGCTGGATACGTTCCACGCACAGATCTGTAGTCTATGTGTACGGGCAAGGTTAAAATAGGTCACCAACCTCCTTTAAAGAATCACTATGTCATATCAGAGCTTAAATAGATAAAATATTCTCTATATTCCGTAAAGTGTCTAGATTGTCATAACTGTATAACAAAACGGTAAAATTATTTAAATAAAATTCAATCATAAAAAGTGTCTGCTATAAATGCTCATCTGAACGTATCTTCGCTAACACAAAATTTGCACGGAATGATACGACAGATTACAAGTTGATAAACTACAACGACGAACCCAGCAGTGTTCTCCTGTTGTCATAGTGTAGTTAGGTAGTGCGATGGTTCAACGCATTGAGGGTTTAGGGGTATGAGGGGTTGGGGTGGGGGTATGGGGGTTGGGTAGGGTTTGGGAGGACAGTAGCCCGGACCATTCAAGCTCTGACGTCAAAACCCCCAACAATTTCTCCATTCACCCGATCAGAGCTTGCCTAACAATAGCTGTAGTTTAACTAAGAGGTGTTGGTATAACACTTTGTACAGATTATATTATATTAAAAAATGTCACAGAGTTCTTTCTTGATTCATATCACAAATTTTTTTTTTTTTTTTTTTTTAAAAAAAGAGGTTGGCGGCCTCTTTTAACCTTGCATTTGCCCGTCCACATAGACTAAGCGCCCGTGCGTGGATCGTTAACAGCAAGGCAAGGAGTGAGCCGGTACAGTACAAAGGTGAACTGTACTGATAAAATTTTATCGGTAGTGACCAGGATCCGAACCCACGACATCGCTGCCTTGGGCCCGAAGTCCGCGACGCTACCGACTGAGCCACCGACTCACTAATGTCCTTATGTAATTTGTCCTTATGTTTATTGTTGGTCTTTTTGTTATGTTGGAGTGAAAAAAAAACTGGACTGCATACGTGATTGTTAGAAAGACACACTTGGTTCATATTTAGAGACTGTATACGAGGAGAATATTTGGCTACAATCTGTGAAAATTCATTGCATTGTTGAAACATAGTCGAATTCTGATGACAGACTGAAGTACTACAGTAAGAAATTGGTTAAAAATACAAACAACCTAGAATTTCCTATTATTGGGAATTGTTTTTTTTTTATATTTTTAGAGCCAGTTACACTGAACTAATTACATGTGATCTTCGTATCTTACAATGATTGAATAAAATTTGCATACAGCGCTTACTTACAAGTTAAGGCTGGTGAATTTCTTCTTTATGCCAGTTTAAGTGCCTATAGCCTAATGTAGTAATATTTTGGCTTACAAAAAATCCCCATACTTTAGAAGCTGTCATGCAATATACATTTTTATGGGTTACGCAAATTATATACAAAGTTAATATTAATGCATTGCATTCATTTGATGTCAGTAGCAAAATTAAATGATATTAATTTACCTACTACTTTTAGAGTAGCCTAGGTACAACTGTAACAAAAATAAACCTAAATGAATATAATACAATAATTAACAAAGGAAATGTATCCATACAAGTAATAACAATCTTCTACAAAGATAATTCTAAAACATCACTTTTGTCTATTACCTACACATTTTATAGTATAACTAGTGTACATGCTGCTCGAATTCGAGCAATTGCGAAGTATTACAGTCGTAATTTTAAAAGAATAACAGTATAATATCCGTTGACTTTAAAAGAGTCGACTCTGATTATGGAAATACTCACGATGTACATAACAGTTTGATATACTGTAATAAAAATTTCTTGTAAAAATCTTATAATTTGTCGAAAGCTGATCTTGTTTTTTAGTGTTTTCTACAAAAGGTTTCCCACTCATAGTCGCATTATGTTGACAATAATGATTATAAATTCTAAAAAAAAAACATAATTTCAATTTCGTCTAGTTCGTTCGGTGGTGTTCTATGACTTTCTTATGTTTCCATAGTTTGAAATCAGCTCTAATGATTGCTCAAAAAATGCAGCACAGTGTTAATTCAGTTTTCTTTTTAATATATCAAATTTTCCAAGCTTTCTCGCTTTTTCCATAATATTCACGAAAACCCAAATCCAAATAGTAAATATTTCATTTCAACATAGTCTTTAAATATTTGTAGCACACGTTTCCTTAAATTGCAATTAAAATATTAACAGCAATAAGATTATCAAGCTAATAATAATGTAAGCAAATATGTTCTTCATAAGAATAACACGCGAAATTTAAAAGCCACTGGGGCAGAGCCCAAGGGACTTTTTCAAAACTGTAAGGTCAGTTTGCAAATCTACACACCTAGATGAATATTTTGGCATATAATATGTGGGGTTAAATCTTAAAACAAAAAAGCCTTATTGTTTACAATGTTTCATGTAGCGTATTAATAATATAGGTTATACATTACGCAACCCTTAATATTGTTACATAGTATTGACATCATAAAACGTTATATAATTTCCACCAAACACAATAAACAAACAATTTATGTTTTTATGGCAAGGTTCCGACTATTCCCTCAGTAAAGAAACAAAACTCCAAGGTTACAACCCTAAGTAAAATTAACTAGAGATATCCTTTTCACTTAAGTTGGCTGTTATAAACGAGAAATCATTGTATAAAAGTAAGTCAGTGGGATAAAGGGGCCAAGTCAATAGAACTATTTCTTTACATTGGTGCTAAATACAACTTTAGCACCTCTGTATATCGGGTTTACTGAAAGCTTTTACAAGTTCCTTTCGTCATAACGTTCCCATTGATATAGAATTGTAATACCTACAAGTTTTGAGACACATTTCTGTTTCCGTATTTCCACTAGTCTTGAAAATTGGGAGAACTATTCTTAAAAATATAATAAATCTCTTATATTAATACGTGAGAGCTGTTTTTTTGTGAACAAAACTCCTCCGTTATTTCTGGACCGATTTTAACGTTTGAGGTGTCAAATAATTCGTCTCAATTCGTAGTTTTGCATAAAGGTTTTAGAATTAAAAAAAACTCCTACCCTTAAGGGTACGAGACGCTCTCAAAGGTCGTATTTTCCCCATAAGAACAACATTGAAAACAAATTTAAAAATAAAAAAAAGCTGTATATAAAAAGAAAGTCGCCAGCTTTTTGGGAAAAAATATTGATGATTGTAATATTTAGGAGGTTATAGACAAATCCAAACAGTCAATCAGTTTTGTTGGAAGAACAGACAATTTCTTGAGTTTATAGGAGAAATATTGAAAACAGGAAGAGGAGACAATAATTAATAGGAAATCTTATACGTATGAGAAGAGTAGAGGAGAGGCCTGGTCTCACAGTAGGGAATCCAGGTACACAATCACTTGGGGAGATGAATCATTTTTGCCAGTTATGCTAAGTTAAGCAGCTTATTTTGGAAGTAAAAAAAAACATGGAGAATATACACATCATGTTGTCACAGTAGTAAAGTAAACCTACCTAAAGTCAGATCAAATAAATACATGCAAGAAATATTTACTGGTAACAGCGAACTGGTTCACACTCACTGAACTGGTTTACTGGTTCACGTGAGTCGGGAAACATTTTTAGAAAACGCTAAAACATAAGGCCGGGTCCAAAAAATGCTTAAAATATTTTTACAAGAAGCTTTTATTTGTTCACGTGAGTATTTCAATTAGTTACATAAGCATTTAGTCTGGTCTTTTAAACTCATCGATAATTTTGACTGTTATTACTGTAGTTTTAAAATTACTTCTGTATAATACCGATACTTGATAATTGCTCGATTTCAAGCAACAGGCTTACACTAGTCTTTTAAATTACATGAATCCAAATTTACATAATTGGAGTATTAATCTATTCGTGTTTAGTCAGGGCTGTTTGTATGGTTATAATAATAATAATAATAATAATAATAATAATGATAGTTTATATTACAAGTCATCACATTTTTGTGAAAGAATAGTCGGGAAGATTCTCTTATTGGCATGCAAAATCCGAAACTTAGTTGTTACGTCAACTTTAAATACAATTACTAAGTTCTAGTTAGTTTGCTTCTTAGAAAACCAGTTAGTTTTAAAGAAGACATCTAAATGTTTTAAGGTATTTAAACTTGACTTAACTGTCATCAGTCGTTTACGAGAAGTTTTTGACATTTGTAATGAAGTTAGGTATACAAATTATAGAAAATTCATCACTAAACATTTTTCTCAAAACCGTCCAATTAAAAAATCTAAAATTCCAGATTATAATGTGAATACTCTTTACGAATCCCATACAAACTTTCCTTAACCCTACCTTCTTAGGGTTTTAAACGGTTTTTTTCCTATGAACAATACAGCTATTAAATAGAATAAATAAACATGTTAGAACAAAGGCTGTGCATTTTTTGATATGGCGATTGCATGTGCTGATTAGTTATATGTTTATTTATTATTGCTCCGGTTGCCCACACAAGAACGATAGAGTAGCAACTATTCATCTAGAAAAAAACTCGATTTTGGACCATAATTTATTACTTTCTGACAGATATTTTCAATCTACCTAGTTCTTGGTCCAACGATTGTCACCCTGTTTTTCAATGTGCATTATCCTTAGACATCAGGAGTTATGCCTGGAACTTTCATGTTACATTATTTTTTCTCAAATTATGACCGATCCAACAGAATTATTGTATTTCAATGAAATTTTGTTTTGTTAGTTGCCAAAGCTCAATAATTGCTTGTTACTGTTCTGGGTCATCGCATGACCATAAAAGATTGACATGGGGTACTTGACAATATAAATATGGCGACACTTGTTTTAGAGTACTTTCCCCATATAGGAAAGAAGCTAGTACTTAGGTGGCATGGTGAGACTCGTGACCAATTTACACTTTCATTTTGATGTCCCCAGAGACAAAAAACACAATTAGTTCAGATTTATATACATTATATATCAGTTACGGTTATAATGTTTATAGGGTCTCTTGTAACAATTATTATATAGTTTTTAATATCTACAAAATGGTCTGGAAATGAATTATGAAATTTTAATTTTTTTGATTCAAACATGGGAAACCCCAATTTTTACCCCATAAAACCCTACATAATCCCCCGTTCCCATAGTCTGATCATGCTGGTTCGCGAGCTAGTTAAAATAAAAGTAGGTTTACACGTTTATACCAAATTTCATCAAAATCGGATAATTTTTGCTCGAATGCTCTATGAATTTGATCTGAGGGTGTTTTGGGCCTCTTGGTACCTCAAAACGAAAGAGTAAATCGATCTCGGGTCTAGGTACCATAAGACCTACGGTAATAGCTTATTCCCTATATGGGAAATAATAATAGATATAAAAAGAACTGTTAGGTATACAGGCCATGAAATTCGCTCATTTTGCAGGCTTACTGCAGCGGGGGTATTTTGTTCTAAGTTAAGTACTCATGTTATGATTCCAGATTAATAAACTACCTTCTTTTGCTGACCATTGCCCACATCAGCTACAGTACTAGGGTACATTTATCTATACTGGATGTTTTGCTCGTGTGTGTGTACGCGCGCGCGCGTGTGTGTAGGCGTCTGTGTTTTATTCACGTGCGTGTATTCCCCAGGCGGATATTTTTCGGACTGATCGTAAAATAAGAAACAGCGCGCTCTTGCAATATTGATATTGAAACACGGTATCAAAGTACATGGTCTGTGTACAATCACAACTCATCTGGTCTTAAAGAACTTCCAACGAAATTGAAACTTTCCGATAAAAGATAATTTTCCAAAGAAAAAGTGAAGATTATTTGTCTATCTCTTTACACTGATACGGCATTAATACAGTATTTTATTTGTGTTAAATGCCTCATTTTCAGGATCCAGTGATCTCGATCGGAAAATATCTAAACTTAATATTGAATAATATATACAGGGGTTTTTTAAACTTGTTTCTTTATTTATGTAAAAACTGCAATAGAGAGAAATATGCAGTTTGCGGGAATCGTCTATTGACGTAGGGGCCACAATTGTTGTGAATTTAATGTGAAGTTCCCATTCACCCCCTTTCTCCCCCTACCCTTACCTTAAAATTTTTTAATTGCAAGGTACCCCTTTTGACATATCAAATCTGAGGGCATGAAAAAAAGAAAAGGAATGGCGCAAACTAGAGATCTCTATGACATTTAATTTTTCGCCCCTTTATTTTAAGGTATAACACGTTTTTTTAAATGGTTGTAGCTAAAACGGTAAGAGCTAGCAAAGGTTTGAAATAATTTTCATGGTTAGGAATTAAAATTTCTCTAAAAACTCTTAAGCGTTTTCCGAAAATCGCACTCATTCACCTTCAAAAGTCGCCCTACTTCTAAAATTTGTAAAATGTCTCGACTTTTTACGATTTTTTTGATTGAACAAGAATGCCAGCTAGTCACACCTTTGAAAAATGCTTGTTCAATAAAAAAACCAGAATGTTTCATGTAGCATATTAATAATATATCTTAGAATATGTAGGATTTATAGCACAATATCTTACAAAATATTTACTATCACCAAGTATTTTTTATGAAAATATATTTATTTGTTAGCTATTTCCTGTCGCAATTGGTTGTTATTCTGGTTCTAAAGTACACAGGAGGAACAAACGTTTTTCTCGTTCGAAAAAGTGTGAATGGAATTACTGACTTCGTAAAATTGTTACGTTCTGGAATTTGAGAACAACAAAACGCCAACCCATCGTGTTTAAGGTTTTAGTTGTAAGAATAAGCAACAGAGGTAAACCTTTGTTTTCCGCGTCCAATAAGCAAGACTATTGTACGGTCACCAGTCACCTTAGGCCAACGTACTAATGAAACCTACACAAACCTGTGAAATATGGTTCTACACGCATGACAATGTATCTACAAAATATAAAATATTTTACCAACCTTTTAAACGAACCCAGCAACAAAATATTAATCCACTTCGATACTTGGTTGTCAGTAACAAAATTAATAGAACATATTACTGTACTAACATTGAAAGTCTCATTTCCTGAGACGCGCCTGAGGTTCACGAACACAGAAAATGAGACTTTCGATGTTAGTACAGTCAAGGCGAAACTGACCTCTTGTATGTAAGTTGTAATTTTTTATATGGTGGAAGACCGGCAAAGGTAGGCATTTTACAATGAAGAAGACAAAAGGTTGCATCTATATTATCCAGTTGAAATTAATGTTTTATTACATTAGAGCTTATTTTACATTAATTGAATGAGAATCTCACAGAATATAGGTACTGTCAAAATTCTATTTCCTCTAATGGTTTATGAAAGTGAAAATAAACTGAGTAATCTTCTTCTAACCTAAATAGAAAATTTGGAAACAATTATTTTCTTTGACACCGGCTGTCATTTAAAATAGCTCGAATTAATCATCTAACAAGGATGTTGTTTAAATTGTTGTACTTTGATATGAGCCGAGTAAAATGAATGAGGTTCATAATGCATACAGCATTTTGGTATAAGTTTAGTTTACTTGTCTCTGAAATTTTGGCTGATTATCTAAAATCTAACTTTGGTATATTCTGGAGCCATTGAAATAATTTTACATTTCACCACCAGGTTTAAAGTTTCGAACTTGGAGTGTTGTGGTTTAGGCTAACTTATACAACATGACAGACCTATATTGATACTACTAATAAATAATTAAATACTCATAAATGAGTTATTATGGATCAAATTGTATGCAAGTTTGATAATGATCTGGCACCCAAGCTTCTCTCACTATTTAAGCCCAAAAGGACAAATTCTAAACGTACTATTTTTTTAAATAAATTTTAAATATTTTTTTTATTATTCTAACTAACATTAATTACCACACACATAAGCAATGAGACCTGTCAGTGCGTGGACGGCCGAAGCCAGTCCGAGTCGACGGCTGTTAGAAACCCTGCATACGTCAATTGTAATACTAAGTAGCCAGTCTGCTTTGGCTTCTCCAAATCATGTTGTTTCTTCAAACTCACTTTCACGCTTCTCACTCTCGTTGGAACGTGTTGCTTGCATTGCGTTTCTTTTGCATAAGGAGGGTCGGAATTTTAACGATTTTTGTGAATTAACGCCAATGGTGGTGCTATTTATTCGGGATGCACCCAATAGAAATTTGTTGGACGTAATAATAAGTTGTGTTTGTGTAATGGAAATGAATCATAGACTCATCAACGTAAAAATATATATACAATTGGTAATTTAGTATTATAGGCTACCGAGCATACCTAAACCTAACCCTAACCTAACTTAACCTAACCTAAGGGTGGACTATATTTAGGTTATGTTAGGTTAGGTTAGGAAGATTTTGTTATGAAACTAATTTATATCTCGGTGTTATACGAAAGTACCATAAAAGTGTATGATTATAACATTATATACGTTAAACTTGCAGCTTTGTTGGTTTACATCTATCAGTAACGTGTCCCTGTGGAGGCTACTGTCGGGGAAATAAATATGTGCACTCGAGTTTGAGTCTAAATATCTCTGAGATGAATTATCCGATTTTGTTGAAACAAAAATTAAATGTAAGCTTGTTTAAATAAATTTTACGTGGTAACAATTTAACAAATTTCCGTTTACCAGAAAAATTTATATAGTTGAAAGATTCTAAAAAGTACCGGTTTTTAAGAAACTCTGCACTAACACTGAAGTTTAAAAATTTATTGTAAACAAACCACTTAGCCAATCTTTCTGAAACTTTTATGGCTTATTGGTAGGTTTATTGTTAACATTTCCATGCATTTTAAAATTTTTACTGACAATGGTTTTAATGCTGCTATTAATTTTTGAAACGTATGCTAACATCGTTAATAAGACGCTAAACATTTCGTTCAAAATACCATCGTGTTTGTCGTGACACAAGAAATAACACCAATATGACAGATTTATAATAGTAGTTATTTATATAGTAGGTGGGTAGGGGGCCAACTTAACCAGAATGCCCAAAACTTGGCATTGGCTCGTCGTTTTTTCAGTAGTCAGCTACGATCTTTGATCAGCTATGAAAGCAATACGGAATATAATTTGTAGAAATAAATATCCAAATTAAGATCCAATAATGAGCTTTGGGAATGTACAAGAGTTTATTAAACAGGTGTTCTTGTTAACAAAAGGATACTTTACAACAGTTTTCTAGAATTTAAATATTATTATTATTGCACTTGTATGCAACGGATTTAAACCAATAAATATGTTTTGTAATGCTAAGCACTTAGATTTTCCTCTGCCGATGTTATAGATTATATAAACAACGTTTGTATTATGCATAATGTATTTCATTCTGATAACATAATTACAAGGACTGTTTTTAGAGTACTTCAAAAGACACGTTTCCTTTGGTAATATCC
The DNA here is from genome assembly GCF_028750875.1 of Macrosteles quadrilineatus. Taxonomy (NCBI): domain Eukaryota; kingdom Metazoa; phylum Arthropoda; class Insecta; order Hemiptera; family Cicadellidae; genus Macrosteles; species Macrosteles quadrilineatus. The sequence continues at coordinate 76,396,807 of NW_026542602.1, read as the reverse complement.
GGTTGAGAAGCATGAAAAAAGGTGTGTTATTCCATCAAAGTTGACACTTAATGATAATCAAATTGTATCATATTTGTTAAAACAACTTCAAATTCGAAACAAGTAAAACCCATATTGTTATCATAAATCGTTTGGTTGATTTAAGAATGGGCTGTTTTAATTATAATTTATCTAGTGATTTTACTATGTGTGTAATTTTTAAACATGACCTAACGATTCTCCTAGTGACTTTTCTTATAGGAAGTACATTTAATGAAAACTTGTATTTTGTAATATCGCTGACATAGGTTAGCTTAAAATCCTCATACATAACTGTAATTTTTTTACTTTAAAAATACAAAGGCTACTAGAATTTGTATTGGTGCATTTTGGTCTTACGACGTAATAAAAATAGTCGCACTCATAACATTGGTAGAACAGAGTATTTGCCTGGATAAATCTATTTTTGTCTCAGTAGCTATTTTATTGGCACTAAAGAAGGGGTGTGGCTGCAGATGGAAGAGGGTAAAATTATTGGTCGCAAAATACCCTTACGTTCTATACGCTGAACAAGTATTTGACTCTTTTATAGATTTCCACGTTTTTTCAGAAATCTTGGTTTTGAATAAGAAATGTGCATAGGGGTTATTGACAGTCTGTATTTCCTTCTTCAGAAACTTTCACCAAGCCAATCCAAGCCCTGTACAGTAAAACATATACTTAAAACATATACATACACATAAAACATATAAGTCTGAGTGAAGTAAATGAGTCTACGTTACAAGAGACATTCTTTATTTTAAATAGCCTACGTAGAAGTTTATTTACTGTTTGACATCAATCATAATCTTATGTAAGGACAGTTTGTATAGTGTATCTAAAGATATGTGAGTTATTTATAGCTTTTATGTAAGTTATTTTCAAATTTAAACTTTCAATCCATAGACGCTTCAACGAGTAAATATTGTCAATATGAGAATAAATTTTATAAATGGGCTGAAGATGACTCCAGTGTGAAGTCGAAACTAGTTTCCAAAATGCAATCAGCGATATAAACAGCACTTTAGTTCTTTACGTCGTTTAACGCATCATCAAAGATCACATAAATGCAGATTACTCCCATCTATAGTATTGTTCACAATTTACAACAATTTATGGTGTGATCAAGAAGCTAAAAGCAATAAAATTAAGTAAATTGTAATCCACACCCTTTGTTATATACCAGACAAGTAGCAAATTACTCGTAATGTGGTCGTGATAGATCTTGAATAAATTTAAAAATAGAGACATGTTAATGTAGTCTTTCGTTGGACATAAGCACTCCTTGCAAGTTTCTTAAGACAATCCATTATTTTGATAAACCTACAGGAAAGTAAAAGCAGATTTGCCATCCTTATAAGCCGCGTTTACATGAGTTTCCCGGAAAGGCTACCTTCCTCAAATAACTTGAATCGGGTAACGTGATCCATTTGGATATACAAACTTGAAAATAAACGGTATACAGGTGAACAGACAGATGTGTATAGCAGCAATGGTAGATTAAAGACCATCTGGACCTAAAACCTGTTACCATATTAAGTATTTTACTACTAAGAAATTACAAGGAAAATATAATTGAAAATAATATGTAACCAGTATATGTACCTGAAAAAAAAATAAAGTTATTACGTAGAAAGACTAGTTTTATGTGCGTGGGAAAAACGTTTTGATATGCTGCAGGTTTAAACCTGCCACATCCTTTACTGGGACGACGTAAAGCAGGCTTACCAGGGCAAACACACGTGCACTAAAATACACACACTTACACACGCACACAGTGACACAGACTAGTTGATATACGCCAAGACAGGTTTACTACCCTAGTCTTGGTCAATATCTGCAGTATTAACTTGGAAGTCTCTTGAAGGATTGTGGTTACATTCAAGTTAATATTGTCATAATGGAAGTTTTATCTGGTCATAAAGGTCGTTTGAGAGTCAAACATTTTTGAAAGAGCTTCTAAAGTTTTGCGGGTTCAAATCTGTCAATTGCCAATGACTTTTGCCTGTCATATTTCCTTGGCTGTGTCATATTGCCAGTGCTTGTGATCACTCTAAGCTGTAGGTCCACAGTTTAGAAACGCTTTAATAGATATTTGTCCCAGATTAGGACAACTTTCTGTTTAATGGAGAGATCTTTCCACAAAAATCAATACTAACTACTTCATAGTCCACGTGAGGCCGCCTCAAGCGCAAGGTTGATGTTTATCATTGTTGATTTAAACCCGCATGTCGTTTGTTAAATCGATCCAGTTAACAGAAATCGGTCGTACGGTTTCTTAGAAGTGTTTATTGTGGTTCACATTATGTACACGCAAATTTTTAGTTTCGCAGAAAACAGTTGGCTATTTATTGTTATTTATCACAAAAAATATTGGGACTATACTAGGGGCTAAATCACTCAAGTTTTGAAACATTTTCACACAACCGAACAACAAACACGCCTATAAATAGGTTACCTATAAAAATATAACACAAAATATCTCCATTTTACGCCCTGTCCAATTGGACTGTCAATGTAGTCCTAAATGTCAAAAAATAAAGAGCATGGTTGAGAAAATTTACTATAACAGTTATTTAGTAAAAGTCTGTTTTTATTGTTGTACATTGTGTAGACGTTTTGTATGAATTCATTTGCCCAAAGTATTTCCTCACTGTTCAAGCTGTACAAACTAATAAGATCACTATGCAACTTTTAAGCGTTTTTGCATACACAACCCTCGCGTTAGAGTCAAATCATGTTTTAAAGCTTTTTTGTGCAAACTTAGGCTAAAAAGTTTGTAAAATATACTATTTTACATAAAATCTAAATTTTCCAAAGATCCGTGGAATTTTACCCGGTGATGTCTTGCTACATGGCGAGGAGATATTTAAAATGATCAGAAGTATGAAGTCACAATCTTCAAATAACCAAAGAGGTTATAAACTTGTTTATCATCTTTTAGGTTTAACCTCTTTGGTCGTGTCTAGTCATAAAAGTTCCACAATAGCAGGTTATTGCGGAAGCTACAGTCAAAACCATAGTGTCTTAAATCGACCAATTATTTTCAATACTTATTTACTGTTCACTTTTTTCCTCTCACGAGCACTGTTTCGTGCCGATATAACCTTCTAAGCCTCTGTGTATATTAAGTTATTTTTTTTATATAAGCAACCTTAAAAAATAAACCACTCTCTAATTTCAGATATAATTATTCAAAGTAATTAATACACGTACACATAATATGTCTAGTTATGAGAATCCCAGACGTCAATGCTAGAGGGAATTATTCGATCCTTGGCAGATTAAAAAAAATTTGAGGGCCTTGCACAACTTTTCCTTAAGTTTAGTCTCTTACAAATTAACTTCTGGTATTGAAAACAGAAAGAAGGTGACTTGGTATTTATGAAACAACCCCAAAATGACAAGTTTGAGGTTATGTCCTGTTTACGTCATAGTAACGTGACTGAGACAGACACGGTGGTCCTTGGTCCACGTGCTTTGCTTGAAAGTTTAAGTATTGTCCAATATTAATTAAATATCTTGACAACACAAATGTACAACTACTTTTATCTTGTTAAGTTTGAATTTCAAATGGATTTTATTTATGGACTGTTTATAATATTCATTGGTTGATTTAAATTGTCAGTCCTAAAAATATCAAACAATTGTTAACTATTTTGATATTTAATATGTTATTGGGTTATTCAAATGTTAATTTACACATACATTCAATGTGTACACAAAACAGCTGCTTGTGTACATTAGCAAATTAAATTGAAAACAAGCTAAAAAGCAGTTTTCAAAATTTCGGTCTTTAAGTGAAAACTATTTCAATTTTGTAGATTAGTTTGTTTGTTTAAAGGTGCAATATGACGAAAAATATAGTTCATCACACTTGAAAAAAGTGTCTTTTCAGCCCTTGCTCATTTTCCGACCTCGGCTTTACATCGATCGTAAAACTGGAGCCCGGGTCGAAAAAAGTCACTTTACGCCCTATTGACGAAATATACATTATCTACATCATCAAAAAACTGCCTATTTTATGTAAAAAATGTACTACCATCCTGAGAGATGAAAATGTACATTTTTGCCTCGCCAGACACTAAGTTAATGTTCGTGAAAGTATGTTCGCGTCATAACACTGTCACGCACACTTTTACATAATAACTAATATCTCGCTATTCAGCACGGCATTATGGGTAATGGTGGAATGAGAGTTAGTTATAGTCATTTGACTTCTTTTGTAGAGTGGAACAAGGTGGTACTATGAACATAGGAGTACTTAGAAAAACAAACTGAGAATATGTTCTAGAACTATATGCCCTAGTTTAATTAATAACTTGAATGTTTGGATAAAGTATTATTACTGTTATATTGTTGGTTATAATGAAACGTTGTGTGAAACTGTGTTCAACATTATCATTACTTTTTATACAACAATGCGTATTTTAATACAGTAATAGGTTTTGATCAGTAGCTCACATGTTTCCTTGTGAAGACAACATCGTTTTTGAAAAGTCGTAAGCTTTAAAATGCTGCCTTAAAATAGTTTGAAAATGTGTACTAAATATTAAATTTACTAGTTCAGGGATCAAAAAAACATATATGCGGGCGTAATTTAAACTGGATGCAATACTACTGGATGCACTCCTGGACCTGGATGCAATATGAGTGTAAAATATGTGTAAATAATCTCAGTTAGCTTCGTTAATGATTGTTTCTTTATCCAGGACGATTTATTAGATAACTTCTTGATCAGCATTGTACGTGTTATTAAATTTACGGAAAGTAAATAAAGAAACGTCTTATAACACTTTAAACATATGTATTTACGCCTTGTTAACTCACAAGACGGTAAATATACTAAATAACTTCTTGATCAGCATTGTACATATTATTACATTTACGGAAAGTAAATAAAAGAAACGTCTGATAACACTTAAAACATATATTTACGCTTATACTGTTACGTACTCACAAGACGGTAAATATACATAAAAGATAGTAACACTTAAAACGTAAAGTAAATAAAATTCGATTTCGATCACCACTTACTATCTTTTATGTATATTTACAGTATTATTTTATTGAGTAACAGTATAAGCGTAAATATATGTTATAAGACGTTTCTTTTATTCACTTTCGGTAAATATACATAAAATAAAAGAAGGTAAGTGGTTTATGAAGCGGAAATATTAAGCCTCTCATCGATTTCGAGCCATTGCAAATCTTACTTTTCTCAGAATTTAATGGTGAATGATGTACGAAGAATATTATTGTAAAATCGGCCAAATCAGCGATTGGTTAAGTTAAATCAGATCAACTTTTATAGACAAAATAACACTTTGTTATTTTTTTTGTAAATTGTATTCTTTTAAAATTAATTAAGCTAGGATATTGTGATCAAAACACTACTATTGATAATCGTTAGCCTCATCACAACAATAATCAGCTTTATAAGGAATTCAATCAATCAAAATCAAACAAACTACATCATAGGCGATGAAAAAATGTTTAAAACACTAATCGTAGTTCAAGGTGAACATAAAACCAAGTTAAAGCTCTTTACCATCAAAGACGCACACATTTTGAAATAGCTAGATATATATATATTCTCAACAATCATCCTTAAATACATTTCTGTGATCGTTGATTTTAATTGAGGCAAAACATTAACATTCGCAATACAAACTTTGTCAATCCGTATTTAAGATTGCAGGCGCATATTTCAGAACGTGTTACTAGCAATCGATGATGGAAACACGCAATTCGACACACGAAACCACGTGACCTTTGCTGCATTGAGTTACATGCCGGATATGATACGACACGCGGCAATATGACAACTTTGTAAATATGATTTTCCAATGTATGATTACATTAAAGACCTTGGCAACGTAATATTCTTTTAACAAGCCTGTTATTAAATGTTTTATATTGGGCTAGCCCTGTAGACCTGTTGGGAAGCGAACTGGTCTAGTAGTAGTGCGAGGGGCTTCCATCCGGTAGATTCGAAAGCGCGGCAGTGGTCCGAAAGTGAGAACTCCGAAAGTCACTAGTTCGAAACATTTCGTCCATCCAGGAACTGGTCCGAAACAATGTGTGCATCCAGACACTGCTCCGAAAGTTATAAATGCCGATAGTCACTAGTCCGAAAAGATGTTCACATCCCGCCAATCACCATTGTAATGTAGTTTGGCCTAAATTAAGAGGCTTCGTTGTAAGGGTTTTAGCCATTTAGCCAATTACTCTTAATTATGTAATTTAGTTATAGGATAGTGAAGCAATCCTCTAGGTCCAGCCGGAAGCAATGTATAACACCGGTAAAAAACAAATACATTCGTATTCATTGGTAAAAATGTTCCTGACTAGAACCTAAGTTAACACCCTAAGATGTCCTAGGAAATTCCACTGCTATAGACCTCACATATACGAACACCACAGTAAAGTCTAAATGAAACGTCACAGAATATCCAAAACTGGTCTAACGTTTAACGAATCATAAACTATTTAATATGATCCTGATCTCTGATGTTATGAATAGGCCTTCTTGCTAAAGCCTTTAAGCACATGTATCAACTATATACTTCGATGGTATCAACAAGTGCTGACTAGTTGCGTTAAGTGAAACATTGTTTTGACGTGAGTCAAACTTTGATGGTATCGTGGTTGCGACTAAAATAGTCCGCAAAATTAATTAAACGAGAGGTCGTCCAGTGGTCGAAACTCGACCAAAAATATGTAATGTACTCACTTATCTATTTTCACCCCACACTGTAAATAAAACATGTGATTGGAGTTTCCTCCATTTGTTTTGATTTTCTGTTTATATTTCGTTGTTATTTCGTAACCAGCATAGCAACGCATAAGATCCATGTTAATTTTTTCAAATTTTTAAACTCATTTTTTGTGCTTATCTTTGAGCCTATTTAAATTTATAAAGGGATTCTGCACACCTACAGGAAAATAGCTTTCCAACGGTATGCGTAGATTTTCCCTACGATTCACACGAGCTGAGAAAAAAGGTTTTAAAGAAACATGCTTGCCTATTAATATATAGATAGACTAGCAGTTAATTATAACTGGAACAGGGAAGCAAGAATCCTATTCTGGAAGCTATGAAACTAAAGACTGTCATAGAAGTCCTTTTTGAGGGTGCTTTCCAAATGTCTAAGAAGACAAAACTTAATGCAGCTAAATAAAATCTTCATCAAAATAATTAACAATTAATTGTTTGATATTTTTAGGAGGGACGATTAAAATCAACTAGGGTTATGCATTCAATGGTGTACATCTATCTATCTATCTATATCTATACTATTATAAAGAAGAGGTGGTGTCTGTGTGTTTGTATGAGCTAATCTCAAAAACTACTGAACCTACTGGGCTCAAATTGTACACAAATGAAGCTACAGCTCCGAGGATACATATAGAACTATTCCCGCATCGATATTGTCCTAGGGCTCTGCCCCGTGGGCTTTCAAAAATTTGAGGTGAGAGATTTAAAAGTAAATATTAATTTATGGTATCCATGGTAACAAAAAACAACCCTGCAAAGTTTAAAAATGTAAACAAGCAGAACTAACTGTCAAATGAATTTTGATTTCACAATTCCACACAGCTGCTTCAAACATATTAAATACTGCACGAATATTAGAACAGAGAGGGTAAGGATAATAAATTTTAAATAATGATGTCACTAGCCCGAATGTAAACATTATTTAACATTACTTAAATGGAGCTGTCAAACCATATGTTAATGTAATTTCTTTAGTTTATGATTCTTTCAGTTACTTTATTTGTTTATGTTTATGATCTATTATTCTGAGTTTGTACTAATATTTGTGAAATGCTGTAATAATATTTTACAGGGAATAATTCGTTGTAAAATAAATCATTTATGGATATAAGAAATAATTAAGATTCTATAATCATTGCCAGGCCATTATCCTGAGTTTTATGAGGTTTATTTTTTTTATTCATTTCTGTGTAAACAGCAATATAATCCCCCCGCCGCAGCAAGTCTATGGACTGAGTGAATTTCCATTTTCCTGATTATAATTTCACTAAAATATTGTTGTATAAAATTACCCTATTTTCCATATTTATTTATATTTTCCATATTTATTTATATTTTCCATTTTTTTCTATTTTTCGGTTTGTAACTGTTATGTTGATTTTTTTGTTTACAGTGCAAACCATTAAACACGTTCCTTTACTGTAGGTACCTTAAAATCTATCATTGGTTTTGTATCGTAGGTAGCCTAAATAAGTATGAACGGTATTAGTTAACCAAAACGTACTATTATCGAGTTAAGTTGTACAGTTATATTTTGTTTCTGAATTAAATGGTAGGAGTGATACCATTTGGCATTTTCAAAGAACCAACATTATCTCTTTTGCATGTGACAAATACACTTAAATAAATACTAAACCGATAAGGTTGAAATTTGGTGTGATGATAGCTGACATTCCCGATTAATATATAGACATATTCTTACCTCAAAAACACTTTTAGGATCGGCCCCAGTAGCTCTGGCTCTGGATTTTCTCATGTTAGCCTTATGAGTATTCATATTAAGGGAATAAAAGAATTTTGTCAGCCGTTTCAACTGTACAAGTTGGTTCAATGATATTAAATAGCATTAAAAGTAAGGCTTACCAACAAGGTGCAGCACTATTATGTTTTTTGCATTTATTACAACAGCTAATTTGAACCAACTAACAACAAAAAGTTGTGGTACACGATGAAAGCTTTAATTTTTCTATGGTTTAGGTGCAGTTGTAGAAAATTAGGGCTATGGTAGATGTGTGCTACACCATAGGATTCCGTATAAATTTAAAGACCAAATTTCCTTAAACCGTGTCCTCTCCCGTAACTGCAATAAGCATTTTATACTTCTACTAGCTGTACCCGCGGGCTTTGCCCCGTTTTACTTCATAAGTGAGCTCGTTCGCATGGCTCAATCACGACCTGGTTGAAGTTCGTTCGCTACGCTCACTCACCTTTAGGTTGGAGCTCGTTCGCTGCGCTCACTTGCCTTCAGGTTAGCTCGTTCGCTACGCTAACTCGCCTCCAGGTTGAAGTTCGTTCGCTACGCTCACTCACCTTTTGGTTGCAAATTAGCTGTTGTCATAAATTTAAAAAAATAATAGTGCTGCACCCTGTTGGTAATCCTTGTAACTTAAATGCTATTGCACATCATAGAACAGAACCAACTTGTTTAATTGAAACAGCTGTTAAGATTCATTAATTCCATTTAAATATGAGTACTCATAAGGTTAACATGGGAAACTCCAGAGCCACTGGGGCGGAGCCCGAGAGTCCGATCAGAATAAAAACAACTTAGTTTTCCTATTTAATGCCTAAAGAATCAGTGTACCAAATTTCAGCCTCCTGGGTAAATGGGAAGTGGGAGAATTAGTGATGAGTGAGTGAGTGAGTGAGTCAGTGAGGGCTTTGCCTTTTATATATATAGATGCCAACCCCGTACGAAGGACGGGTACTCTGCTAGTTATACTATGTGTGTAGAACTATTTATACAATAAGCTTCAATCGATACATACAATTGCTCACTATCGACGTTTACAACTGAGTTGACAACAAACAGCTGATTTTTACTCCCTATGGGCTAAAAACGCTCCCTATGACGAATGACGAAAAATCATAATTTGAACAACTGGCTTTAAATTATGTTTTTTCACACATTGGTTTTACACATTGATGTTTCTCTCTTATGCTAGGCTGGATTTTAAAATGTGTTTTTCACTATAAGTAAAAGTATGAAGTGAAAGAAGGACTTTAAGTCTCTTATAGCGGACGTTGTGGTTAGAAAAGTCAGGTAAAATAAATGTTTATAAATGGACACTGGGTCTGAAGCTATTTTATGGGTAGGCCCAATAATAAATTATATTTCACAAATCGATCTGTACTGTTCTTTAAAAATTGATATTTTACAAATTTGGTGAATAAAAATACAGATAAATCCCCCGTTGAAATGCAAATATGTTTTTCTGCAAATATTAGAAATTTAAATTCGAACGATATGTTGTTCGCTGTTGTTGACACTTAAACAAAATAGTGATATTCCTTGAAGAAGTATTGAACACCAATCAAGTGAATAAGGCTGATATTTTCTAATTTAGTTAAGTCGAACTTTGCTGGAAATCGGTGTAAACCCAAATCAGGGTAAAAAAAATTGTCATTTCGTCATACAACACAACAGTTTCAAAATTCTCACAATTATTATTGACATTCCTTCCAGGGAAAACACATGTCAGTATGGTTAACTATTAGTTTTGTTCTTTGGTCGATAAAATCGTGCACGATATTGTGTTGTAAACTCAATTCTTTTTGTGATATTGTTACTACTAGAAAATTGAAATAGTTATTTGTGTAACTAGTGGGCAAAGTGGCACTTTGCTGCACACGAGAGCAATGTTTACTCGAGTGATCTCGAATGATTTCGAGTGCAGCAAAGGCCTTTTGCACTCGTGTTACACATTATATTTTTCCTGCAGTCACTATAAAGCATATAAATAATTAGTCTTTCAAACACTATACAACACGTTTTTAGGTTCAGCTGGCAACACAAATAGGTGCCATAGAGAAAGTAGTACCCGGTCCGTATTACTCCGCTATTTTTTTCTGCAAGAAATGTGCTCCGCGACTTGAGAATATAGTTCCGTATGTTTTTGTAATTTGAAGTGGTTCCGAGCCTAAAAAAAATGCTTTAAAGGGGTTTTCTTGTTTATTAAGATCGTAGGAATGTTTTAAAAACGTTTAAAAGAAAAGTCCAGAAAGTTCAGAAATACCAAACATAAACACGAAATGACAGGTTAAAGCGTAGTTATAATAGGCAATCAGCTGCTCATAGTATTATTATCTTTAAGTGATGCCAACCTACAACGTGCATAATAGAACCACGTTGTTTTGTGTTGTTTCGTTGGAATCCTGATGTGCGCCAAAGTATAAACCGTACGACAAAGTATAAATATGCAGCAATTAGCAGCTTTCTGTACTATAAACAGTACAAGGAAGCCAACTTTGTCGGGTGACTGTAGGAAAAATACTTTACAAGTTAGTAAAATTCAAATAGCCCTTCAAATATATATATGTTTGGTACGCTATGCAAACTTTGTTTACACTTACCTCCACACATTTTTCTAACTCGCGTATGTTTGAATTTCAAATCTGCTTTTAATGAAAATAGATGTCACTAAACGCAGGGTTTCCTGTATAACCTAAAAACGGCAGCATCCACATCACTTCCAAACTCATAAAAAAAATTATATTTCAAAGTTACAAACTTATATACAAATTAGTATATACATACAAATGTATAATAATAATTTCTCATTACTTTTTAACAAGAGAATGATACAGAGTCAACGTAAGTCCCTTCCAGAATCGTTAAAGGACAAACTGTGTTGTTATTGCGTCCCCAAAATAAATAGCTTCCTATCGTTCTTGGAGATCCCTGTGTTATTTGTCAAGCCCTCTAGTGTTTAATTCATGTCGCACAACGTCCACGCAACTCAGCTCCCAACGTACAAATAAAGAGTAGTTTTTAACAGTTAGTTCTTTGCTGTTTCCTTAATATCTCCAACAACCACTAAAACATTTTCTTAGAGAAATATTGTGCTTGCATTCAAATATGGACGCTGGTTTGATTTCAATCGAGAGATTTGTTAATGTGTTATGAATAAAGATCCTATTTTGTTGTTAGGTAGTGACAAAATCAAAGTTATGTACCTTTCTTTTAAACAATCCTATTGCGAAGATAAACATGCACAAAATTAAATAAAGTTTATACTTGGTTGAAAAAAGGCCTATTGCTTAGTATGGTAGTTTATTTTTTATTTTGTAACTTTATTATTGACATACTGAAGTATATATTGTATGTTTCCTGAGAAAAAGCTCTTAATCCACAAATTTTGTAATTCAAGCAAACCTATACATATTGCTATTTGACGCCCATTGGTCCCCAAGATATTAAAAGTGTTATTAAACACAGTGTCTTCCATGTCATTGATTTCAGAATAAATATGAATGTCTTTAGACCGATTGTTTCTGTGCTGCAATTTAAAATCTTTGTGAACTCAATTTAACAGCTTATGAGATTTTACAAAACAACAATTAGTTATGGCAAGTTTAAAATTAGTTTTATTAGTCTCTTGTTTGAAAACTCAAAAATCTACTAGAAGCTTTTTTTGACTATGGCTTTTCTTTGAAGGGTGATTAATATATTTTTTTAGGAAAATGGCCTCAGGAGTTGCTTGTAATGCGAACATGTTTTCAGAAAGAGAACTCCAACAAAATATTAGAGGAAAGTTGGTAAATCTGCGGTAAGAACCCCATATACCAGAAGATACCAGTTAATTATGCATCCAAATACAATTAGTTGTTCCCTAAAAGTTCTTTAATTTTTTTTTTGCATACGTTTTTACGCCCTGGCATAGTCGCATGCCGGATAATTCGATAGGATCTTTTTCAAAAGAGGGCGGCCACTTTTTTAAACTGTGAAATAACCATAGGTGATAAAATAATTCTTATAGGTTAGGTTAGTTCATAGCTTTACTAGCACCTTTTGTATTAACTGATTAAAAAAAATCACAAAAAAATCAAAAATCACCTAACTTAAACTGTGGGTTATACATAGTTTAAATAGTGGTGGCCCTATTCTAAAAAAGACCCATTTGACATTTTTAAACAGCCACCATTCTAAATAAACGGTATCAAAAATCTGGCACATACCTTCTCCCATTAGCTTGTCAACAACTTGTAATATGGCTAAGCTGTGGGAGTAACTATGAATTTTATGGGGGGTTTTATGTGAAAATTACATAAGTTACAATAACTTTTGAATCGAAATTCTTATGGCAATGGGATTTGTACAATCTTGTTCAGAATTTAAAGGGCTAAGTTATAACATACTAAATTTTCATCAACATCGTTTTGGCCGTTTTTGAGAAAATCGGGTTTTCCGTTATTTTGTGGGTTTATATGGGAAAATCACCATTAAAAATCGAAATAAAAAATACCCCCGCCGTAGCAACCCTGCAGACTAAGCAAATGTGCACAGGCGAAGACCGTACAGTGTTTACGTGTTTTGAAAAAGCTTACAAAATAGGATGTTTCATTTGACTACAAACCTTAAAGGATTTTTGGTGAAAAGCGAAAGGGTGAGTTAGTTATGTATTTGTGGATGGGACAGCAACAACCTCGGGGTCATCGGCCGACCCGCCGTGCGTGTGTATTGGCTGGCAATATGCTGAGAGTGCGGCAAGCTTTGAGCATATCAGCTATGATTTGGATTTGGGCTGTTGCTCCATGCTCCCTTTGTTATAAATTAGCGTATTGAAATGTAAGCTGGACGTATGGACGTAATACATTTAGACCATTGACTTTGAATACCGTAAGTAGACTTGTTATCCTAAAACTGTTTTTGTGTCGTGTTTTGTTTTGACGTTTGGATGAGCTGATGGTGACAAAATTCTAGTTTTAAAACAGTTTTTGCTTATTTAGCTACAACTACAGAGGATGTTTTTTTAGTAATTAGATCGTTCAGTTTTTAGTTTTGTTTAGTAATAAAACAATAATAGTAAACAACATAACGCCCACATGGACCGAATTGACCGAACTATGAACTAAACTAAAAATTGTCTTCAGCTGATTCGTAACGACAAATTTATAAAGGAAAATGTTAAATTTTTTTGATATCAGAAACTAAACGGTACTTTCCTGTTAAAGGGAACATTCATTATTATCGATGATTTCTTTTCGATATATCGATATTTTTGTTTTCCATCCGATATATTGATAGTACCAAATTGAAACATATCAGCTGACAAGTACGATATAGGATACAGCAAAAAAATATTGTTCAGTATCAACAAACAATTAAAAAAAATTATATTGAAATGAAACTGTTCTAAACTAACCTAACCAACCAAACTTGCTGTAACATTTCAAAATTCCGTTTGATAGCCTATTCCCCATATGCCTTTTCTGTTATCAAATGGAATTTTGAAACGGTAAGTTAGCCTATACAGCAAGTTTGGTTTCATGTCCTAATCCAATATATAGGCTATTATTTTTGCCTAAACAAGGTTAGTTCTTAATTTGTATTTTAAATGCGTTTGAAGATATTAAAACAAAAGGATTACCAATCGTGAAGTAAAAAATATCGATATATCGAAAAGAAATCATCGATAATAATGAATGTTCCCTTTAACAGGAAAGTACCAAATAAACTTTATCATTTTAGGTTATTTTAAAAGTCTCCTAAAAAAGGGGTCTGAACAATAGATGTTAGTAAAATGTTGTATTGAAATCAACACATATTGATATGCAAATACACATATATAGTGACTACACTTACACTATGCATGTCAATAGATATAATAGTCAACAATAAAAAAAAAAAAAAACAATATAACCAGAGTAAAAATACAGTTGAATCTCAAAATATTATTTTTAGTATTGATGTCTGTTGATTAGTTTTATAACTGATTAGTTTTAGTGACCTTTTGATGCGACCTGGCGATAAATGCAGAAGTGTATGGATAAATATTGATATGCTACGAAACGAATTGGTCCAAAAATACAGCGGCAAGGCATGTATCTATAGAACACCAATCTCGTAACAATATTGTTTGATTATGTTTGAGCCTATTGTTCATCCGCGCAATACAATGTTCATGCCAAATAATACAATTCGAATAATCCGATGATTATGCACTCCAACTATCCTATTTCAAGTAGTTTATATAATCTGCAATATAGCTACAAACTTGAAATAAGCACAATAATCTTTGTATCTTGTGAAACTGTGTTTGTATTTCAACATGTATTAGAGAGATAAAATAATATTGGTTACTAATTAATTACTAAATTCTACATGGAGTTTGGTGTAATTATTATACAATTTTGTCTTAACCTAGAGAACCCACCAAATTCATCAGCTCACAGATTTATTTTTTCGTAAAAAGGCCTAAAATATCAGTTGGAAATGTGCCGATTGTTGCCTACCAGTTTCAACGTCTTTACTATACACCTGAGACTAGACAACATTATATTAGAACATGAAAACATTTACAGTTCGATCATTTACAGCGGAGAAAAGAATTATAAAGAGTTATGAATAGAATCTTTTCTTTGAAAGCTACAATTCACACTCTTGCAAGCAACACAGCAGACTATATCTTGACTCAAGTCTCACTATATTATATGTGTTTAGTATAGTATGCAATTATTTTTTTTCATTTCCACGACCAGTGGCTAGAGGCAGGCTGCCGTGTGGCGTGTCGCTGCAATGCAGTCCGTCTGGCAAGGCTGCGGTCGATATACTCCCCCCTAAATTCTCTCTTCTCCCCCTCTTTCTCACTGTCAAGCCGCTATCCGCTTTATTAATTTACTTGAGAATTACCCTTGTTTAGAGACAATGATGAGTTGTTGGTTTCATTGTCTACGGTTCACGAGTTAGTTTTTCTCAAGTGAGACCTTTGAGCATGTATAAATTATTCAAACGGTGTTTAAAATGTTAGGGAATTTGAATAAAGGTTGAATTTCCTTGCCCGTATAGCAGGATGGGAACCCAGAGCAGAGAGTTTATTTTCATGGCATAATTGACGTGTTTTCGAGTATACAAAAATTACTGGCGTTGGTTGGAAAAAGTCAGATGAGTTCTTTAATTCGTTGCACAAAAATAAAGCGACTCTGCTGCTTATTTAGCAGTCTTATAGATTTCATTATTACTATATTTATTGCCTCCCCCCCAACACACGCATACTGTATTTTTAATCATTTCTTCAATTAGAGTCATTTTATAAAGTATGTAATCAGTCGTTTTGGTTTTGGAATGAGTTTTTTTTATTATTGAAATATTTTATTAACTTACTTAGCTTTCCTTATATATGAACAGTTGTATTATAGTGAACAGAGTAACAAGCCAAGCCTGATCCAAACTTTCTTTTAATTTAGGAAAATGTGATAATATCTTCGATTGAAGACTCTCCCTTTCAACATCAGTTAGTTGCTGACTTCAAACGAAGAATAAAACCATAGACAAAACATATCGTTATGGAACAACAAAACATCATGACAAAAAATATAATGACCCTATGCAGTTAAGAAAAATCCCAACTTTCCTTCTTATTCTTCCTAATGTGCTGTCTTCTCTAAATTTGTTGCTGGTGTCACTTGTCAAAGCGGAAAACTCAACTTTTAATCAACAAGACAAGTTTAGTATTATTGTGTAAATAACAATGACGCCGCCTAAGTTTAAGTTATTATTTGCATTATTTTTAAACCACAAAGTTAAGAAATCACACAATTTTAATCAACATCGTCGAAATAAACATCTTATCTGGTAAATGACTCAGGAGGTGGTTCCCGGTTCACGGTTTTAAAGATTGAATAGGTACGTGCTAGGTATTTTTGGCCTAAGTTAGGTATTAATTTATATTTTGGTAGATAGATAATACTTTATAGTTACATTAGACCCTAGTAATATAATATACCAAAAGATTTTTCAAGTGGCTTAGGTAATCATGGAGACCTAGGTATTATAATAAACTAGTTAACTTTGGCGTTGTCGTAAGTTAAATCCAAACACAAAAAAAAAACAAGTAGGCTAAGTTAGGCTAAAATAAAATCTAGAAAATCTGAGCTAACCTCATTGACCATTATAATGTACCCAACTTTACTAAATTCTAATAAAACAAATCTCTCATAGAGTTCTGTATTAGTCTTAACAACGAACTCGTTTAGACATTCAATCAAAGACTTTTTCTAATAACTTTAATAATGTATTCAATCAGTCTATATTTCAAATTTGAAATGCGTCAAAGTCGGATTACAACAAAGCTTATTAATCTTAATAGTGAGAAGGAGTTCATATGAGGGAGAGCCACTTAACAGAATGGAGTGGCCCAGTTAGGACTACGGACTACCCTTGGGGGTTGCATGAACATAGAGCAATTACTAACTGTAGGCGACCTTGAGCGTCCATACACTTCTTCTGTAAAATATATTTTTTTGTTTTAGCTTGTACTTAACATTTTAAGTTGCTGTGTGTTTAAAATGTATGAGTTATAAAATCACACAATTTATAGTACTTTTCCATCATCTCCCCCTACCAAATTTTAATGTAGGCCTAGGCCACATTTGATTTGATTGAGTAAGGTTCATGACTTGGCTCTCAGGGTCCGACTACGACTCAGACATAAAACGGAATGCTATGAAGACCAAGTTTTTAGTGTTAGTGTACGTTGTTGTCTGTATGACAAAACCTGTCTCCTGACAATTGGCTACCTGCTGGAGGCTAGCCAATAACTTAGTTTAAGGCCCGGATAATTTCTAGGTAGACAAAGAGTCAGAAGAAAAGCTCTATCATACAGACTATAACTTATCCGTGACCGTGGAAGCCTAATAGTTCCTATAATGATTTTTTTTAAAGAGGTTGGTGGCCTCTTTTAACCTTGCATTTGCCCGTCCAAATAGACTACAGATCTGTTCGTGGATCGTATCCAGCAAATCAAGGGGTGAGCCGGTACAGTACAAAGGTGAACTGTACTGATAAAATGTTTGCGGCAGTGACCAGGATCCGAACATACGTCATTGCTGCCTTGGGCCCAAAGTCCGTGACGCTACCAACTGAGCCACTGACTAACCTAAATAATAGTAGGCCTGGAGATAGTCATGGTGGAAGGAAAAAGCATATAGGTGTGCTATTCCCGTCATATGCTGACATCATTCAGATTTCACCATAAAAATTATAAAAACAATAACAATCAACAAACAACAATATCTTTTTTTGAAAAATGGTCTATCATTTTTGCTGTGCCATCTTAGTTATGTACTTGTTCAACAGATTTTACATTCTAAGTTTTGTTTACAGGAAGCCAAAATGTCGTGGGTGCCGACTGGTTAGCAGTAACCTCGGCCTAGCGATCTGTAAGTATTATTTTTGAATACAGTAAATTTATATAAGAATATTATTAGGATAAAACGCAGGACCGTGCCTTTACCAATATTTAGTTTTCAAATAATATATCTTAACCCTAATAAGAGAGGTGTGTGGCTATCTAAAATAAAGAGTTAATATTGTAAGATAAAAAATTAAACTACTTTACCTTGTCCACTTAGGGAGGGATAAGGAAAGGCTCCCAACAACACCGAAAGTCACATCAATAGACACTGCTAGTGGTATTGAATTAATCCAACGGCAATTAACTGTTGTGATTACTGTACAAAATATCAAACGCAACAGTGGCGTAGGAATGGTTCTTGTGCGCATATCGCTTGCCATTCTAATTGACAATCATAGGCCTACTAAGAATATATTATAAATCTGAAAGTTTGTTTGTTAGTTTGTACTAACAATTCCCTTTAGAAAGGAATTGCATCCTTAAAGGGTAATTTATGAAATAATTGATAGTTTTGCGCAAGGTTTCTCGTCATGTTGAACATTTTAAGTATGGTTTATGGGGGTATGACTTTTAGTTTTATCAAAAGTTCATGGGTACCGGTACTTTGGGATTTATATATGGATTAAGAAATGGCTGTTTTACGTTTTAAAACACGGTTATTTTTTAAAAAAATTTAAAAAATAATTCTTTGGGAAGCCAATTTTTAGACTTAGAACCTCATATTTGCATCACCCATCACACTTCATTTACTTTGTACTTAACTTACACCAAAAAAATTTTGTCACACTGAGTACCAAACACCCTTTATATACAAATATAATAATTTGAGCAAATGGCGTTTTTTGCCTCTGGGGACATCAAAATGAAAAACTAAATCGGTCCCGGACCTAGGTCTTACCGTGCCACCTAGGGTAATAGCTACTTTCCTATAGGGAAATTCGCTAAAATCCTCAAATCCTAATCCTATTGTGCTCTAATCTTTGTATTCAATTGATACCAATTTGAGGGTTTTCTTTACAGAAGCACAATGCTCTCCCCGGGAGAGGGGGGTTGCCTTGCCTAGCACAGCAGACAATGTCTATCGCCTCGGAGGACGTATCTGAGGAAGAACGTAGTCTTTTCCAGCCCTTCACTCGCGAGTCGCTCGCCGCCATCGAGGCTCGCATTGCTGCAGAACATGCCAAACAGAAAGAATTGGAGAAGAAAAGAGCTGAGGGAGAGGTTGGTGTTTTTATTACTCATGTTTAAAACAGGTTGAACCATAACATTGAGATAGTTTTACTTTCTTTTAAGTTATTCTACTAATGTTTTCCCATGGGTCGAAATGTTGAGATTTACATTGTGAAAATGTACAGTACCATGTTTGAGTATGTAGCTAATGTCAACCATATAAAACATCAAAGACGTGACCTTGATGTGCAAGTGTAAAATTTAAAGTTTCTTATTA
The DNA here is from genome assembly GCF_028750875.1 of Macrosteles quadrilineatus. Lineage (NCBI taxonomy): Eukaryota > Metazoa > Arthropoda > Insecta > Hemiptera > Cicadellidae > Macrosteles > Macrosteles quadrilineatus. Next base: position 76,377,426 of record NW_026542602.1, on the reverse strand, counting down.
TTTTTAATGTTAAATAAATCTTAATCATGAAAAGTTGTAAAATCTCTGTATATGTTGCTTACTAGCATTGACTTTGGATACTGAGATAGAAGTTAAATGATATCATAGACAAAAGAATTAAGTATAGACCGACAGCAGTGCTGCGATATCATATATTCTGGCGTCCGCTGCTAGGAGTGCCGTTAGTTTTGGCACACACCGTTACAGCGTCAAGCGCTAGCGAGTGTTGCCATGGCAAGTTGGTAGTTGGAGCCAGGGTTGCCAACTTCTGGAGAATTCCCCGGAATCCAGGGAGTAGGAGTTTGTTCCTTTTCCGTGTTTTAAAAATGTCAGGGGATATTTGAAAAAAATTGCCATTTTCGTTAAAGTTAGGGGATTTCCGAATTTTGGACTTTACCCATATTGAAAAGTGGGTCTGATAGGTTGGTAGCATTTCTTTTGTTAGGGTGGTAGTGCTGTTAGCAGTCTGTTAGTCGACGACAACAGCGAATCGACGAACACTGAGCACGCTCTAGTGTCATATCGTGGAACCTTCCTTTGTCAGTCTAATTTGATTCTTTTGTCTATGTTGATATGAACCAACTGCATCAGTTTTTTATTCATAAGGAGTTGAGGACATAGTTTAACGTACTTCTCACGGAGTAAGCTACGGTTTGAATTTGATTTTCTTGTGATTTGATTTTTTATACCATGACAGTTGGTGGGGACCTAAAAGCAAAAGATACAGTAAGTTTTCTTTTCAGTAGGCATTTTTAAGGAGTATAAGGGATTTGACCGATCCTTTGTCAGGGGATCAGGATATATGCTCTTTTTTATTTGAAAAGCTGGTTACATCTTGAACATGGAGATGGAATGTCTTCTTCACAATAGTTCACCTAAAAGTCAAAGATAGTAAGCAACTTAAGTGTGGAGGATTAGTTAGATATGCGTCAGGAGTAAATGTCCTGTAAAGTATGTTTAATATTTGTGTACAGTGAGAATTTCTTAACTTTGATCGAACAGACTGGACACTTTTCCAGCCACAAAAATAAGTTTTTTACACTTGTAGGCCTATGTGTTGTGATTAAGGAAACAGATGATTTTTTGGATGTAGAGTTTTTAGCAATGGGTCGATTACTATCAAAATCCATAATTAAATTAGCTGTAATTTGTTGGTGTACTTTTTTATAAGTTAATTGGTAAGTAGCTGTTTTCAATAATACTGTCTTGTCTCATTTTCATATTGTGTGAAGTGATCCATGAGTCATTCATTTATTGTCCAAATATGGTCTGGCCAGAATCATTATTTTTTAATAGTTCGGGTCCTACAATATCATTCTCTCTTTCTAAAAATATTGAGAAAATTCAATCAGCAAATACAGTATTTCCGTTTTAATATTTGTAGAGCAGTTTGTGTGTGTGGTAAGAAGGGCAAATTATATTAACTTTCCAGTTTGCTAAAATGTTGTCTAAATCGACGTAACCCGACTCTTTTTGTGTAATGTGAGTAGTTAAATTCAGGTTTAATATGTTGTCAATTGTCAAGGATCAGTGTGAGTGTGAATAGTTTGTTGGAATTATTTTCCAGACATAAGCGCTGTCTATTGCTTACCTTGCCATTGTTGTATTTCGTCATGTGTACTAAACATATTTACAGAATAATACCAGTTTGTACAGTAGGATACACATTTTCATATTTTAAGTCAAACATATTTGGATGTCATCGACTGAGTGTCTTGCTTATTCGGTGCATTTGCAACTTAAATAAAGAAATTACTATTAATCAATATATAACAGTTTTAACGATCAAAAGCCACTATTTAATTGAGTTAAAAGATTTATAACATTCACTAAGAAAATGTAAGTATTTCATTCAATACTTGCATTGGTTTTGTTCCTAGTAGTTTCTGAGATCAGTAATTGGCAAGATACTCGACGTCACTCATGTTGTAGTCAATGTCGCCTGCAATGTCGCTAAAGTCAGTCCACCCTGAATGTCTACCTAAATCTGTCTCCCCCTCTCTTTCCCTCTCAATTTCTCTTTTTTCTATCACACACGTTCAACGTTTCAGGATTTTGGACGGAAGAAAAAGAAAAAAGAAGTAAGCTATTTTGTAATAAACCCCGTCTTCTTCCACCCTCTGAGTTGTTGCACCCGGCTTAGATTACTGGGATCTCTGATTCGTTCTTGAATCTTGGATTCAAGGATTCGAATCTCAAATCTTAAGTCCTTCGGGAACGCTTCTGCTTGTAGGCCCCTAGCGCTTCCTGGCATCCCGTTATAGAATAGTGACTGTAAGATAGTTTGTAGCTGATCTGAAAAAGGCTTGACTCTCTAGCAATAGGAAGACTAGTTGTTTGGTTGTCAACCATTTAGTTGTTAGGAACCGTGATGTATTCTAGTGTATTAGAGCCTTAGAGTCTTTACTTTAGAGGAAATTATTAATAGTTACAGCAGCCGCCCTTAAAAGTAACAAATAGTATTTTTATAAATTTTTTTATTAAAATAGTTTTCAAAATTTGAATTTACCTACATTTTATACTGATTTAACTGTACTTTTGAGTAACTTAACTTGCTCAACAGTATTTTCTGTGCCATAGGCTACTACTTACTTTTTTTAAACTGAGAATTATTTTCTCAATGTGAGTAGCCGTAATTTTGTGATATAATTCCCACACTAACGCTTTTACAGTAGATGTATTTGAATTTTTTTTTCGGAAACCCCCTAATAAGGTAGGTCAATATTTTTTTTAAGTCACTATTGAAATAAATTAATTACAGAACTTTGATTCTCCATTTTCTGGAAGTTTAAAACTGTTTATGAGTTTAATCAACCTATACCTATATTTTCAAAAAACATTACTTATTACATTTACGCCAGATGCTGTGCCATTGACTAAGTATAGAGACTAAAATCGGTTTTTGATAGCTAATTAAATGTAATTATTTCTATGAGTTTTTTTCTGGTTTTTCATACTTGGGCTACACTTTTATTCTACTAGGTGACATTTATTTGAAAATGTATCAAACTTTTTTTGTTATTAAATTTCTCATTGGGTTTTCAGTGATAGTTCAATTTTTTTTATAAAAAAGTTATAGGTTACTTCCACCTTATACATAACCGGGAAAACAATTTTTAACGCTGTAACAGAGATTCGATACAATCTTCCCTGAAAGAACTGGAAAATGTAAGTCAAAATAAGTAATCACCTGCAAGATACAAAGGAAATGTTACACTTACACATTGCAAAGTAGATTTGTAATGTTACCATTATATTCATTTATGTCAAGATATAATGTGATGTAAAAATCTGGTTAAAAAAATTAAAATTGGGAAACACTGAGTATAAATCAGCCAAAAATAATTGCTGTTTAGTTTTAATTTAATTTATTATCAAACCCCTTAGTAGTAAACATTTAACAATAACAATTTCGATGTAAATAAATGTATTATGTTGTTGCAAGATTTAAAATTTATTGAGCAAATTTCAAAATGTTCAGTGACATGAGCATTAGATACTTTCATTCATTTGCCGATTTATTTTACACTGACAAGAAACTGGAAAAAATCTTTTATCATAAAACCTAGCTCAGAATATCTTGTTGGGAAACTTTCTTCCAGAGCTACAACCCTGTCCATTTCTAACTTTCAACATCTTCACATAACTTGTTTTGTTCATGAATAAAAACCTCTGTGTTTTTTTTTAACACGCCAAATTTTAGAACATTCATCAATTCTTCAATATTCTTTTCAGTAAATGAGTTTTTGAAACAGTTCATCTTGATTTTTTTTTGTGTGGAAACTCAAGCAATTTCTAGAAAAACTGCCAGACTTATGAATTCTCGTCTCCTACAGTTACCTAACTAGCATAATACATTTTACATACTTATCAGTTAGCTGTTCTGTAGTTTCGTAGGTGTAATGTTTTGTACTTTTAGCCAAGTTTCAGCGGGATGCCAACAGTTTGCTATTCATGCTTATTTTCAGAATTTACAGAAAGCAGCTGCTGCAAAGTCACAAACACATGCTTTGCAGTAAAAAAATTATCTCTTGATAAAATTTACACCACTAATATATTTTGCACAAAATATTTAGACGTATTCCTTCAAGTAATTGTTTAGTCACGTTCAATACAATGTGTCAGATATTTACTGAATGTAGTATTAATTTAGACAACCACATGTTTATCATAAAAAATTGTTTTTTTAATATTGTTGCGCTACAACGGGACCGAGTCCCTATCCGGATAATAATTTGTGTTCTAACTTTGTCCCGACCTGGTGGAAATACAGATTCCAAATCCCGAAACATTGTCAATTTTGTGATTTACTAATCAGTTATAGAAAATGTCTGCATTGATTTTTTAAAGGATATAAACCTTCAATTCCAAAAATAATCTTGAACCAACAAAATAATGTTTCCTATGCCAAGTTTAGTCATATCATTGAGTATACACGTATATACTCAATGGTCATAACTTATCATTTTGACCCTAAGTTAATGTTAAGGTAATTATCCAATCTCTAACATGTTACTATATTTATCTTACTCATCTTATTAGGCTTTCAAACATTGTATCGCCAAATTTCTTCTCACATAACATGCACATGCAAATTAAATAAGTTTATGAACAACAGGGGGCAAGTATACAACGTAACACGTAATTTCACACAAGCCAGACGACACTTTTGCAGCGTTCAACTCGAAGGGGTGCTGTGTGCATGTGCTTGAATGCTTTTGCTTCGTAGATAGTTATATTTTTATGGATACCAGTCTTTCAAGATATTTTTCATAAATTTGCCTTTTGTGCGCTTTAAAACATCAGCATTATCACCGTTAAAAACTGGAAAAATTATATACAACCGAGAAGCCATGTGCTTGATTTGAATTTGGAGTTCTTTATAATATTTTTTTACTTGATTAATACTTCATGCACTTAACTGCAATGTGAATAATAATGAATTGTGTCCAAGCTAATAAAAGTTTTATTCCTATTTTTATTAACTCTTTATATAATAGGGCCATTGAATAAAGACATTTTATTTGAAGAGTTTTTATTTATAACTGAATTTGGTTTAAAACATTAAGTTTTTTGAATGGCATTAGAAAATTCTATTCAACTTATTACATGCTGCATTGGTAAGTGTTGGTTAGTCTCAGTTTTTCAATAGATTTGAATATTCTACAGAAATTTTTTTGTCCCAATGTACAAATATGTTCCAATTACTCTACAACCCTACTCAGGAAACTATTAGTTGTAGAAAAGCTTTCACATTTACAAAGAAAATGAATAAGTAACTTTGAATTTAGTCATCAGAGGTATATTTTATTCAGTAATTGGTTTTAAAAGACTAAATTGCTGATTGTTAATCAAATAATCCTTAAGTAGTACACAATCCCTTTAAAAAATCATTTCTATTCTAAACTTGTATTCTTATGTAAACAACCTCTCAAGTTTTTTCTAAGGAATATTTATTAAACTTCTTGAAAGGGACCTAGCTTACTTAATCTGCGCTCATGGATATTGTCTAATTGTTAGGTATTAAGTTTTAAAACATAATTGGAATATTTCTTGAGGCATGTAGAACAAGCAAAAGTAACAATTTATTTTTATTTTTGTTGTAAACAATTTTTCATTCATATTGCAACTTTTTATCACGATGATTCAATTTCTCGTCAAAGTACAAAGTGAAGGACTCTGGAGATGTAGAGGTTCTGTTGAAGTTTTGTCCGATGTTTATCGTGTGGTTTGTTCATTTTCCGCAGGTTCGGTATGAGGACGAGGACGAAGATGAAGGGCCTCAGCCCGACCCCATGCTGGAGCAAGGGGCCCCCATCCCTGTCAGGCTGCATAGCAGCTTCCCCCCGGAACTGGCCTCCACTCCTCTCGAGGATATAGATACTTTTTATCACAATCAGAGGGTGAGTTGTCATAGTCGGATGAAATCAAACTGCCCATGTTTATCTAGAAGTTTTAGCACAAAATACTCCTCAAAACTGTATAAAGCGTAATTAAAAAGCTAGTGCTTAAAAAAACTTGTTTGAAGAATTTACAGTTTTTAGATAATGTGGGGATTTATTACTTTATTTGTGATCAGTGTAATATTCTTCAGCTTTAAGAAAGGCAAGTAAATGAACAAATACTGAATGTCATGGCACCTCAGTTTTTAGCGATTTTTATGCCATCTCTATGAAAGGCTTTTGGATTTTTTGCATAGAGGTGTAGTAATAAATTAATGTAAATAGAGGTAAATGTTAACATTCTTAAAATAATGAAAATAGGTTTGCTCGACTGCACGTAAGTTGAAAATTGTCTGGATGTTTATTTTTCCTTTTATTTGATCTTTAATGATGGTATAGCTTTAGCTATCAAAGCAAATGGTTAAAGGATAGTGATAAATACCTTCTTACCATAATTTGCTCATAAATAGTACCAGGTATGCTTTGAACACTTTTACAAATAAATATTTTGTTTCTGTCTGAGGTAGGTACTAAATATTTGTAACATGCTACAGTAATGACACAATGTGTTAATTCAACAAATTGTCATAATAAATTTGTTTTAGACATTCGTCGTCGTTAGTAAAGGCAAAGACATTTTTCGATTCAGTGCGACCGATGCCCTCTGGATGTTGGATCCGTTCAATCCAATTCGAAGGGTAGCGATCTATATCCTCGTACATCCGTTGTTTTCTGTGTTCATCATCTGTACAATTCTGCTCAACTGCATCCTCATGATCATGCCTACCACGCCTACAGTCGAGTCAACCGAGTAAGTCGTAGAAATGTACAAATCTTTAGTTTTTCTCATGATTGAGTTGTGTGACTGACTGACACTTATTGGCTACTAGCTGTTATGTAAAACGTAAAAAGTATACTTAATCACAGTGTTGTAGGATTTTCTCGTAAAATATCTTGTTCTTTCTGAAACAATTAAGAGTTGCATTCTTACTTGTTGTTTAACTACAGTGGACTCTTCGTCCAAACAATTCAGGATTGGACGCCTGTCTGAACTTATGGTAATCTGAACCATCAGTAGTAAATGAACACTATTTCACTACAACACAGCTTTGACTAGGAAAATTCAAAAGAATCCAAAGTCAATCAAAGTCCATGTGTACGATATGGACCAAGCAGTGCATCTGTGTGACTCTGATTTACTCGTAGGTGGCCGTTATAACTATCCAAAGTCTGATCAAAACAGATCTGAATGAGAGGAAGTCTACTGTATTCGTGTAACTTAAAGTAAATATAAAATGTGTACCAGTGATTTTCATCACTTAAATTTATCAAGGCTCAGCTGTTTTTATACCATTGATTTTGTTGTGTCCAGAGTTATCTTCACCGGCATCTACACCTTTGAGTCTGCCGTGAAGGTGATGGCTCGTGGATTCATACTCCAGCCGTTCACGTATCTTAGAGACGCATGGAACTGGCTCGACTTCGTAGTTATAGCATTAGCGTGAGTAGATATAGTCATAGAGTAGTCCCCTAGTAGACCCCTGTTTAATGTATATACCTCGAGGTCGATTGTTGTGATTCATAGTGTTTTATAACTTTGCGTCTCTAGTCAAAGGTTCAAGAAATGTGGCCAAAATTAAGGTTATCTATAGCCTTGAAAAACTCTGTAAAAAACTGAGGAAAGTGTGGACCAATTTTGTTATATCACTATATTAAAGCAAACTAACCATTCTGCTCAGTAATGTTGTAAGAGATGTTATATCTCTACTTAAACTTATTTGAAGTAATTCTTCATTTTTTAAATAATTTAAATCATACCTATTTGTAGTTGTCATAAATTATACTAAAAAATTCCTCAAAAATATTTTTTCTATATCTTTACCAATTAATACTTCCTTTTTGCAAATGTATTTATGAAATATATGTATTCTTGAATTTGATTTTTTTTTTATCTATTTGTTATTTTTTATTCTTGTATACAATTATTTTGCGCAACTTGAACTTTGTTAGTAAAGAATGTATGACCATGGCCATTCATCAAACGCGTTTCTATCATTTTCATGGCACTAGCCTTGGCTAAGACACAAAGTATATTACTATGAATCAACTAATAATTCCTTATAAACTCTATAATGTCCCGGTAGGCTAGGGTAATATTTAACTCCTGTAATTTAACATGTCACGAACCTTTTTTGTAAGTATGGCCCTCAAGAATTGTGTCTTATATTGGATTTGATAATTGTGTTAGTTATATTCTAATTCAATTGGGAATTTAAATGACTTACTCAAATGTGGTTTTTCAAGGATACAAAAAAATGAATGAAATACATGTGCAATAAGTCTGCAGGTGACAGAAAATAGAGACACCAAGATAAATAATTTGTACTACAACACTGTTGTCTTTGGTTTTGACTCTACATTCAATACCGTACCATTTCACTACCCACATTTTAGCATTTAAACTAATGAGAGATGATTTTGGATTATGAATTAACTACTTATAACATATTACCTCTTTACATTATTCTTATATTATGTATCTTAAATTAATCAAAAGAAACAAGAACATAATATCATTCACACATTTTTGGAACAGGAACAAACCAATTAATATGTATGGCCAATATTTGCATTCAAAAAGTTTTTGGACACCCTGAAAAGCAACCAATTTTTATCATTGTTGTAAAGTAGATTCTATAATTCTTCTATTATTTACAACTTTCTGTCTAAGTAAACCAAGAGTAGTGTAAGACTTTTAAATGTAATTTGAAACGTATTAAGTAGTTAGACTTGCATTGGAAAACTATTTTGCCTCATAAAAGAATTCAAAACTATATAAGACATTTATAATAATAATAATAAATCTTTATTTGTCGTAAAAATACAAAAGTATCATTGACAAAGTCGTAAGATGCAGTGCAACTGCCAGGTCATACAATATTTATTCACTTTTAAAACTATCTTAAAGGTAATAGCCCAATATTGAAGAGAGAAATGTATATATATACATATCGAAAAATGTACATAACAAGTTAAAAAGGTACAATCACAAATTAAAAACAGCAACTTCTAAAATGATAAAATGTCAAAGAATACTACACCTAAAACTGGACATCTTCACAACTGAAAAAATCGTCCAGTTTATAAATGGGGTGTCCGAACAACCATAAGTAAAGCTTTACATTTGTTTTGAGTTTCCTTACACGAAGTGCCGGATGCTGGATTAGTGTACTTGCGTCCCAAGGCCAAACTTACTTGAGCAGCCCGGTTAGGAGAATTTTTCTCACGATCAGCAAAATCATGAACATTCCCGTTATCTCGGGACATCATTATTGTCACTGGTGATAACGGGGACATCGTCTTCTTTGTCACCCGCGATCAAGGGAACACCAGATCATCACCTACGATTGCAGAAAAATCGTGTACATCTTCCATTATCTTGCGGACATCATTATTGTCAACATTGTAAAAATTGTGAACATCTACTACTGTGATCACAGGAACTTAATCGTCGTTACCCCTGATCACGACAAAATCGTAGACGTCTCCCGCAAATGGACATCATCATCGTAACCTGCAATCGCGACAAATTATTAATGAAAAAACCTATTTTCGCTTTAAAATTTGTACAAAAAGTTACACCCCACTTATGCTGGCGGCTCAAGGTCGTGGCCTAGTCAGCCTAGATAACTATGGCACTGCTTACAACAACATTTTTACTTACACTAGTAAATTTAACGTTAAACATATTTTGTCATCATAACAGTTGTTTGTTCATTTACATTAACCCTTATGTAGTTAACAAAGATTTTTATTTTCACTCAATCGAAGAATTCTTGATTCCACAACAGTTTGGCTCGGTTCGTTCCTGTTCCAAGATCATTAAAAAGCATGTGGGTTTTCACAAGAGCACTATACACATAGACTGAAAGTTAGTGCACTTCAATTCATTAAGCTGGGATCACATTACAAAAATTTAATTAACAATATACAAATTTAACGTCAGTGGTTATTGAAATATTATCTATAGACATAATGTTTCTGTTTTGTTAGACTTTTACGTGTCTTCTGAAAATATAATGAAGTTTAGAGGGAGGAAATTATATTTTAAAAAATACTTTTGTTCGACAAAGATATAAGAATAAAATTACCATCAGCGTTTTAGTGAAGAAAAGCCTCCAATGCAGGGACGGTAGTTATTCTTGGCTTTCTTTATAAGTTTTCTAGACACCTGTGTAGACAGGCCTACCACTTTAGGTATGATATATATACAAGGGCTTGATACTGTCACCTAGCGAATTGTCATTGTTAATCCCATGCAGTAGCCTATGAAAAATATCTTTAAATAAAGCAGATCAATGTCGACAAATCTCTTGTTCCAAAAAACTGTTTGACACATCTGAATTGATCCAGTGGTAGGCACACAGTTTTGTCTTAGTCCCTTCACTTTTTTAATTGTTAAGGGAATTCATCCAGTTAAACCAATTTGTAATTCGTTTGAACAAAATCTATCGATAATCAAAATCAAATATATTAAAATAAAAAACAAAATATACCAAAATTAGTACCTATAAATTGTGTTCCTGTAAAGTTTTAAGTGTGCATTAACTTTCTTCTCGCAAGCACTCTAGACATTTAGTTAAACTTAAAACACACTGCACTAAGCACAGGGGACATTATACATATCTAGAGGTTGAATAATATTATAATATAAGACATGATCACCACTACAGATTACTTCCTGACCATTATTGAATACTTGGGACCATGGGAAGATTATATTTTATAATTATATTTTATAGATTATAGAATCAAAATGCTGAGAGTTTATTTATTAATATGATACAGTACTTCCAATCTATAGTACCCTTGGAACCAATTAAGCATAGTTTCCGCTATTTTTTTCATAAGCCTAATTGATGGAATTCTAATAACAGTTACAGAAAAGGAATAAGTAAGTTAAATGATATAACGATATCACTATTATCTTAGTTTAGATAGGATTTTTCTAACTGTCCTTAAATAGTTAATTTGAATTTCTTAAAATCATCTTATTTGAAATTCTTATTTTTTTCAACTTATCAATCAGAATGTTTGCAAGGGTTAAGATTAAAACTTTTCAAATTTTAGTATATAAAAGTAATGTATGCATATCTACTAGTTATTTACCAAACGATTTTTAAGTGAATGAAAAATAAGGACAGTTAACAGTGATCCTATTTAGTCATTAGATTGGTTTCTCTTTCAATGTTTCGTGGTGAATTGTTAAGTGTTCAATATAATCATTGTTTCCTGTACGTTAGCTTAGTTCTAGGTGACGATTTTATAGGTCTAGCTAGAAGTTCAGAATTGTTTGAGTTTCAAAGCAAGCTACATAAATGTTATTTTAGATTAGTTTGTAATATCCAACTTTAGTTTTCCAAAAACTGAAAATTTACAACAACACTTTTTTACATGACAGATATTGGATATAGTTAGTTTAATTAATTGAAACTATCAAGTTTTGTTTACAAGGTTTACAACCATCAAGAATTTACATAGATCTGTTAACATCAATATAACTGGTTTACCAAAATTTTAATCACTAAAACTAATTGTATATAGTGTAAATGATTTTTGTCTTTTGTGAAATGGTATACTTCCAATTAAATTATAACTTTGAACATTTTGACTGAACTGTAGTCTAGGATGTTGTCTAGATTATATTTGATGTTTGTTCCCATTCTATGACAGTAGAGTAGAGGAGTTTATGGAATAATAAATTTATATTGTTGTTAGACCAGTTTCTTCTTCATAATTATTGTATATTTGTCCTATCAGGTGGCAATTAATAAAAGATATTTGGATTTTTATACCCTATATTTAAAAGTATGGCATTTTAAAAATTGAACCATGTTCAATGTATTTCAAGCCCCTAGTGTAGTTAAAGATTTAAAATATTTGTCAATAAACCTAAACTTTTATGTCTGTAGATTATGAATTGGTTTGGTAAGAATTAACAAGTAAAAATCTTCGCCTGTATCAAAGCCAAAAAATATTATCATTTACTTAATTTTTTGAAAGGTCAGCAAATAAATTTATAGGTTGATTTTTTTAAACAATATCTGAAATTTTTGTTTTTAACAATTTGGAAATACTCTAGACTGTGTAGTATTTCTTTTATGCTGTCTTGGAACCTTAAAATTCACTTATGTTAAAAGCTGTGAACTATATCACAGAAATAAAAACTATATGGATAAGTTTGCTTAAGAGGTCACCTGGTAGGCATAGGTAGTTTTTGCATGACCCTTTTTCTGAAATATTTGTATTCAAGAGAAGTCGAGTCTTAGTGAGGATAGTCCCCAGCTTTCCGTGTGTATTCTAGCTGTTTAGTCTCATTTCACTCATCTTAGATATAATAAATTTTTATTATTATTGAAATTACTGGTAAGAACGATCAAAAATGTTAGGATAGTTTTTGTCTCTAGAAAATAATTTTGCATAAATACTTGGAATATTTATCAAGTAATCGTTAAAAGTAAAATTACAAATCATATATTTTAAAAATAAAATAAGGTCAATTTTGGAGGATATAAAAATTAAAACGTAAAATAATGCTTATTTTTATCTAACAACATTAGTCAGGACCCTATAGTCGTATTGACAAGATTTTTCTTTTCCTTGCACGTTTCCCCCCCCCCCCAAGAATGCCAATAAATAAAGAAAAGGTGAAATTACAAAAATATAATTTTTTGAATACTTTAATAATCTCTTTAAAATTACACAAATCAGATTGTGAATGGTAAAAAAATTTGTATGATGTGGAATATACACCCTCTTTGGCATGACATACTGATGAAATTATGATATTTCAGATGCTCAGGAAAATCCTTTAATTTCCATACACCAAAGTATTAAGAATACCTTTGCTGACAGATGTCTAGATATTATTGCAAATTTTAGTGTAAACTTGGAACTTTTTTCAATTACACTGCATTGAAACATTTTTCAACAGTTTATTCGCTGCTTTATCTGACTCCTGTCTAAAACTTGCATAATATTTTTTTGACTTCTATAATATAGCCAGTTGGCTACCTATAATATAGTTAAATTTCTATTTTATCAATATTATGTTTAATTCAATAACCTATGTTTAGTTAACTTCATCTGCATCGGCCGAAATACACTCCATTTTCTAATTGAACTGATATTCTGATGTTTTGTACCTAAATTAAAATATCTAATATCCTATATCTCTAGATAGGTTAATTTGTTTATTCCGCTTAAATTTTAATTTTGTAAAGTGTTCATGCCTCTAAATCAACTTAATTTGGGTAACATTGAGAAGAGTAAACCGTTTTGAATTGTTACAAAATAATGTACGTGGTTTAAACTTTTAACTTGTCTCTTGTTACTAGGTTCCTCTACTGTGACAGACTAACATTTCACAGTTAATTTTTCCAGTTTCTTGCCTGTGTTTGTTTTTCATCTGAATATTTTGCTCTGGCTACTTGCAGCTATGTTACAATGGGAATAGATCTCGGGAACTTGGCAGCGTTGAGAACTTTCCGAGTTCTGAGAGCACTCAAAACTGTCGCAATCGTCCCAGGTAAGTAGTGGCTAAAAGTACCAATTTGTAAACTCAATTAATATACAGTAAAACCCCTCCTATCTAACCTTGGAATAATTGACTCCTCTGGATATTGGACCTAGGATGCGACCATCTATTTGCTTCCTGTTTGGGGCGATAACGCCGAGTGTGATCAGTTAACCGAAAGGCTGATGGGTCATGGGAGACGATTGCCGAAGTCGCAGGGACTTCAAGTTACGCTCATGGCTATTGCCGCGGTCACAGGAGACGAACACCGAATTCGCCGAAACTGCAAGTTAAGCTCATGGCTGTTGCCGCGGTCACAGGAGACGAATACCGAAGTCGAGGAAACTGCAGGCTATGCTCTTCCTGCGACCTTTTGGTCGTCCCGACATGGTCGGATATGAGGGGTTCTACTGTATAATTTGTAACTCTTTGCACCCAGTTGCCTAGTCACACTGGTGATTGGTTGTTGACGTAAAGAGCATGAAGTTGTTTCAACATCAGTTGTTCGTGCTGCTTGTGTGGCTAGTACATCATGGGGACTACTTCTCTCCAGTTCAGAATAATTTTCATTTTAACTTGACCTCACAAGAAACATTTGTGTACACATATTTTGATCAGTGCTGCTGGTTTTTTAGTTTCTATTGTTTTTATGTTGGTCTTAACCACTGGCCATCCGAGTTGTGGAATCATTTAAATTAATCTAACCTAAACCCAATCCTGTGAAATGTATAGTCTTTTGGATTACATTAGCCATTTCTTATTAAGGTCAATAGATCAGTTGACAGTCTTACAGAGTTATACCTCAACCTTATGTCTAGCTCAAGATACTTTTTGTCAACCATACTTATGCTACTCTATTATTCATTTGAGGCAAATAAAAATCTAAACAACTTTACATTCTGATTTTCACAGGTCTGAAGACAATCGTCGGTGCCGTCATAGAATCAGTGAAGAATCTGCGAGATGTGATAATTTTGACAATGTTCTCGCTGTCGGTGTTTGCGCTAATGGGGCTTCAAATCTACATGGGAGTTTTGACGCAGAAATGCATTAAAAACTTCCCTGATGATGGCTCCGCGGGCAACCTGTCGGACGACACCTGGTTTAGGTGGTGCAGTAACTCGAGTAAGTAGTACTTTCTTGGTGGTTACTGGGATCTTTTAAACTAAAACCTCTTGTTTGAGTGTCAATGGTTGAGGTGTAAAATTTTAATATACATACCGGTACATTGATTGAAATGTTATCAAGTGTCAGTTTTGGATCAACACACTCACAAGACTGAGTTTGATTTCAGTGGGAATGGAAACACAGTGAACTTCTTGGGATATTTTATTGAACTTACTAACTAGTAACTGTTTTAAAGAAATATATGATTTTAAGAAAATATTTTTTAACTCATGCTACATATTATTTATTACACTACTGTAGTGATGGTGGTGGTCAAAAATGTTTAATTAAAAACTGAAACCAAAACCTTAAAAATTTGAATTCCGAATATGAAATATGAACAGGAAACTTTTTATCTGGTTGATCAAGGTTTTCAAAAACCCAGGTTTGAATAAAATCATTATTATGCAATCAATCTCCTGGCCCTAACCTAAAAATATATATTTTTTTGAAACAGCAAACACTAAAATAAATTTAACTTCTGATACTGTCACCAAAAACATGAGATCAATCTTTACTTTAAAGTTTAAACCTATAGTAAAAATGATTTTGATACACAACAAAGACTTCACTCCATCTCAACACTCGCTGATCAGATCTCGAAACAAAACAAACACTTTTCAAAGTTTTGTTTATTTGGAGAACTTTTTTGGGGTTTTACTCCTTGTTTTATTGTAATAAACCACAATTATTGCCTTATAACAATTTATGAAAATTTACTCTTCGAAAATGTTTTGTACTTATAAACTTTTTGAAGACATGTATTATTTTTTGGATGTCTTCAAGTATGGAACATTGCATGGAATCAATTATTTATTTATTTATTTTTGAGAATTACGGTAACTATTTGAAGTTAATCAAAATGGAAGTGATTAATTATTAATAAAGCCAATATACAAAATGCTACTGTACCTCAAAAACTATTGTAGGGCAAAATACCTTGTTAAAAAGTACTTGTTTTCAGGCAATTGGGATGGAGAGGATAATGACTATCCCCTGTGTGGAAATGCGTCAGGAGCCGGGTAAGTCTGTAACATTTAGCTGGTCAAGCTAAATTAGTGTCGTAAAACTACAGTAGGCCAGTCTTAACCAACCCTGGATCAACCATGGTTTAGGTTATCCGCCTCTGCTTGGGCAGCCGGTATGTAGGTTGGTTTATTTGCCCAACATTTTAAAACTTGAATTGTGTGTTGTTTAAAAAAAAAATTCTGTTTTCAAGAGTAATTTAGTATAAATTGGTTTAAATACCTGCTTCTAGTAATCCAATAGTCGCAATTTCTGTCACGCAACTAGTTTCGACTTCATACAGAAGTCATCCTCAGGCGTCCAGTGGATGTTAAAATAATCACTTCATCAGAAGGTCGCCGATTCACACATGGTACATTCACACGCAAACACGCACACGAACACGAACATAGTCACATAAAAAAGGTACATTTACAATGATAATGAGGATGACTTCTGTATGAAGTCGAAACTAGTTGCGGTGACAGAAATTGCGACTATTGGATTACTAGAACTATTGTATTTAAACCAATTTATATATTCAACGTAATCCGGAGGCTAACATCAAAAATGAAAGTAATTTAGTACTGGATAGAAGAGACAGACAGTCTTTCTACTTTCTATGGTGCAGAAATGTATGTACACAATCAGTGGTGTAGTAGAGTAAGAACGCTTGAGAACGGCATTCCCACTCCACTCTTTCCAAAGAACAAATATATTAATAGGCGGGCCGTATTTTTCTACGACAATGGTGATCCTTCAATCTGCACCGTGAAATGTACGACTAAATCACTGTAGGCGATCACTTTGCGTACTTTTATTGTTACTTGAGTACAATTAAGCATTCAATTAGTTTTTTTATTAATGTAAATATCAATTAAATATTTATTTCTACAGTATTTTACATGTTTACCTAATTGCCTGTTTTAACCAACCATTATATGTTATCCAAAGGCCTGGTCCCTTGAGGTTCGGTTAAGACCAGATGTTCTGTATATGTTGATATATTTTCAGGAATAAACTGCTGACTGCTGAAAACTACTAAACTCAAATTGTTGATGCTTATGATAGTTTCATTTAATAACTGAACATTTTAATAATTTTGAGACCTTTTGAACAAATACATTTTTAAGTGTCTCATAAAATGTTCCGTCTTTTCAGCATGTGTAAACCTGGCTACACGTGTATACAAGGGTTTGGCAAAAACCCCAACTACGGATATACGAGTTTCGATACCTTTGGTTGGGCTTTTCTGTCAGCCTTCAGGCTTATGACGCAGGACTACTGGGAAAATCTTTACCAGCTGGTGAGTATTTTGCGTATCTGATTGGTAAATGCTCATCCTATTTTGTTTTAACAATAATTTACAAATAATATCAGTTCTTTGTCCAACAGAGTAGAAGGGGTTTGTCTGATCAATTTGGGGGGACTCACACTATAGGCTGGCCTCCTTGATGAGTAAAAACATTTTCCCTCTTCTTCATATAACAAAAGTTCTTGCAAAAGAAGTTAGTAGATATTGGCGAGGGGGTTGGTGAGGAAGTTGGCGAGGGTACTTTTGTGAAATCATCCCTGCCTTGCCATTCAGTGTAAACCTCTACCCCTACCCCAAGCACTGTCAATAACCGGCACCCTATGTTTTAGTGCGGCTAGATGTTAATTGCCCGTTTGCACAGAAGCTTGGGCCATCTGAACCTAATTTACCTTGAACCCAACAATTTTACTATATTTACTACAAACCGTTTGAGAAAATAAAATGAGAATTGACACCGATTGAAAGATTTCATTTTAAAATATGTTTCCTCTGTATATCTCAATGTCGGTTGATTGTTGACTGGTCTGATGTTTTCAGGTGTTGAGATCAGCGGGACCATGGCACATGTTATTTTTTATAGTTATTATCTTCTTGGGTTCGTTCTACCTAGTGAACTTGATCTTGGCCATTGTCGCTATGTCGTACGATGAACTCCAGAAGAAGGCGGAAGAGGAAGAAGCTGCGGAAGAAGAGGCGATAAGAGTAAGTCTACAGTTGACTCGGAACTAAACGATTTGTCAGAATAAATGAAAATTTGCAATGATGAGAAGGGAATTTTATATTCTTACGAGTGACGTTTTGAAAACAACTAGCAGTAGGTGACGAAAATTGAGCAAATCATTAAATCCTATTAATGTCAATAAAAAAAGACTATGAGTGTTATGAATTATAGTAAGGAAGCACTATTGTAGTGTCTTCCTCTAAAGATTATAAATATATTTTGATTAAACACCGAGAAAAGAAGGCTGTCGTCTACATTTTTGTTCATCTTGAGATTGAAACTTAAAGAAGTTACATTTTCAATTATTAAAACACTTTCTCTATAGGTATATTTTAAAGCAATTTATATAGTTATATATAAAAAATAATCATATAGTTTTTACTGTCCAAAATGTTATACCTAGTCAACTAAAAAAATAAATATTATGTTATAATTGTAGGAAGCAGAAGAAGCGGCTGTGGCGAAAGAGAACAAAAGAGCAGCAGCGGCAGCGGCGGCCGCAGCGAGAGAAGCAGGCGAGGTAAGATGTTAGGAATTTTATAAGATATTATCTATTACTTTTAAGAGGGTGGTGGCCTATTTAACCTTATGATTTCTCGTCCACGTGGGACTTGAGCTTGTACATGAAACTTATGCAAAGAAAGAGCTGATTTGTTACAGCACATGATTATACCGTACAGATAAATATACTGCCAATTATATAGCTGGCCTGGATTTGTAGTTGGTTGTGCTATCCAATCGCACATTGAATCGCCATTGCTACAGACTATCTGTGGGGTAATAACAACATAGGCTTCCATACTAGGATATCAAATCTATTGCTCCTAGTTTTCGTTTCAAATTCATACACTTAAATTGTTGATGTTCAATAAATTAAATGAACTAATGTTTCTTTGTAGGTTAAATAGTTTGAAAATATGAAAAATATCCTTTCTTTCTAACTGATCCCTCCTTGGTTGAAAATGCTGTGACATTTTCTAATTGTGTTTATAATGCCAGGGTGGACTTTCTACCATTTAGGTAAGCCTGCTGTTCCAACATTGTCCATTGAAATCCCAGGCTGTTAAGCTTGATCACAGTTACTTCCAAAGTAGCCATGAACTTAAAATTTAATCTAGTTATTTAAATATTCCATGTTGTCAACAGGTGGCGAGCGTCGCTAAGTCACCATCAGACATGTCGTGTGCGAGCTACGAACTGTTTGTCAATCAGGAGAAAGGCAATGCGGACGACAACAACAAAGAGAAGATGAGTATCCGCAGTGACTCGCTCAGTCAGGGTAGACCGTCCACGGGGCAGAAGGTGCGCAAAGTGAGCGCGGTGAGTCACACTCGATACACTCAACTTTGCTTAGCTGTGCAGGAAGTTGATCCTGAGAAAAGTCTGTAGTTTTATGGTTCAAAACTAAACCAAGTTGTCTTTATGGGAATAAATAGTCAGGAAGAAACTATTGGTATAATCAACAATGGTATACATGTTAGGATACCTAACCTATCCTACAATCATGTTCCATTCATATTTGGGTCAACTAGTGTAGTGAAGTAGTCAAATAGTAATGTAGTGAAATTCCAAGCTATCTACAGCTTTGGTTTCTTATGCTCTCAATTTCCCTCAACCAAATACGGAAAAGATTGTTCCATAGCCAAGCAAGTTACTTCTTTGACAAGAATGGTTTGACAATTCAAATACAGCACAGAGATTACATTGGTTGTATTCGTTTATATATCAAACAATAAAAAAAAATTAAAAACTGAATATTAAATTTATGTGGCGAACAAAGAAATTTGATAATGTTACTACCTCTGTGTATATAGCCAAACTTTTCATCCTAAAAGCTTTGTAAACTAACCAAACCTCAGTTTTGCAGAAATACTAAGACTTGTCAACAAAAGGGCCTGAAAATACCCCCGCCGCAGCAAACCTGCCGTCTAAGCGAATTTCCATTTGGCCGAATTGATTTTCAATTGATCTATTTAAATAACATTAGGTTTAACGAGTACCTAGGTTTGCTGCTACAAGGAAACTAATAAAGAAGTGTGTTTTTAGTAAAATATTGATAGCTTACTATAAAATAAATAAATTTGCCAAGTTTGATCAAAATATATCCATAAACAAGCAAACTACAACATTTTACAATATTCTCCATAAGAATAACATGGGAATTTTAAATTTACCATTTTTTTAGTTTTCTCCGTAACCAATAACCGTACAAAAACACTCTGATATACTGAAATGTTTGTTTTTTTAAGCTCTTTAAGAAGGTTTAGAGAAAAATTGGGAAATTTTGTGTTTTGAGGGTAAGAAGTGTGAAAAACCAATTTTTACCCCATAAAACCCTGTTCTCATGGTCCGATCATGCTGGATCGCGAACTCATTCAAGTTTATCCCGCCTTACACCTTCAAACCAAATTTCATCAAAATCGGATAAAAATTACTCAAGTTATCGTGTTCACGGACACATATATATATATATAAATCTATATATATATATATACATATATAAAAATTTGAACGAATGGTGTTTTTGGCCTCTGGGGACATTAAAATGAAAAAGTAAATCGGTCCCGGGCCTAAGTCTTACCATGAGACCTACGGTAATAGCTACTTCCCTATAGGGAAATTCGCTAAAAAGTAATCTATTCAACTTTAGTCAGATGCATCATCACAAATCATCCTTATGTTTCTCAATTTACGATAATTTACACACCACATGTTACAATATAAGACGTTTGTTTCACGCTTAGTCTCACAATTGTGTTTCTGTCGTCTTGTTGATTTGTTTGTCTGGGGGTAGCGCACATTCTTAGGCGTTTTTATTTGTTTTTGTTGGGGTAGGTGGCATTGAGAAAGACTGCAACTAAAAGCCAGTTTCATTTTGCTTACCAGGACAGCGATGCAGAGGTAAACGTGGTGAACTTCCGTCTCTGTCTTTGTCTCTGTTTGTTGTTTTACTGTCTCATTGTACACTTGCAACCAAGCACTAGTGATGAGGGATATGTGTGCATATCAAACGCATCTGATAGCAATCAAGATCTTGTTTGAAGAATTATTGTGGACATTCCATCAATGATAAGTTAAAAAGGGTTCACAACTTTTTGGGATGTGGAATCAGACCTTTCTAGTGGGAAGAAACCTAGGACAAGATTATTTAACAAACAGGGTATTCACCAATTCCTAATGTTTCCCACCAAAAATGGAATAAGTGAAATAACATTAAACACATAAGGTCATAACTACACAGTCTGAAAACTCAAGCATCAAGTGGGCCGGTAGTTTTGATTCATCTTTTATTTTTTTCTGTCTTTTTAATTTGATTGTTCTATACAATAGGTATTTTCAGCTAAAGAGTTTGTTTACTAATCATGTATTTTTCTATATTCCTTACAATCTAAATATGGGTTCCAATTTCAGATCCCAAAATTTTTTTCAGTGATGGAAACTGTCCCCAATAACCCATTAGGTAACCTAAACTCCCCAAGTCCAACAATGAATTTAACACATAATAAAGGGTTTGAAACTAGTGATGGTTTATAATTGACGTTTTATCAGAACAGTTTTTTTACAGTTTAACAAATGTTTTACATCTCTACAAGAACACCCCCTTTTATTTTTACAACATTTTTTTATCTAAAACCTTGTATTTAACTTACACTAAATTTAGAGGGAAATGTATGTTTATGTGTGTACATTACTCCTTAACTTGTTTTTTTTTTACTGTCTAAGGTGTGTAAGAAAGTTTTCCATTAAAATTGAATCATATAAGACAGGAAATAACAATTACTTATCGTGAAAACAAAAATATATTCATAATCTTCAGAAAACCTAATATTTAGAATTGAAAGAAACTCTCATAAAGTTTAATACTAGTACAACAAAGTATTTGCACAAGTAATTTTAAGCTTTACTCAGGTTTGTCTTGTGTGTCTGCTGCGAGTCTTTGTTACATGTGTTTTGTTGGAAACCTCACAAGGGTGTGTTTATGATAATTAATTCAGTGTAAAACTTTGCAATGAATCTGTGGCATTTTACTTTGTAATGAAGTTTACCAACAATTTCTGTCTTTGCCTCTCTCTACCTGTCACCATTATGCATGACTAACAAAAATTTAACTGTTGCTTGATGTGATGCATTGCAATTAAATGTTAACACCCCACATTCAAATGTGGCTTTACCTTGCTTTACTTGAACAGTGTTCTTCAGGAGATTCATAAACACTTTGTGATAATATGGAATTTTGAAATGTCTTTTTGGTACTTTGCTGGTACCATAATTCAGGCAAATTGTAAGGAAATTGGAATGAGAATTTTTTTGTTTTTAGGATTGCAGGTACAAACAGCCTTTTTATTGTTTAATGCACAATTTTTTTCATTGTGTGTAATTGAAAAGCTAATCTTTCTGAGCCTTACAAACATTCCAGTACTATACAGTACTACAGTACTAACAATGCTATTTAAAAAAATACCTGTACAAACTTTCTGTTTACTGACCTTGGAGGGGAAGGGTTTTGTTTTGATAAATAATAAAATAAAATAAATAAGAAATTTGTCGTAAGCTAAACATATCAGCTTAGGCTTTCAATTTAGGAGTGTTTGACTTCCTCTGCATAGTCTTTGTTTTCTTTGAATGGCGATTAGTGTCGACTGTCGAATGACTCATAATCCTTAATGTGCCTTATTTGTGATCCTTTAAGTGTTACATATTATGTGCTTTATATTATAAAGATTCCATTAACTCTTCTTGAATTGTTTCCTTAATGATTTTGATGTATGCATGAGGTACTCTATGATATTCGTATATAAACGTATTACTTAAACTAAGTTCTGCAATTTTACATTCTAATGCCGCAAGGATAATCACTACTCAGTATTTTCAAAATAAATGTTGATAAATATTTGCTAAGGTTTTTGGTGCTGACATTTAGGGTTGAATTGAAATCTTGGCTTTTATCAAACTTCACATGTCGTTCTGCAAATGCTCATTTCTTAAATTGTTATTTGATTGCACAGTTTGTAAATTGAGGATAGGAGAAGTAAGTTAAAAAAGATACAAACTAGTAAAAAATATCAATGGTAACTGTTATAACTCTGTAAAACATATTATTTATTCAATTGTAAACATTTTAGACCCACACATATCAACAGCTTGTCAAAAGGTTTATCAGTAATCTTTCACTTAGTTCATTTTATTTTTCACTCATCATCATTCATTTGACTTGCCTCAAGCAAGATACTTTGGTGTGTTGTAGTCGTGTTTAGGAAACATTAGACTCTTGTTCGGATCCATTTGGTACATACTTCAGACTCATACACTTATTCAAACGTACAGCTTTGTTTATAGCTACATATTCAAGTCTTAGACAATTTGAGTATAACTTTTTCATCCTTGTTTTCTGATATTATTTAGTATAATTCTACTAATTTACTAAAGAGTCTCGTTTGGTTCGCAGGCAAGTCTCAGCTTGCCGGGGTCACCGTTCAATCCACGCCGAGGGTCGCGAGGCTCTCACCAGTTCACGCTGCGCAATGGGAGAACGAGATTCATGGGTGGACCGCCTGGTGGAGATCGGAAGCCTCTTGTATTGTCTACGTATTTGGACGCACAGGTACCTCTTTTTACCTTGCACAATAGTCTCACAGTAATCGAACATGTATGAGATCAAGATCTCGTCAGATTATATGCGATTGAAGAATTCTAAACTTATCATAAAAATGACTCAAACAACTACCTTAGCTGAGAAATGAAAATATTTAGATGTGTTTTGTGCAATTTCTAACTCCAAAGGCATTTTCAAGGTTTTTCTAAGGGAACGGTCCAAACCTTGCCCTTATTAATATCTAATGTTTAATTTTTCTGTCTAATAAGTACATATAGATAATCTGTAAATGTTTCATGTATGGATTTAATTTTGACAAAGCACCTATTCTAAAAGTTATGACATGTATGGAATGTTTTGTGCAAATAAAGTATGTCTATGTCTATGTCAAGTTTCTCCGAGGGAGAGTGGGTAACGCTTTTCTCTGAAGCCCTTGCACTATGCAAATGACACCATACCACCCCTAGTTTGTGATACTGTAGTTCTAACTGAGAAACAGTGTGGTTGAGTGTGTTCCACTTTTCTCAGGAGCATTTGCCTTATGCTGACGACTCAAATGCGGTGACGCCCATGTCGGAGGAGAACGGCGCAATCGTTGTGCCGATGTACTACGCCAACCTGGGCAGTCGCCACTCGTCGTACACGTCACACGCGTCGCGGCTCAGCTACACGTCACACGCAGACCTGCTGTCCGGGCCTCGCGCGCCAACCAAGGAGAGCAGACTGCGGAGTCGTAGCAGTCGCAACAGCACCAGCACAGTCACGCACCAACCCTACTCCGACAAACACTACAGAGACTTTGTAAGTAGATCACCTCAAGTTGTAAAGTTTGTATACATTCAATTCAAATTACTTTCACTAACTTTGTGGAGATAGGCTATCCTCTAGTCCTGTGGCATGTGCTAAAAAATCTTTTTATCTTTTTTTGCAAGGATAAATTTATTTATATTCTATTATAAATAATTGTCTTCGGGAAGTGACCAAAAAATATACTTTTGGTTTAACTAAAAAAACAATCCAAGTGGAGTGGTGGCTTTCCCGAACATCAATTGCTGCAATGTTTTTGAAATGTCGGCCAGTATTTCCGCTAGACAATACGGTTACCTTCCATAGACTAAGAAATTAGTCTAACTTGACTGTGAAAGTCTACATTCTGGTTTAAATAGTTATATTTCTAAGTAAAGATTCATCTTATTTTCAATAGCTGATAAAGATAATTTTATACAGGTTTTTCCTAAAGGTGTGTGATGGTTTTTTTTCAGGATGCCTCGGTGGATTTGGAGGATGGAATGTCCAAAAGTAAACACCAAGACAATCCTTTCATTGAACCCACCCAGCAACAGACTGTCGTAGACATGAAAGGTAATCATGAGAATTATATTTTAGTATCGTTTATTTTAATAGGAAAAACATTTAACTCACGTTAGTTTTTTCCTTTTTCTAAAAGACACCAGTTTAAGATTTTATATGGCAAAATTTCTTTGGAAAGAGATTAGACTTATTAACATTGTTGAGGTCTATAAACTAATAAATAAAATAATTTAATTACCAATTGTTAAGTAAGAACTATCAATATTATTCCTCAATAATTTATCTGTGTATTGAAACCTCTGCCCTTCACTTTGGATCTTGGAGTATAGTAAAATTTCATAATGTAAAAAAGGTTTTAAATTTTTATAACACCAATCGGAAGATGTTTTATCACATTGCTGTGTCGTTACTTGAGCATCTAACAAATGGTGTAAACTGAATATATATTGATGTTTAACATGTTTTCTTCTCCAGATGTGATGGTTTTGAATGACATCATAGAGCAAGCAGCAGGGCGACACAGCAGAGCGAGTGGCGAGCATGGAGGTATTTGAAAACATTCTCTCTGTAACACCGTAGGAAAGCATCAGTCAATGATTTGTATGAAAACCAATCAAAAATGAACAAAAGAAGTGAATTTGAATCATAGTAAAATCTTACATTTAAAAAATAATTTGTTTCTAACTTTTTTTATACTTCTTGATCATTCTTGAATAACCTATGAGAAAATATATTATTTATCAAATATTTGATCAGCCATTGTAAAAATTACTAGAAACTCACCTTAAAATAATCAATCAGAGTTTAGGACCAGGCAATTGTACAACGAGCGTATTCTATTTTGCTGCTTATAAGTTGAATTTGTCAGATTCCCTGGATAACATTAATTAGATCCAGATTTGGTCAGTAATATATACTAAATATAAGTGTACTATTTTTTACATTTTGTTAGCTCTGTCGCATATGTTAGAGATTTAAGTTTTCAAAAGCTCTGCTGTTGAATTTGATCTACCATAAATTTATTTTGATTTTTAAAATAAACTTGTACAGTTATTTTTTTAAGATTTGTTCTTTTTCTCTTTGCCATGACTTTTGTTTAACAGTCCTTTTTTATGATAGTTAAAAAACTTAATTAACAGCCACTTAATATTCTTTTTAAATGATTTTGTACTGTATATTTTAATCAGTTTAGTTGGATTTGTTTGTTTTGTTTTTGTTGTTGTATGTTTTGCATGCATCCCTGTGGTTCCAGTTGTGTAGGATAATATATGTGTATTATGTGTATATTGTATGCGTCTGGTTGGTGTGTCAATGTTTCACAGTGTATTTAGCTTTCAAAACCACAACTTTTAGCAGAAAACAACAACAATCTACATAAAAAATCTATTAATTCATACTATTTTTTTGATTTTTTGATGACTATTGGTTTTCTTAACGTATGGAACAAAATATTAGGTTTTGGATCAAATTGATAGTTAATTTCCACAAAACTCAAATTTCGTCACTAATATATCAATAAAAAAATAGATGAATATAAAAACAGGGAACCTAGGATGTTGCTTTAACTGTCTGCTATTGTCATAACATTTTCAAATTTTATTTGGCTTTAAGGAAGTGCCCGCTTCTTCTTTGCCAAGGTTCTTTCTTCTATTCCTGTCTGTTACTGTAACTGCTGTGACGATTGCTTTCTGTTTCTCACATTTGAGACGGGCTATCAACAATGAAACTGCCCAAGTCAAATCATTGTTCCTTGTTGATGGCTTATGTCAATGCTTACCTATCTTGAGATTTCTGGTAAGTCGTAGGAAAGAAGCCGTGTGATAAAGTGAGTGAGAGAGGAATAAACAGCTTGCTCAGAGCATGATATATATTTATGCATGTGTTTTCATTCTTGTACGTTTGTTGAGGAAAACGCATAAGCATTCACTTGACCAGTCATACGTCTTATTGAAAAGTTTCTTTAGAAAAAATCGTTTTGAATCATTTTATTCTATAAGTTCAGAGAAACTTACTGGAACAATACTATTTACCTTCAATATGAGAACAATAAACAAATTGAGAACATGAAAACTTAACGTATGCAAACAATTTACTACACACTGTAAAAGTTGTATAAAGTTTTATGCTTGTGAAATTGTAGACGTAGACTAAAACCTTAGCTCAAACCTAGTACTGCATGATGAATCCACGATTGAAAGTTTTGAATGCATGTTATTTTTTTTCTTTCTAATACTAGTGATTCTAGTTGTTTTCTTTTTGATTGGATTAAGTGTATTTGTACTTTAGTTTTAACTTTGATTAATTGTTTTAATCAGTATTGAATTCTCTATTTCATTTTCAAATAACCGAACTATACTAATAAAAAATACATGTCATTTATGTATTTGCATGCATTGACAGAAATTGAATAAATAGAAAATCAAACTTATAAAACTATTACAAGAACTAATTCGTCTTGCAAGAGCTTTGGACCAGATATTTTATTTTTGAGAACATTTTATTCTTATTGAAAATATTAAATGATTCGAAAATTGTGATTTTTATATTGTAAAGCCCAATTTTTTGTTTAGAAAAATAAAAATATATTTTTTGTATAAAATTTTAGTGCCTAGAACCTCACAAGAAATGCCTGTGCAAACTGGGATTTTCAAATCATATTGTTATGAGAGACTTGATGCTGTCACAAATGTCAAAATAAAAAATTTGAGGTCCAAATGATAGTTTATAAATGCATGAAATATAAACATTTTTTGTTTGTCTCTTTAAAGTCAGACTGTACAGTCACTATTGTAACTTATTAGATCAATTCATATTTGTCTTTAATCTTTATTGTATTTAAACTAGCCATAACAATGAAACAAAAATTTAAATTTCATTAAAATATAATACTGAGACGTGTGATTTAAAATTCTTGTCAAACCCCAAACTTTGTGAGCTAAACCAATTTTAACAACAAGTTTACGGAGAATGATGATAATGTTTTTGTAGAAATATTCATGACGTATATGTTGTTTTTGTTTCTCTACTGTGCACATTATTACAGTAGACTCCCTCTAGTTCGGCTTCGGTTGGATCGGCCGCCGGATGGTCCGGCCTGGTCTCAGGGGGACAAGTCATATCGTCACGGGCGAATGGCCTTCAACAGGATTCAACTTGAATGTTTAGTTTCCGGCCATTGAAGTAAACAATTCATGTCAGTTTAGTTGACGGGTGCTTCTATGGGCGAATTGTTGCACATTACCCATGTAAAACTATGTTCCATAACCTCAAAAATACCAAGAAAATTTTATAAATAGTTTTTCTTCAGTCTAATATGTTGAAATGCAGTGTATAATTAAATATTTCGGACCATTTTTTTATGTGGTAGGTTCCCCCATTATTGTTTTTGAAACACGCTGGTTTATTTGACAAAAATAAATTAAAGCAAAACAAATAAAAAGTCATCGTTAGCTTCAAGGTCAAGCTATCCGCTGCTTGCACTGACAATCGTCTGCTCTTTACACAACTGATGTCTGCTGTGCGCTTGCTATCTCACAACAGTTTGTGATTGGGTGATTACTGATTAGTAACCATGGCAACTTATTGAATGTGTGGATGAAGAGAAACCAAGAATAGAAGAAAAAAAGAAGAAAGAATAAGCGGTGTTTTACGTCATCCATTGTTATCTTCATCCTATTTTACGACTGTCGTTATTATCTTTAAGACTAAGTAGGTACTATGATTTTATGCTGTTTTATGAGTTATCTGATGTTTTTATCAACATTCTTATGTTCTGAAACAACATGTAGTAGTAGCCTATGCTGACTACGGTAGCAGTAGCTTGCAGTACTAGACTATCTATTGTTATGTTCTTTACGTGATTTATTGCTGTACGTACAGTGTTGTGTAATTTTTGTTTTGCTTGAGTAAGCGTGATTTTAAACGTCACAGTTTTTATTACTGAACCAAGGTTAATGACTTGACATACAGTATCACGATTGCGCAATACTATTATTTGTATTTTGATTATGTAAAATGTACTGCATCCGGTTAGTCCGGCCATTTTGTAGTCCGGCCAGTGGTCCGGTCCCGATGCGGCCGAACCAGAGGGAGTCTACTGTACTGATAATGGTTTAAGTGTAGTATTTAGGCTCTAAATTTTTTATTTTAGAGGATCAAAGTTCTAACTCTACCAATCACCGTTGGCAATTTCCCATTCGATAAAAGTAGTTAATTTTATTACGTTTAGTATTATATACTGATGTTTGATTTTCTATACAGTTGGCCATCGTGCAAAGAATTAGAGTAATTTAGTCAGTCTTGTTTCATGGCTTGGAAATTGTATTGTTAAAAATGTCTTTGATTAAGACACACCACAATAAAGTGCGCACCACAAGTGAGTGTGTGTCTTTGGTTGCTACACTTGAATATTCAATTCATTCATTTTTTCTTATGAGTTGTCATTTGTATAACTCATCACCATATCATGATAAGTTTTCCTAGTGAAATAATGGCAATATCCTGTAATAGCTATAACCACTTACAGTGTTTTGCCATTTCGCTTTTCATCAGCAGAGCTTTTTGGGCTAGCAAAGATGGCACTGCTTTTAGCTGGCTTTGCTTTATAGCTTTAGATCATCAATCAATATGTTTTTCTTGACTTGGCCTGTTTGTAACTGTGATAAAATATCTGTTTTCACTACATTACTATGAAATCACCTGTTTTTGTTATTTGTTCATCACCTGCAAAACTCATAATTATATTGTTCACTGCAAAGTAATGTTTACTATCTTTTTTGGATTTTGTCGACATAAACAAACAAACATTAGGCCTACTTATTTTTTCATCAACTTTTTCAATTAGAACAGAACCCAAATTGTACAATCAATGTATGTTTGAACTTTGAATAGAAGGACTAACCTTAAAAATTCCATAAGTTTTGAACATGAGTGATATTGAAAAATAAAACTTTCATAATTCTTTTGTAAAAATAATACTGACAATATTGTATTTAATATAGCAGTTAAAATTTTTAGATATTTGAAGAAAATATTAAAGACAACTTACTTGGCCAAGTCAGGGGAAAATGTACTTTGATCTGTAAATGGCTTCATCACTTTTTATTGTAGCTAAAATTATTTAACAAAATATAGTAACTTTTAAACAAAACATAAAGTAATCATTAGTGAAGTAGTTGCCATCTTTGCTGAATTCACTATCTCTCTAAAAGTTAGATTTAGTTAGTTAATTTTACGATATTGGGAATAACTCATTTTAAGGAATGAAAATTGTGCTATTTCATTTTATGAGTCTCGGTTTTATATGTCAAGATTTATCTCTTGAAGATTGGGATGAATTAAAATAATTTTGTTATTTATAAGTTCATAGCTTCTATTTTAAATATGCTTACTTTGCTATTCTCGTTCTTTCATTGAAATGGGCTATAAATTCCTTAACAGTTTACCAATATTGTAAAAAGATAAATAACTGTACATAAAACATGTTTAAACATCACTAAAACTACTTATAACTTCTTTTTACTTCTGGTAACACTTATACATACGCTTTTCACTTATTTTCTCTATTTATGATCTAGCTGATTTACACTGACACTGCAAGAGTTTCTTAGCTTAGCCACTTGCTTATCGATTTTTGCGAGTTTGTATTTAAACTCCTTCAAATTTCTATCTCCAGTTTGAAATTTTCATACAATCTTTTCACCGCAAAAATATATTTGAAAAAAACTTAATTTTTGTCAAATTTACCACTTTACCATTTTGTGGGAAGTTTTTCGATTCACACACTGTACACTTTCCATTTCATCTGCACTGTTCACTTTGAGTAAGCTGTTTGTTTGTTGCGTGTGCGTGCTCGTCGCGTCGTGTAGGTACAGTAGCCATCTACTATTTCCCGACAGAGGACGACGAGGAAGGCCCGACCATGAAGGAGAAGCTGATCAGCAACTGTCTGCGGATGATCGACGTTTTCTGCGTGTGGGACTGCTGCTGGCTGTGGCTCAAGTTCCAGGAGTACGTAGCGCTCATCGTGTTTGACCCGTTCGTCGAACTGTTCATCACGCTGTGTATCGTCGTCAACACACTGTTCATGGCGTTGGACCACCACGATATGAACAAAGATATGGAGAAGGCGCTGAAGAGTGGAAACTATGTGAGTAGTTGAGTGATGCGGTTTTTAATTTTTTTTCTTGTACTGTCTAACCTAAAAATTACACTTGATGGGTTCAAGTTGTAGGGATAGCGAATGAATTTCCCTATAGGAAATTGGCCATTATATCTTCCTTGGTGGACAGCCAAAGTCTGGCACTGCAGTGATTTTCTTGATTTAGAATCCATCTTACAGTATTAAGGACTGATTTGGTTTCTGATTTACTGTTTCATTAACATATAACACATTTCCTTACTTCATTACTAATTTTCATTCTTTTATTTTATATATTTGTGTTAACAATTTGATCTTCGTTTTATGAATTAAAAGATTTTACAATACTAAAGTAATTTAAAATTTAAATGCCTTTAGGTATTTGGTGAAAATATATTTGTACAAAAAAACTAGCTTAATTATTTACATACAAGAATTATCACTTAAAGGAGTACTGAACAAAGTTTAATTCTTTTTGTAATATTTAACCCTAGGGTATATTTATTAAAATACTGAAATGTCACTGAGTCACTTTGTACAGTTCTTCAGCGCAACTTTCGGAATTGAAGCAGCAATGAAGCTGATAGCAATGAGCCCTAAATACTACTTCCAAGAGGGCTGGAACATCTTTGACTTCATCATCGTAGCTTTGTCACTGCTCGAGCTGAGTTTAGAGGGTGTGCAGGGACTGTCAGTTTTACGATCCTTCAGATTGGTGAGTCAATCCAGATGCGATTTACCAAAATAGATTATTTAATTGAATGATTAATGATATTTTCAAAATCTATCTAATTAAGCTGAAATATCATCAATTGGTTAAACATCAACATAAATAACTAGCAGACAAGAAACTAACTCCGTCAAGCTAATCATATGCAAAACTCTTGACAAGTATTTTTACAACTGTTCTTTACAGTGTTTCTAAGTAATTTTTTTGTTTTTATTTGCCTGAAGCCACAAGAGAAAAGTCATAATGTAGGTTTAAAATAGTAAAATACCAGTTACAGACCAGCCCACCTAGCAATAGAATCATTTCAGTGACACCAGTTTTAGCATTGGTTCAGCACATTGGTCAAAATTCGTTCAATTGTTGATGTTGGCATGTAAAATATAGAGAGTTGATCTGTCTACAGAACAGCTGTTGATTAACACCCAAAACAGTGAATTTCAATTTTCATAGGTAAAAAAAGTCAGGGCTCTGACTTTCTATAGTTTTTACCAAACTTTCCTGGCATTTTTCAATACAAACTTTAGTTTAGGTTAAAATAGAAATGGTTTTGTTTTGTTCAGGATTATAGGCCAAGGCACTAAAGGTTTTAGAGAGATTTTCCTCTCATAAGTGTATTTTCTATTATATAATTGTAATTTTGGGTTTATATAATGGATGTGTCGATTCTCAATACCTAGCCTCGATTCCACAAACTTTTGACATTGGTATCGGGATCAAGAATCGATCGCCGTTTCCAATACCCGACAGGTCTGCAGATATCGTGCAATCAAAAAATTTGCCCTTATTCGCTATATTTATTTTGATTTCATGTGACAGTTGAGAGTGTTCAAGCTGGCCAAGTCGTGGCCGACGCTCAACTTGCTCATCTCCATCATGGGCAGGACCGTGGGTGCCTTGGGTAACCTGACCTTTGTGTTGTGCATTATCATCTTCATCTTTGCCGTCATGGGCATGCAGCTATTCGGCAAGAACTATGTCGGTAAGTGATGAGTATGCTTCACATTATTCTAACTTGTTGCTGGAAAATTTCTCTACAATCCCAAGGCGTAGAGTTAAAGTAGTAGTTATGAAATTTAAACTCAAACCTGAAATTAATTTGTTGGCATTACTGTTTCACTGAAGATAGATAGATATATAGATAAGATCATCAATGTAAACAGTTATCGACATATATATCCATGTATGTTCCAAATGCGGGGTTCATTTACTACTAATGCAGTTTTTAAAAGCTTTGTAAACTCAAACACTTTCAAAATAACAAATTCCTTCTAAAATTTTGTTAAATTTGTACTGTAGTATGTTAATTTTATACCTCTCTAATTTTACATATTTAAAAATTAGTTAATTGGGTTCAAATGTCAACACTGTAATTAAAATAGCATATTCATTTAACAATAATATCATTTTAATTAGTGGCCACTTATTAAAATAAATAGTTTATATTACCTGTCTGTCAGTGATTCTATTGTCGTCCATGGCGGCCAGTTTTGAGATTAAAATATCATCATCAGGCAGTTAAAAATGTCATGAAATGAAATGATAGACAACAATAGGATCACTGACTAATATAAATAATTTATAACAGTAATAGTGCATGTCTCTAATGATCCAAAGTGACATACAGTTTCATATCTTTCCCTTCCAAATTCTAACCTTAGCTGTTTCCCGCAGATCACGTAGACAGGTTTCCCGGAGGAGAACTGCCGAGATGGAACTTCACAGACTTCATGCACTCGTTTATGATCGTGTTCCGGGTGTTGTGCGGAGAGTGGATAGAATCGATGTGGGACTGTATGTATGTGGGGGACGTCTCCTGCATTCCGTTCTTCCTGGCAACAGTTGTCATCGGCAACTTGGTCGTAAGTATCAAAGATGTATAGTAGTTTAATTCAATTCAAAACGACTTTAGGCCTATTCATCTCTTGTACATAGAAATACATTGAATAGTGTCAAAAGTTGTGTGTAATAGTTATTGAATACATTTCTTACGTAACAAAAAATAAAATTTTACAAACTTACATTTTTTGATAATAAAACAAAATGAAAACAATTCTACACTAAAACTGAACACACTAAAACAAAAAATACATATGTTGAATTTATTTTTAACACTCAAAGTCTATTCAACTCTTTAAAAGAATAAAATTAAAAAATTTATTTTTTAATATTGTTTCTTTATAATAAATGTTTCCTTATTGACTAAAATGAATCTCTACATAATATTACCGATCCACTCTCCTTGAGAATCCCTGTCACCCTTGTCCGTTGCGCAGGTGTTGAACCTTTTCTTGGCCCTGTTGCTGTCCAACTTCGGTTCGTCTTCACTCTCCGCCCCGGCCGCTGACACGGAGACCAACAAGATTGCAGAAGCGTTCGACCGCATCGGTCGGTTCAGCACTTGGGTGAAACACAGCATGCTCAACTTTGCCAAGGTTATCCGAGCCAAGTTGACCAACCAGATTGCAGACCAGACAACAGGTGAGGGGCCTGCCCCCAGCTGGAAGCAAGGTTTATATATCTTCTCTCTCGTACTTATACCACCCGGTAGCCATCAGGTAGCATTGACTTCCACCCGCAGTTGGACAGTTATCCTTAAACTGTATTTGTAAGTCCTTAGTTAGTTTATTAAACATTTCATTGTTTTCAAAACTCTTGATTCAAAAGATTTTGTGATGGTTTCTGTGTTGGTTTAGTAGTATTAGAATAGAACCCTTGGTTTTTTTGGAAATTGTCTATGCCAGTAGTATTTTAAAGATAAATGACTAACGTTACGACTATGAGACAGCGATCCAAACCTCTATATTTTTTGTAGATATGTAAGGGATTGAACCTGTATTTTTTGTAGCGAAATTTAGAATTACTATCACTACTACAACATATCGTAAGATTAAATTACTTACATAATTTCCGACACAGATCAACAATAATTAATTGTTGAGCTGTGTCGGGAATTACGTAAGTAATTTAGTTTTACACTATGTCCAACAGCTCATGGGCTAGAAACGTGAATTTTAATTACAGCATATCCACCAAGATATTGGTTCATTTAATGAAATATTCATTGAAATGGTCATAAAAAGTGGTATTCTAGGTTACTTCTTCGCAATTAAAATCATCCAACAGTTAAAAAATTCTGCCAACAGTTTGAAAGTTCAAATTTTCTTTAACCATGTTAACAATAATAAATTTAGTATGCCGTTAGTTGAAACTGTTTTACATTCCTTTATGCTTTGTAAAAGCATAAATTAACTACTGTATGCATTCTTTTCCAAAATTCATTTTAGTTTTGACTGTAGATACACAATAAAACTGTGAATTGGACATTCTATCTCCATGTTGAAGTTTTAACCACTTTTAGAATACAATTTCAACTGAGCCCCTAACAGAATGTGCTTTTATAAAATAGTTTTTCTCTCTTATAAAACTAACTGTTTAACCCCACATAACGCATGGCTATTTTATTGTGCATTATCCCCATCAACCATCACATTCTTATTCTTACTCCTGCGGCAACATAGGTCTCAAGTGATTGTAGGCCTCCATTGCTGTTTCAGTTCGGCAACTTCAAATTTGACCCTAAATTCCCTGTACTTAATTTCACTTTCACCTTGCCACACGCAACTGTTACGTAACTTATGGATAGTAGCTCATCCATAAGCTTGTATTCCAAATGGTAGTTTCAGCAATAATGGTCTTCTTAAAACCTCTGCAACCCTGAAAGGCTCTGTAACTTTTTAATGTTCTTAGACTTTTATTACAACTATTCTAGTTCCAACTATGTCAAATTCAAAATCCAAATCATTATATCAAAACACCAATCCCCCTCTAAGGCGTAATGTTACATAAAAATGTCAAACATACCTAGAGCCTTCATGATGAGATCGCTAGGATAGTTGACACAACTCACACGACAATTAGCCATCTTTACTGTTACTAGTACTATAGTATGGATTTTGCCTCAAATGGTCAACCCATCTATGTTGAAGTCTTCTCAACAGTTCTTGCCCTGTTAGTTGCTCTGGCTAAATATCAACCACAGTATGAAGATCAAAAGTAAAAAAAAAACCAATAACAGCACAACTATGGGAGGCTCAATAAAAGTGTTATACTCTTTTATAAAAAAACTGGGTACAGCTGGTCCATGCATTGAATGTCTTTTTCAATATCTAAAGTAAATGTTTTATTAACATTATCTTAAAGTGTACCGCAACTGTTTGGAACACTTGTAACAAACTCTTCTCTTCAGATGTAATGCAAGATGTTACCTGGTGGCTATCTCTTTTTATTTCATAATATAGAGATATTTTACCACTTTCAAGCTGTCACTTATCTTTTGAAAATGCATTATTGCTTCGCTTAGTATTTTGGCTGCAATTTGTCTATTTGTTTTTACGTAGAGTTAGTCTGCTCTGAGAGTAAAACAGTTCTGGAAATGTGAAACCTTAAACCTTGTGAAACCTTTTTTATGATTGTAACAATGAATGCACCTGAATGACTTGGCATTGTGGAAAGTATATAGAGAAAATATTAAATGCTTTTGTAATTCTTAAAAAAGTAAGAATTTGTTACTAAGATGCATAATTTCCATAGATCGACATGAACAGTTTTTTTGGTGATGCTATTTCATCATATTTTCTACATTGTAAATATTAAACTTCGTCCAGTAAAAATCTAAATAATGCAATATTTTGTTAGCAAAAATGTAGTCAAAAATATTTTGATATCTATCAATGAATTGACATTAATTGCAAAACTTGTTTTTAATAAAAACTACTAATGATTGGTCCTCTAAATATTGGAGATTTTCTGCATGGATTGTAATTTGAATGAAAACTTTGATTAACAAACTTTGCTTGGGATTGAGCATGACTAGTTTTCTATTTTTAATTGTTGATAGATTTAACTTGTTGAATGAAGAGAGAGAAAACTTCTAACTGCAGTGATAAAAACTTGTTTAGTGCATATTAAAGTCTATCAAGTTCCAGTTAATGTGTATCTCTTCTTTATTAATTGGTAAGACACCTTTTATTAGTTTTAAACTTAAACTTATCAATGGGAACATTATGTATGTTTTACCAAGATGACATGAGTTGTTATAATTATTTTAAACTTTTATAATTTCAAATTCTTCGAAATGTAGCTAAAAAGTAAAATCAAAAAGCTAACCTATAAATGAAATATAACTTATGAGAATCATTCTTTATTTATTTCCAATTCTTTCTAATCTAGGATATATTTTTGTAACTTTTATTTTCAAGGATACTAGATTTGCTTGTTTTTCACAAGCTATCTTTGAGTACAGTGCCTTATTTTTAAAAAGATACAATTTTGGGTTTTTGATCCATGTAGGAAAATTTAATCTCCTGTTTGAAAGTTAAAAATTGTTTAAGTTAGCCTCTTCTTAACGAGGAATGAGGAATGAGTTTCTTCAAGGAGGGCGAAATAAACTGGATAGCTGCAATGCAATTCCATAAAAAAACAAACCTGACCTTACACCGGAAAAAATATGTAAAATGAAAACAGTGTAACGATTTCACACAAAAGTGACACATCCTGTACAATCTCTAGTAGTAATCACACTTAGTGTAGTGGCAGTGTAGTCGTAAGGTTGGTAGTATTGACAGTTTTGTTGCCAGTGGGTGGTGGCCGTGGAGATCTGGACCTGGACTTGACTACGGATGAGATCCTAGCAGACGGGATGGTCTACAGAGACAAGAAAGATCAGCTGGAGGTAGCGATCGGAGACGGGATGGAGTTTACGATACATGGTGAATATCTAAACCCTTATATTGGTAGAGCTATGTTGGAAGTGCAGAGGTGGTAAGAGTGAGTCTTCAGAACTTAGAAATCAGTTATGGCCTAGTCTTCTCCTATTTTAATCTAATAAAAATTACCACAAACAAAATGTTTTAATTGGTATGTATCATTGTAATTCATCGGGCTAAAGTTTAATAAGAGATCCAACAATGGTAGCTAGATAGAAGTGATAATGGATAATAGATAGTATACTTTCTCCATGTAATTTAAGTATAAGTTTTCAACTACTATTTTGTTAACTAATTATTATATTTGCAACATAATCTAAAGATTATTCACTACTTACATTGATAAATAGAAAAGTTAGAAAACCTAAGACTCTGCCCAGCTAAATAAATTTTGAATGTATTTGTATACAGTCTTTTGCTATTTTAATTATTATGTTTTTGATAAAAAAAAGACTCTCGAAATGAATAAAAACTTAAAAAAATTACCAATGAATTAAATCATTTCCAGTTAAAATTCTACTTAAATTTTTGTTGTAAAATATTGTTATCTTAAACTTATAAATGTATTCAAATTCTTTACTTTAATTTGGATTCACTTCTATATGTGTGTGGTCTCTTATTTTACAATCATTCAGCCTCTTAGGCTTAACAACAAAAACAGTACTTTTATGTTCAAGTTCAACTGACTCTGGATTATTCTCCTATGCACTTCATGTACTCTGGGCTCTACCTATACTTTTGTTGATTTCAAAACCACAATTTTTTGTTTTTTGTTTGTTTTATAAGCTATGTGATAATTTTCTGTTTTATCATTCATTAAAAATACATTTATGGTGTTTTTTACTTTATTGATTATTTTGTTTTATTCCTTGTTCTAAAGTGTTGAAATCCCTAGTAAAAAAATCTGTTGCAAAAAAGTATGATAATCTAAATTATTTAGAAAAATACTTTTTAGAAGTCCAAATTTAGTTAAATTAATGTTTTTAGTCTCAATAATTGTATGTTTGTGCTACTTTAATCGATTTTATTTCATTATGCTTGTCTTAGTGTAGTTTAAATTAAACCTTTCAACAATAATCCAATCAGTCACAAAATCAAACCAATAATGGACATATTGCTCTAAAAATATAGTGTTTAAACTTATAAAATTATTTACAACCGAAATATGATGAAAATAAATAACATGGATCCACAAATGTAAAACACTATTTGATTAAACAAATATTTTTTGTTTCTTGGTTTTTTGTTGGTCATTTTTGTTGTTTTTCTTTCAATTTTTGTTGTATCGTAGCTTGATGCATGTTGTGTCGTATCGGTGTTGACTGCCAGAGAGTTTGATGGGAATCGCTTGTTTTCTGCTTTCCCTCAAGGAGACCTTAAACCGAAGATTTATAAGGGCAAGAATCACATCGGCAACTCCATCGGCAACCATCAGGATAATCGGTTGGACGCTGAGTACATTAGGCATCGGCTGGACGAAGACACCATCAGGTAACACTCGCATTATACACATCTATCACATCGGAGACTTGCTACCAAAGAGTCATAGTAGTGAATGTAATATAAATTTTCTATCTTATTTACTTTTACTTCCAATTTGTACAGAGAAAAGCTCACAACCTATATTGAATCATTTAATGTTTTAAAATTCATTTATGTTTGGATTTTTAATGTATTTTCTGTTTTACCACTCTCATTACAGAAATTTAATGCAACTTTTTCAATGGTATGTGTTTAAAAGTTCAATTTATCTCATTTACTGACTGTTAAATCTTCTCAAAAGCTCAGAAAAATTGCTCACAGTGCAGATTAAGAATTTTTACTTCCACCAAATAATAAACATTATATCGGATGAGAAAATCAAATCTTAGCATAGATGCGATGTCTTATGCTCAAGTGGATTTGTCTCCTAACTGACATGTTACTTAGCTCTAGCACATACTGTTACGGTATAAATCACATGAGCAAGCCAGTGACTCAATGATAAAATAGTGCAGCTAGCATAGTTCTAAAACTACACATTAATAAACAATGTTGTATTCTGTATGACAAAAGTAGATGTATAAGTTTATTTTTTTTCATAATACAAAGAGTTGCTAGAGTTTATCTCAAACTAAATGTGAATAATTTCAGCAATAAATCATACGGAAGTCACAAACATCGACCTTTCAAAGACGAGAGCCACAAAGGGAGTATAGAAAGTATTGATGACCAAGAGGAGAAGAAGGACTCCAGCAAAGAAGACCTGGAACATGAGCCAGGTAATGGACATTTTTATTGGAATTCAGAGAGTACGGTATCCAAAATCATTAAAAGTACAATACTAATTTACAGTGTTGTTTGTTCCTTTTATAGTTGTTCACTTTTCTAATATATTTAACAGGGTTTGACCTAAGTGATGCCTTAGACTCTTTGTTTCTTTTAGCCATTTAGAGGCTTTATAGATATAGCCAAGGGACAAATTTACTTCAAACTTAAAGCCTGTTTACAAAAGATACGATTCTCCTCAAATGACTTTTTGGAATGTATGTAAAACCGTATCCAACTGTGCCATAATGTAATGTTTGGTGAGCTCAAGGCAGTAATATAGTGGGTTTGTATCCTGGTGACTGCTACTACTTTTTATAAGTACAGTCCACCCTTGTACTATATCGGCTCACCCCTTGCTTTGCTGGATACGTTCCACGCATAGGCCCATAGCCTATGTAGATAGGCAAATGCAACGTTAAAAGAGGCTGCCACCTCTAAAAAAAGTTTTTGCTTGCATAAGTCTCACACCATGTATTTTTTATTTAAAAACATCACACTATCCATAAATCACAGGTTGTTTAAAAAAAGTTAAATTATGTATGTCTATGTATATAGTTTTTCCAGTGGGGATTACTATTCTGGATTTCAACATGAAATATGATCGTTTGGTTTTACAGATGTCGAGGAGGAGGAATTGGTGATTGACGCAGGTACGGAGGAAGCCTCGGACTACCCAGCGGACTGTTGCCCGGACGACTGCTACAGAAGGTTCCCGTTCCTGGCAGGCGACGACGATGCTCCCTTCTGGCAGGGCTGGGCCAACCTCCGTCTTAAGACTTTTCAGCTTATCGAGAATAAATACTTTGAGACTGCCGTCATCACTATGATTCTTCTCAGCAGTTTGGCGCTGGTAAGTTGTGTTATTTTTTTGTTTTCAATTTATTTTGTATTAGTTTGAAGCCCAAATTTAGTAATGAGAAAAACAAAATCATCCTCACGAAAATCATTTTAATGAGTGGGTTAGTGATGGACGAGACTAGGATGTGACTGGATCCTAGGATGTGAAAGTACATCAAAACTTTTTGTTTTTACCAATTGTAATAAAATAAAAATGTGAAATGTTCCTCAGGCTCTGGAGGATGTGAACCTACCATCTCGTCCCATCCTCCAGGACATCCTGTATTACATGGACAGGATATTCACGGTCATCTTCTTCCTGGAGATGTTAATCAAGTGGTTGGCCCTCGGGTTTGCCAAGTACTTTACAAACGCCTGGTGCTGGCTCGACTTTGTTATTGTCATGGTGAGATCCTCAAATATTATTTTAGTTTAGTATAATTTTAAAAGTTTTGGACTCTTATCAAAATACAATGTAGTTTGGTTTCATAATCTAACACCCAATACAAATAACTTTATGTCAAATGTGTGACATGTGCATGGATTATTTTGTTGGTTCTACCAATCCTAATAACTTTTTAACATGGTGTGTAAAGTTAGTGAAGAGTGTGAAAAATTACAGCTCAGCAGTTAGTTTTCTAGTCAGTAATATTCTTGTTTAAAGATATGTTTATTAGGAACCTGTTTCTGTGAAATAGTCAAGACAATATATTCTCTTCCTGCTACCAAATTTTTTTAGCTCAGCTACTTTGATGATCAATGAATTT
Source organism: Macrosteles quadrilineatus (assembly GCF_028750875.1). Taxonomy (NCBI): domain Eukaryota; kingdom Metazoa; phylum Arthropoda; class Insecta; order Hemiptera; family Cicadellidae; genus Macrosteles; species Macrosteles quadrilineatus. The sequence continues at coordinate 76,336,248 of NW_026542602.1, read as the reverse complement.
GGTTTACTCAGACCAGAAATGTTTTAGCAACTGACACAAAAATAAAGAAAAATCATTTTTTTTAGTACCATAAATCTGAGCCAGAACTCAGTAAATAAATTATGAAGTTGTATTGTTTTTAATTTTCTTAAATATTGTTCATTAGGAACTGTACTAACCCGCCTTAGCTTTACTATCTATATGCTCCTCGTATAGGTCTAAGGCACATGTGTATGGGTAAAGGTCAAACCCAAGGTTGAAATTGAACCTTTTCTTAAACCAAGCTTAATCAAACGTAGGCATGGTTTACCAGATTTAACCTGTGTGTTATTGTAGCTCTCTCTGATAAACCTGATAGCCAGTCTGGCAGGGGCTGCTACAATACCTGCATTCAAGTCCATGCGCACACTGCGCGCCCTGCGTCCATTGCGCGCAGTGTCGCGCTGGGAAGGCATGCGAGTAAGTACGTGACCGCGCACACTATGTGTCTTTGCAGGTGGAGCGTTGCGTCTCGTGCGTTGCGTCAGTGTTCGGTCAATGTTGTGTACATAACTTTGTTCACCGCTGATGTTTGCTACCATTTACTATGTGGAGAGTGTAAAAAATATTAATTGTTTCAGTAACGTAATTAAAGAAACATTAGTAGCTCTTATGGAAGTGAGCTTTAGTATTTTAGTTTAGTTCAATGAATGTACAAAGTACAAACTATATTTCCCCCTATCAATGGTAGCTGATGTCAATGGTCATACACATTATAACTTTCTTCAAATCTCTTTCCAGCTTCAACATTGATCAGTCTTCGTGAGCTGTAGCAGTGATCAGTGTGCTACTCCACTCCCTTCCCACGCCCATCCTCCTTCTGTCTTTAGTTTACACTGTCATAGTCATCTTCAGTTGTTTTCTTAACAGTTGAATCTTTTCCTATTGAACTATTTGAACATGTGTACTCTGTCCTTAACGTAAACTAAAAATCCGCTTTTTTATTCTTTAAAGTTGATTCTATGATGCTAAAATAATTTAAACTAAACATGCCAAAAGATTTCACACTATTCATTGGCCAATTTAACATTTACCTAAGTTTACCACATAAATTTTATCCTGAACTAAAAAAAAACTAATCATTAGGTAAATTTTCTAAATAAAAAATTTCACATCTAATATTATATTGACAAACCGCCGACGCAACTCATAAGCATGACTCAATGAGAAGATTTTATTTCACCTGGATCTCTTTTACTAGATCGATGTTTTAACTCTTGTAGCGTTGGTGGCTCATCCAATCTAGCCTCTTAGCTGTAGACTCTCTAAATTGTCATACAAGGCTTTCTACACTGCGGAGATGTAAGTCAATAAAACAAAATATCGTTAAAAAATATTTATCTACAATTAATTGTAAAAAAACTTATACATTCTTCTTATAAATAAACCATCTCTATACAACATTGATAATCATTTTCACACAAAACTCTTAATCCTTTCCTCTTGTTTCCCTAGCTTCCCGATGCTTTGTGAAATGTGTATTTTGTGGTGAGTGTTTGTTTTTCTGTCACTTTAGGTGTCCCTCATAAACTTCGTTGCCTCTTTATTGGGGGCCGGCGGTATTCAAGCGTTCAAAACAATGCGAACGTTACGAGCCCTGAGGCCCCTTAGGGCTATGTCTCGGATGCAAGGGATGCGGGTACGTCGCGGACCCCGTAGTAGCTTCTAGAGCCCTTCGGAAGTAGTGCACGCAATCCACACACACCACATGCCCGTCTTGCCACTGTGTTAAAACTAAATTATCTGTAACTCCCATCTTCACATCAATGTCATCTAATTGTTTAATTTACAAATTTATATTACATATTTGTTTTAAGCGTTGATGTTTTATGTGTAAACTAAAACTAAAAAGTACAAACCAGAAATTTCAACTAGAGAAAATACAAAACCATACATATTTTTTTATATTTCAAAAATATAAATTTTTCACAGTGGCAAAAACATTTTTAGATACATTAGTGCACTTTTAGTTCTACCCTTTTTTGTATTATTTTTTTTACATTTTAATAGTTTTCACAATAAACATTTCTACCAATTTTCACAGTAGCAACATTATTTTATATACATTAGTGCACCTTTGGTTTACTGATTTTTTAAATGTTACATCAGTTTACATTCCAATAGACTAAGCTGGAAGTGACCTTATCGTTGTTTGACCATGAGAAGGATCAAATATATTCCTGGTGTCTTCCAACCAAGTGTCTTGTTTTAAAGTCCATGTGTTGCATGAGCCTAATACTGTTTCCCACTAAATCACTGAAGTTTGTAAATATTTGTTTGTGTTCAACCCCTTACAACTCCTAGCATCTCTGTTTCTGACTTTGAAATAATTTAACACTGCATGAATTTTTGCATGAACAACTTTTTAGATACATAATATCTTGCAGGGATCAAGAGCCAAAGATGCATTACCTCTTCTCAGTTAAACAAAAAAACAAAAAAAGCAAAAATAGATATTATTCTGCTCTGTAACAGTTTCAATAGTTGATTTCCTGTTGCTTAAGATATTCTGTGTCTACAATACAAGTTTGTCTATAAGCTGTCCTTCCTATTTTACATAGGTATAATTATTGCTAGGTTAAATTAGTTTAATATTTTTACTCTTGTCATAACAAATTTACTACAAATTCTCCAAACAAATACAAATTGGCCACCAGAATGAATTCTACAAATTGGCAATTAAATGATTGGATTTAATGGCTGTGGTTTACTAGACTTACTCTAGTCTGGTTGAATTGTTGAAAAATAAACCACAGCTCTCAGTTTATGTACACCAATGGTACAACTCAGCATAGGATCTTATTAAAGATTTTCAGCTGACTTATCGAGAAATGTTTATCATAAAGGAATAATCTGTCTGATAGTTGGACAGATAGATGTAGGTTACTCTCACCAGAATTGATGTGTGAACTTTGGTCCGTACGTCTATTGTGGTGGAAAAGTTCAAAAATGTATTCCTGAAATATCAACATTCAACTCTGTATCATGAAACTTAATACGGTATATTTTAGTATTTCAATATTTGATTTCTACTCAAGTATGCGCTTTGGAGCCTTTCTGGCGTTCAGTAACCTTAGATAAGAAGCACGAGAAAAATGCAAATGATTTTTTTAAATATTTTAATAAGTTTTATAAAATTTAGTAAAATCAAATTTCAACCATACAATATAGTTTATTTTTGATAAATTGGGTGTCAACAATCTCGGGCTGTTTTTGATCCATACCACACATAAAGTTGAACTACTGATGGATATTTTTACCCTAATAAACGTTAGTGGTTTTTAAGTTCCGATAGAGCTGTTCTCAACCAATACTTAAGTTAAGTTATGCCTACTAATAGTACATGATTGTTTATTGGTTACACAACATGCATTTGAGTGTTGTTTACTTGATACCTCAAGGTGGTGGTGAACGCCTTGGTGCAAGCCATCCCTTCCATCTTCAACGTGCTTCTCGTCTGTCTCATCTTCTGGCTCATCTTCGCCATCATGGGAGTCCAACTGTTTGCTGGAAAGTATTACAAGGTGAGCAACAAACTTCTGGGTGTGAAGATTCATGGTATTTGGACAATGACTGTGTCGTAAACAACATTTTTTCTAGTTGCACTTGCTATTGGTAAGTCATGTTGTGTTGAAGTCAAGGCTCTTTGCTTCGAGACCAAAAACACTGTTGAATAGAAGTGTTTTGTTGATTTTGACCCATCGTCGCTCAATACCATGAATCTACAATAAGTGACAGTAGACCACAATAATGTGGATATGACAATAAGACCCATTCAGGAAGATCCTGGGTGTGTAGTTTTTATATAGCGCTTCATATAAAACTTTCGTAGTACAATATTTGGATGTACTTTGTTATTGTTACTATTTACTGAACTAAGATCATCTTCAAGCTGTAAGGTTCATTACTTGCATACATAATTCATCTTCTATTCTGCTCATGCCCAGGTGCGGACGTCGACTAGGCCTCCTCCCACCATCTGCAATATTACTCCTCTATTTTTCATACTCCTTTTCACCTTCTAAGTTTTCTTCTCAGTCACATCACATAAACTCAATTTTTTTAAGAATTCTTTTGTTATGGTCATAAATATGAACGCTGCAGTAAGAGAACTTTACTATAAACTGAGACTAAAATAGACAATTTGTTAATAAACATAACTTGGGGTATTAATAAATAGTAAAGGGCTTTTTCCCCTACCGCATCTATCTGTAATGAAAATGGCAATACAATAAATTTTAACACTAATTAAAATTTTGAAAAAGAAAAGGTTAAATTGTTTTCAATGTTTAAACGTGCACTTGTGGTTTAACAGTGTGTTGACGCCAACGGTACTACACTCAGCCACGAGATCATTCCTGACCGGAACGTCTGCATAGCCGAGAATTACACGTGGGAAAACTCTCCGATGAACTTTGACCACGTGGGGAAAGCGTACTTGTGCCTCTTCCAAGTGGCGACGTTCAAAGGATGGATTCAGATAATGAACGATGCCATAGACTCCAGAGAGGTAGGCATCCTTCCACGAAGATAGGAAAAATATAAAATGGTGTGAAATATTAAAATCAAACTGTGATATAACGCCTTTTGTCTGTTTTGTCTAGTTTAATATCTATATCAATACTAATAAGCTTATTTACAAAGATATTCTGATTATTTTTTTTTTACATTGTTTATCTATACAGAAGAGTCCTTTTATCCAAACCCTTTTAATCTAAAATATATAATAGACTAAAACTGATAGGATTGATAAATGACATCTAAAATATACAAATGCATATTTATTAGGCCTAAAAATTACAATTTGTATTGAATTCAGTCTAAAAAAATCTATGCCTAGTGCTAACTTATTTTAAACTGGAAATATTGCAGTTGAAATGGAATATATTAAAGTAAGATACTTAAAAATTTGTGGGAGATTTTTATTTTTTAAGCTAGTTTTCCTGAGAAAATTTAAGTCCAAGGGTCACATTACATGACATTTATATTTTCGTCCTAGACTGGAACATTTTTAAGCGAATACATTGTTAAGAAATCATCATCACTATAACTTCATACTAGAGGTTTAGATGAGTACTTTAATTAGAATAATTTATACTAACTTCAAATTATTTAGTAGTCTGCTATTAGAATTTGTAGCTATGACATAGGTTAAGTGTAAATACTTTATAGGAATACTCATTACATTTAGTTTTGAATGAATGTTGGATCTTTGTTTTTGTATTAAAGGAGCAAATAGAAACATAATACAGCATAAGTAATTTGAACTTTGTATTTTAAAAAAATATATGGCCTGGGATGAAAGATTTGAAATAAGATTGCAATATAGCCTACAGGGTTACGCAAAAGTCTGGAACCCCCCAGTTAAATTTTTAACGTGTTGCAGTAGGAAAACTAAACTCGGCACATATTTACAACATAAGAAATTGCACTTTTTAATCAAAGTTACAACTTTGCCCCAGCCCCCAAAATGGGGTATTTTGGAGGCAGCTCCAAATTTTCAAATGTAAAAACGTATCATGTTACCCCTCATTTTAAAGGGTTTATTTAAAAAAATTGAATGGCGCAATCCAGAGATCAATATCGCACCCCTAATCAAAATGGCAGCCATTTTAATTTAATATGAGCAAGCAAGATAAAGTCTGGACACCCACAGTTAACTTTATAACGTGTGGCAGTGGGAAAACCAAACTCGGCACATGTTTACAACATTAAAAAAATGTAATTCTTCATTAAATTTAGAACTTGTACCCGGCCCCCAATATGGGGTATTTTGGGGGCAGCCCCAATTCACCTTTTGGTCAGTATTAAAATATTAAATTTTTTAAGTTAAGTGGGGGTGTCTATACTTTATCTTGCTTGCTCATCTTAAATAATTAGAATGGCTGCCATTTTGATTAGGGGTGTGATATTGACCTCTAGTTTGTGCCATTCAATTTCTTTTGATAAACCCTTAAAAATGAGGGGTCACATGATAGGTGTTTACTTTTGGAAATTTCAGGCTGCCCCCAAAATACCCCATTTTGGGGGCTGGGGCAAAGTTGTAACTTTGATCAAAAGTGCAATTTCTTATTTTGTAAATATGTGCCAAATTTGGTTTTCCTACGGCAACGCGTTAAAAAGTTAACTGGGGGGTTCCAGACTTTTGCCTAACCCTGTACATAATAAGTTATTTATGAAAACAATTTCAAACAAGTTTTTAAACTTAACTTGTAACTACTTATTTTACTTGTAGAAATAAATGTTAAGAAATAAGTTCTTGTCTATCAATCAGTGCATTAGCTTATCTTAACAAATAGTCTTTTATTAGTATTTAGGGAAAATCATTGATATCGTAGCATGTTAAAACTGTTGTTACCCTACAAACTTTCTAGAAAGTCTTTTAAATTTACTAATAATCAGTTTTAGTTTAAGTAAGCAAGCTTGGAAGCTCGTGCGTCGACATTTTCGCAGGATTGGTAAGTTCTGATAATGCTAGTAGATGGCAATGGGTTAAGCTTAAGCCGTTCATTGTAGTTGATTACAGGGTAATCAGGTATCAAGTTCGATAAAGACATTTGGTCCATCTCTCTAACGTTACGTTGTTATTTTCTAGCTTAACAAGCAGCCCATACGAGAAACCAACATTTACATGTATCTCTACTTCGTATTCTTTATAATCTTCGGTTCGTTCTTCACTCTCAACCTATTTATAGGAGTAATCATCGACAACTTCAACGAACAAAAGAAAAAGATAAGTATTTATACCTTGTTTTAGATTATTAAGTGTTGTCCGTGTACTAAATGTGGATTTACCGCTTACTTACAATTGGACGAGGTGTCGCAAATATGTTCAAGTGGTTATTCATTCTTGGCTCTTGAAAAAAATATTTTTTAACAATGTATAGGCCTACTTGTAAGACAATGCAAGTACATGTAAGATAACGTCTTAGAGATCAATTAATTGTTTGAGATCATTTAACCACAGAAGTACATTTTCCTTTTTGTAGTTTTATTATCTTTCAGTCATTCAATCTATCAATTTGGTTTAGTCCTCAGTTAGGGATACTCCATAAAGATTATACAAATAGTCGTAGTACAATTTAAATTTTGTGTGTTGGGCCTTCAGCAAAATTGTTTTGAAAAATAATAAATACCAATTCAAAAAAATATATATATAGTAAGAATAGGGGCAAAACCTTTTTGAATTTGAATGTATGTTCCATATTGATCTATAATGAACTCATAACTTTGTAGTAGCAAAGATAACCCTCAAATGCTGTTTAAGTAAAATCAAGCCATGATGAATAACCCAAAATCACGCTGCCTAATAACAACACTCACGCATTTCAGGGCCACACCTGTTCAAAACTTGTGAAATATGTTGGCAATCTAAACACTTAGATAATTGTGTAGATATAGTCGTGTGTTGTGTTTAACTAAGAAGGCTAAATATAACGCAGCTCGGCTGAAGTGTTGGTGTGTAGAATATTTGTACGCACGCTCAAGGAAACAAAGCTCTTAGCGTAGAGTGTGCTCTTATAAAAGTAAGCTGTAAAATTGGTAAGCTATAATGCCGTCTGACATTCGGTTAGTTCAGCCGAGGTAGTAAATATGTAATTAACTGAGTGAATATATAGTTTTAGACTAGGCTATTTAGATCTAGAAACATAGTGAACTCAGTAGCTAGACAATGAGTTTCAAGTGGATATATATAAAATGCTCAATTAGAAAATCACAGATTTATTTAATGAAGGTTTGAATTTTATGTGTGACCCCATAGATTTTAGCTTTAGACTGTAGTACTCTTGTAAATGAACCTTTCTTGATAAACCCCCAAAAATGAGATTGAAAAGTTCCTTTAAAATCAAAAATATATTATGCATAATTTCATTGACTATATATTTTAAATGCAACATTTGTTCAGGTGTTAAACTAGTATTTCAAACCTGATTAAAGGAGATTAACTTTTGCTATGATACAGCTTTAAGGAAGAGCAAATTCCAAATTGATTGGTTTGCTTATCTCAGCATTACAAATTGTTTTTACTCCTGTAACAATACACAATTTTTAACATATTTGCAGATATTAAACAGATACCTGTTATTGCTTATGTATGAAAGAGAGTTAATTTTATCTGGATGCCTAAGGGTCCAAACCTTTGAAAGGACATTATTTGCGAGTTTTATGTAAATCTAACTGTACTTACTTTGTACACATTGGAGTTCAGTTTCTTATCGGATTGTTCTATTATTTAATAGAACAACGGGTGTCTAATTTGATAACCTTTCTGTGCATAGAAACAATTTAACCTCAAATGTATACAGAATTTTGAAATCAGGCTGGATAAATAACGATCTGACATTTTTGGTGAGTCATTTTAGTTTAAAAAGTTGTTCCTTTAATTAATATTCCTCAAATCTTTTAAAATGGACAGGGTTATGAACATGCATAGAAAGAAATATTGAAAAAAGATAACACCTTGAAGTTACTACTTGTTTACTTTGAGTAGTGACTCAAAGTGGTGGATTATTATTAGTAATGAATTGAAGTTTCTAAATTCTATAATCTTTAAGTAGAGGTTAAAACAGTTTTTGTGTATGGTGGAATGTGTTTAGTTTTTTTTATCAAACAAATTTAACATCTTGCAACAAGTTATAGCTTGATGTTGTACCATTGCAACTTGAGTGACTGTGATAACAAGTACAAACAAATATAAATAATACTGTGTATTAATTATTTTAATGTTCACACCATTCACAATACTGTTTTGCATCTGCTGTAAGTGAAAATGAAAGTTCCAATACTGCATTTAATGACTCAAATGTCAGTTCAATTGATAATTAGAATCAGAAAGATATTGAAAATAATGGTGAAATAATTTCACCGAGTACAATATGTTTAGGTCAATGTGCTTTTGTAACAGCTAGGACTAGTTGTGTTGTAATATTAGTGGTGCTTGGTTGCATTGCTCTCTGTTCTCTGTTGAATTATAAGGTAAACCACTACAGTTGAAGACTTGCTACTAATACAGTAACTTATACCTAGTTGTTTTGGGCTATTTCTCTCGTATTTTTAGTCCTGTTTAAAATAGATTTTGTTTTTGTCTTGATTCGCTTTAAAAATATTTGTTTGTTAGTATATTAGTGGTTATTGTTGCAATTTAAATATTTTGTAATTTTGCTTGTATTCGAACATACCAAGAGAACCACTCACTGCAACTCTGAGTAGACCCTTTTCTAATGCATTTCTTTTGTGGGACTTTTTAAATATTTTTACTCTTTTATCTAGCCAGTTCCCCAAATCCGGGATTTTTTACTTTCTAGTTGTTTACACCATAGGGGCTACCTGCATGTTTATTTCGACTTTCTCGCACTGAGGGAAATGCCCATTTTGTTGTTTTTTTTTTTCAGTCAATAAGTGAATGAGCGAGTCAGTTTCCCATCTCATTTCATCTTTTTTTCTATCTCATTTTTTCCCCTAGTTTTTTTATTACCAGTTTCGTGTCAGTTAACTAGGCTATTTTTAATTTTGATTTAGCCTTTTACATAGATTATTGATTCACAAAGTTTTATGAATTTAGATTTACCACGTACCAGATTTTATAGAATTTTATTACAATGAAAAATTTAACAATCAGTTTATTATACAAATATTTATTGAGATTCAAAGCTAATTGTAATACTACGTGGTAGAGTAAATGTAATATTTTATGTAAATAATGTTTCATATAAATACTAGATAGATTTGTAGACGAATGATATAGTTGCCTAATACCTGTAGTGATTATTTTATGTTGAGACAAAGACGAAGGAATCAGTTGTTTTGTCTGATTACGCAGGAGGGTCCTTGGAGATGTTTATGACAGAGGATCAGAAGAAGTACTACAACGCCATGAAGAAGATGGGCTCCAAGAAACCTCTGAAGGCTATACCCAGGCCGAGGGTGAGTATACTGTGAAGAGGACAAGGTGAAATGTATGTTAGCATTGTTAGCCACTGTGAGTGTTGCTGGAGATTTGTTGAATTAGATCTCATCCTTGAAACAGCAATAGAGATTATTATGAGATGATTCGATTATCATGAGAACTAAAAAAAATCCCAAAGCACAACTAATATGAGGAGGAACACATTAGGGTGGCATTCTGATACTTCACTCTTGAGTAATTTTTTTTAGTTTCAAACAATTTTTAGAAATTCTCAAACAAAAGTCAATTCTGCCTGTTGTTTTTTGTTTTACTGGTTGTTGTGTGATATTACATCAAGTACAACTGTGGCAACAGATATGAGTGGTGAAGTTTCGAGGGAGACGGAGGTCGTCCCATAATCCTACCCGGGTATTGTTGAAGCTAATCGCCTGATTTATGGCCTTTCCTGGCAGTTGAGGGGTTGCAAGCACTAGAGTGGGGGTAGAGCGAGATAGAAGATGGAGTTTGTTGCCCCCAGCGACACCGGACGTCTGACGTTCCCAGAAGGATAGGGTTGACATTATAACAATTCGACTTAAAGAATTTGAACTTCCGTTAACAAATAATGCAATGAAGGGAATCAGTGTTTAGTACTAGGAAAGGTAAAGGAAATATAAGTGATTAGCGTACAAGGATTTAATTTGCTATTTCTTAGATATTCCTTACGTAGGGTCACTCGGGTCACTTTGCAGGGAAGTAACTGCGAGAGTGTGATTGCCCTCAATTGCAACCTAACAATTGTTTTGATTTTACGTGGTAGCATCATAAGCGAACATCCTTAACACAAAAACTAAGGCAACGCTGGTGATACAACTATTGGTCATAGTTTATTTCGTTGAGTCGTATATTAAGACTTATTGAAAGATTTGTTTATACAAAATAATAAAATCACAGTTTTGTACGATATTGAACAAGTTTTATTCAAATCTTTACTGCAAACGTCACATTCCAAATACCAATTGTGTGACGAGAAAATACGTAATCTAACCTGTACTCCTAATGATGTTGATGAAAATATATTTCTGGTCATTTATAATCTAGTAGTGACTTTGTTATAACAATTCTGTCGAACTATAGGGTGTTAAGTAACTCTCTACCAACCTTTTAGAATATAATTTCTGGGTTAATAACGAATGTATAAATACAGTATCACATTTAAAGCACCCGTAAATCAATGGTTACACACAGAGCCACCATTTTGTTTTTGTATATCCATGTTACTTAAAATTTTAAATTGTAAATAAATGTTAATGCTAGTTTAATTAGTTTTTGCAAGAATATATTACAATTTATAAATTTAAAATTTAATATGGCAGCCATTTAAATATTTTTAACAGTAGTAACGTTATACCAGTAAATCTTAAAATAAACACAAGAATGCTTTTTACTGTAAATTCTGACACAAACGTAATGACACATCGACGTAGAAAATCCAATTAAAAATGACCGAGATATGGCATTTTTGTAGTCTGTGTCTAAAAAAACTGTAATAGTGCGTGTGGTATAAGTACTTGTCTGCAACTATGTGACCAACAAACCAGAATCATAAGAACTAAATATATACTACGCGACACAAAAACAGTCATACCAGTGTTATTTTTTATCAGGTTTTCTATCTTTATATGTTATTGCGTTTGTCTTGAAGGTAATAAGGTATTTTTTGTGAAATATTAATTGTTTAGTATGAATGTAACAAATTTGCCAATATTTATTAAACTATCAATTAACAACCATCATCAAGTCAAGCCAACTATAAGTCTACTGTATTATTCTCCATACAAATAAAATAGCAATTTTTAATTTACAAATCGTCACTAATAACCCTACAAAAACACTTCAATATATATATTATATTAGTTGTTTTATAAGATTTACAAACGTAACCATTTAAACAAAAGTTCGTATTAAATAATAAAATATTTGGCTTTTTTATATATGCATTTTTATATTTTAAGTATTTATTCTATTTAACAAAATATATTTTGGCACAAATTGCATCTTCCAACTACAAATTATCTCAAGATGTCATTGTTGTTGAAAATGTCAATATTTTTGTCTGTTAAAGTACGATACAGTAAATGTATTTATTTTCATAGCTTTGTTCATAGTTTTTTTTTATCAATTTGTGTTTTGTACTTTAAAAGGATGAAATTCTTTCTTCAGATTTTTGTTGCATATTTTCTGTTAAGTGTGGGTTTATTTGTGTTTTGTTCCTTATTTTAACTGCTGACGAGTTGATGAAAATGTCTTATAAATATAAATGTATGCTCCAATTATATATATTATACGTGTATTTTCTACTAGATTTGTATATATTGTAAGTATTTACTTTATTTACAAAATAATTTTTGGCAGATATTGTATCCTCCAACTATAAATATATCTATTATTATTTTTGTTGAAAAACTAAATATGGTTCTTCTGTTTAAGTATAATACTGTTAGTTTTTTCATACCTCGACATTTATACTGTATTCGATTTGAACGTTAAGTTATATAACTTGTCCATTAAAGTTAAAGGCCACAATCTACCATCTTTTTATTAAGAAAAGCGATTTTTCCAAAAACAGCAACTATATCATTTATAAATAGCCCCGCCGCAGCAAACCGAACTAAGCGAATTTAGATTTGCAAGATTGAATTTTCACTACAATAATATCTACTTAAGAATGTGTCATATTTATTCCCTATTTAAATAACATTAGTTTACGAGTACTTAGGTTTGCTGTTACAGGGAAGGTAATATAGTGTTTTATTTAGGTGAAATACTAATAGCTTAGTATGAATAAAATACTTCTTTTTTCAAATTTGACCATAATTTAACCATTATATTAGTAATAATTTGTTCATAAAGAATCAACAGTTTACTTAAAGCACAGAATGTATGTACTGAAAGGTCTAAAACACTATTGATACATTTAGGCTATTTACACAATATACTGTTAACTCACAATACGGTAAATAAATATCACCGCAAAGGTCCTCCGCGACAGTTCTTTTTTTCCTTTTACAGTGGATATTAGGTACTATTTGCCTACATAAATGGAGGCAAGTGGTTATTGATTTAGATTGAACACTCCAATCATCAGGCCGCCTAATAGGCGAATGACGCCACTGAACACATAAAAAATTATAAACACCATTGGATCACAATGTAATGGGGTGAGTTGTTGATCAGTTCGATCCTTATAGCTGAATTTTTACCTCTTTCCTTCTCTTCACCCTACACCACTTTCACTCTCTCCAACTCGCACTAACTTCCCCTACATTGGCGTCTCACCCCCTCCACTGTCCTACGCTTATTCATCTTCAACCCCAACGCAGGGACGGGTAGCGCTGACAGGTCAGCCGAGCGTCACTAATAGGATTATCGTATGGGCAGAAAGCCTACACCCAAAAGTTTCGATAGGACAGGTCCCCTTATAGTTTCAGTTTGGCTAGGTTTTGCCCATAACAACTTCTAGATATGACTCAATAATAAGGAACTGAACTGTAACTATAATGTCTGTTGGTTTTGTTTAAGGAAAGGCTCTAGGCCAGGATTTTAAATTGTAGAAAAAGGAGGATAGCCGCTAGCTTACCTTGAAAGTGTGGGTAGGCCATTGAACAAGTAAAAAAAACACTATGCACACAATATTTCGTCCTCTAAGGGACTTTGTCAAGTGTAGAGAGAGTTACGAAATGGCTGCTGTCATTGCTGTTCTAGTTGCTCTCCTCCTTTTTCTACAATTTATAATGTCTGTTGGTTACTTTAAAAGCTGAAACAAGATTGATGTAGCTAATCAATGACAATTGTAAACAAATAAATAGGTATTATATTTTTGTGTGCATATCATTAAACAGATTATTTTCAATTAAATTTTGTAGAGGTCGTGCGGAACGAGGTGAAGCCTGAGATATTCGGCGGGAACGGTCTAAAGCGGGGAAATCCATGGTGGGGGTAGGAGACGAGCCGATCGTCGCCTCGCATAGCGACACTTCCCCCGCCACACCACTATTCCCCTCCAAGCTTCACCTCGTTCCGCACGACCTCTATTCACATGTTAATCAATGGTCCAGAAATTAGGTTTTGGTAGAATCTGCATTACAAAATTTTCAAATATTCGGAATTAATTCAATCAGATTAAAAAGTTGTCAATCAATAGTCTCTGCTAACTACTGCTAACTCAAAAAAAGAACAGATATGAAACTAGTTGTGTTTTTGTATGGAAATTATTTTGGTCATTTGCGCATAATCTATATTATTATAATATGTTATTTCTGACACACAAACTGATAAAGCTATTCACTAAAGTTTCATTACATTTAATTGATGTTTAACATAACTATTTGATGTTCCAGTGGCGACCGCAAGCCATCGTGTTTGAGATTGTCACAGACAAGAAGTTTGACATGATCATCATGTTGTTCATCGGCCTCAACATGCTGACTATGACGATGGATCACTACCAACAGACACAGATCTTCACAGACGTGTTGGACGCCCTCAACGCGATATTCATCGTCATATTCAGCAGCGAGTGTATACTCAAGATATTCGCCTTGCGCTACTACTACTTCAAAGAGCCCTGGAACCTCTTTGATTTCGTAGTAGTCATTCTATCTATTTTGGGTGAGTGGGAAAGGCTTGTTTTGTTATGTTGGATTTTAAGCTCTCATTAACCAGAGATTCACTATGCCATAGATCAAACGCCCTCTCTCATAGATTGCTAGATTGATTTATAGATTAGCTAACAATTCAAATTATGTTTCTGTCGGTTTACGTAGGCCATGTTTTTTATAATTATTTGTTCCTTTTTATTCAACCAACTTAAAAAAATATCTATTTCTTGGTTGATAATTATAAAATTAAAATCAAAGAGTTGGGAACATATTGTAAGTCCACCTGGAAATAAAAGAGATACGTTTAGTTACAATTTCATTTTAGACAACTAGGCACTCAGGCAAGATGAAACACATCAAATCTCTTTGCCAATGAATTGCTGTTTGTTTGGAGTTGTAAATTTCTTGTTCAATACAGTTTAACATTATGCTAAATACACAGTAATAAACCTCTTGTCACTTGCAGGTTTGATATTGAGTGATCTGATAGAGAAGTACTTTGTCTCGCCTACGTTGCTGAGGGTCGTCAGAGTGGCCAAAGTGGGGCGAGTACTCAGGCTGGTCAAGGGAGCCAAAGGCATCAGAACGCTGCTTTTCGCCCTCGCCATGTCCCTGCCTGCCCTCTTTAACATCTGCCTTCTTCTCTTTCTCGTCATGTTTATCTTCGCTATATTCGGAATGTCTTTCTTTATGAACGTCAAAGAAAAAAGCGGACTCGACGATGTCTACAATTTCAAGACATTTCCAAAATCAATGATTCTTCTCTTCCAGGTGTGTTGGAGTAATTAGTCATTCGACTGTTTTTATTGTCATTGTAAAAATTGTCATTATAATTTTGGATTTTGGTTGTAAAAATTTGTAATTTAGAGATATTTTTATACTCAAGAGATTAAATGCAAGAGCAAAACTTATAACGATGATACTTAATGATATATCATTATAATGATGGTTGATGGCAAGTGGTTTTAATTAGGCTCTCCAATTATCTTCAGACCTTAAATACAAGTTAAGAGGAAAACATCAAGTTGCTACTTTAATTGTGTATTGATAATTTGCTAATGTTTAATATTAATACAATATTTAATCTTTATAAAATAAATTTGAATGACTCGTTTAAATTGTTTATGAGTGGAACAAAGACATGATTCAAAATTTAAGCTAGTTCAGTAAAGTATTTTGTTTCAAATAAAAACAAAATAGGTAAATAAGTATTTTTTAAATCTTAAGGTTTGTAATATTTTTATAATTACAAAAAAGTTTGGAATATCAAGAAAAAGAGGATAATTTGTTTTGCAGATGTCCACCTCAGCGGGCTGGGATGGAGTTTTGGATGGGATAATCAATGAGGAAGACTGTGAGGAGCCAAACCCAGAGATGGGTTCACCTGGAGACTGTGGGTCGTCAACCGTGGGCATCGCCTTCCTGCTGTCATACCTGGTCATCAGCTTCCTGATCGTCATCAACATGTACATTGCTGTCATCTTGGAGAACTACTCACAGGCTACAGAGGACGTGCAGGAGGGTTTGACGGACGACGACTACGACATGTACTACGAGATCTGGCAGCAGTTCGACCCCGATGGCACACAGTACATCCGCTACGACCAACTCTCCGACTTCCTCGATGTGCTTGAGCCGCCGCTGCAAATACACAAACCTAACAAATACAAAATAGTTTCTATGGACATTCCTATATGCAAGGGCGACTTGATGTTCTGCGTGGACATTCTAGATGCTCTGACCAAGGATTTCTTCGCCAGAAAGGGAAATCCCATCGAGGAGACGGGCGAGCTAGCCGAGGTGGCGCCGGGACGACCGGACGAGGTCGGCTACGAGCCCGTTTCGTCGACGTTATGGCGGCAACGCGAGGAGTACTGCGCGCGACTGATACAGAACGCGTGGAGGAAGCACAAGCAGCAGAGGCAAGGTGGTGCGGACACTCCCAACTCCAACGATGCCAGAGAGACTGCAGTGCTGGTTGAGAGTGATGGCTTTGTCACTAAAAACGGACACAGAGTTGTTATACATTCCCGGTCTCCTTCGACCACATCCAGACTAGCAGATGTCTGAGGAAGGCCACGTCCCCCATCCTTCGATGACACCGACTGTAACGAACAAGATGTCAACTAAATACTCAACACGATTAACCTGATTTCATTCTCCTGGGTGGGTGGGTGCATTCTTCTCTGCTTTTCTTTGTCTCCCTAATAGAGTCACAATGTTAAGGTATGACATCATTTAGCATTATAAATATATTCATGGAAAATAATCATTTATTGTGAAAATGTAAACTTATGCTTTCCATTGGAACTTAATTCACAATCAACTTCATCTTCATACCCTTGTAGGTATGAAAATATTCCACGCATGCTTCCTCCAAGGGATTGGGCATTGTAAACTGCTCGCCTACAGCTATAAATTTAATTTTTGAATTGGAAACAACATTTCAAATCCAAACGGGCGTAATATTTGACCAAATACCACTACCAGTAACTTCTAACAGAGATGAGTGCACCAAACCCAAAATCCTTCCTTGTATGTTGCTGGAGCAATCCCAACTACATATCCCTCACAAAAATAGCAATAATCATTTGCTCACATTTGATTCGAGCAAGTCACCTTGACAAAGTCAACTCCTAAGTTTCCGTCCTGATCGGCAATATGCTGCGCTACAAAAGACTCCCTTTCCTCACCCGTCGAATCGTCATTTGTCTTCCTTGAGTGACGAATCGACTTATTCTTAAAACAATCGGTTGAGTAATTTATCTTGCCATCTTGTTCGATAAATTTGTTTGGCAGTTTTACGATTTAAGGGCTGTACACTACTAATATGTACGTTTTTGCAATTTTTTTATTACAATTTTAGCGGCTTTTAAGAAAAAAGATTTTATATTGAATAAATTTTAAAAGTAAGTTACGTTTAAAGTTAGTTGATGACAAATTAAAAATTATATCGTTAGAATATGAAAGTCTTTTAACATGTACTACAAAGAATTGTACTTGTATATTTTTACACATTCAAATTACGCTGCATTTGTCTATTATTGTGCGCAGATGCTTTTATAATGTTTTAAGTGCCAGTTTTGGGAATATGAATACTTCCTCATTGAGCAGCCAACGACAATAAGTAGTTTACCTCCACTGAATCTATTTATGCTCATGAACATTCTCAAATAGTGTAACATTAATACGCAAGTTGTTTCATGTTATTCAGCAAATATTTTACATTTTCCATATTGACAATTCCTCTAATGCCAGAGAGAGAGAGGTTACTTTAACTTTAACGTATGAAATCATTGCTGAAAATTACTTTTGGAAATGAAACGTTAATGTTTTCATTTTTGGTTTTACTTTCAATTTTGGTTTTAGTGAAAAACAAAACATAATAATTAATGCAGCTCAAATATTACATTTTTACATGATAACTTAAAAAATAAAAGTTCAGTTTTATTTTTAATTGAAAAAATAATAGTAAGAAATGAAACTCTGAAATCACGTTTACATGTGATACTTGTATAGGTAGTATTTTACTAGTACCAAAATTACCTTTACTAATTAAATTTTTCAGATTTTTTTAGCAGACGTCCAGCAGTTGTTAGAGTTTACCTCTCTCGTATTTGATAACAATTTTGAATACCATGTACATTTTAAAATTATAAATCAGTCTTCAATATTTGAAATATTTTTATATAGCTGTCATTCAAAATGATGCTGCAACTCGTGTTACTACTGCCTTGTATTTTCAGTGCTGGGCTTGCTACTATAGAATAGATCTAATGCTTGATTGTAAGTATGTACAGATTCTATTTAATAGACTGTAAAAAGTGTGTGATGATGAATTGTAAATAATCACTTTAAACAATGACCTTACCTTGATTCAGCTATGTTTTTGCTACAATTAATAGAATCTCATGTTGGTTGTAATTTTCCTCAAATATTCCATTAGCTTGATTTACTTAAGTAAAAAGGACTGGTGAATGTTAAAGTTTCACTAAAAAATGTTTTAGAAATATTGATTGTAAAATATTTTGAAAGAGAATAAGTTTACAATGTACTAAATGAAAAAACTACAAAGGGGTATAATTTTATAATTTTGAGAGTCTGTGATAAAGTTTATATGGTAAATTGTGATTTGAGAATATTTCTATTTAACAAAGTTTGTTTTGTTTAAGAATTTTATTATACATATATATCGTGTTATCCTTTATTAAAAATGTATACCGTTCTCAGTTTAAAATAATCACGCACATGTTGTGTTTGTTATTTGAATATAAGTTTTTAGTTAATATATTAAATGTTATTCGATTGTTGGCTGAAATCCATTTAAGTGCATACATGTAAAAGAATGTGAGTGTGTACATTGACATAAACACAAATGAAACCTTGTCTTCATATTAACAGTCACATTCGAATTATTGAAAAGGAAGTATTCATATTTTTATGCTCAGTTTTTATTAGGATATAATTGTTAGTTGATAAACTTAAACTGGCCACAGCTCGGAGCAATGACCTTTTATTTTCATCTCCAATTTTCAAGTAGTTTTAAAATTTCTTAATTATAAGTTATAATTTTTTAAATTTATTTGCAAAACATATATTTTTTTATCAGTACTGTTAAAAAACCAACTGTAATTTTTTTAAGGTGAGGGTTTCATCAAAATGTCTTCCCTATTTTGATGAGGGCCTCACCACCGTATGTTCGGTTCGTCCTGTCTCCCTGATGATGAAAGTCAGAGTCTGTTGCTCCTTGCTCAACCAATCAGCTTCTGTTCCTAAGTGTCGTGTCCGAAAGCTGTCAAAGACGTTACGGTGGTCCACGGGGTGGGAGTGACGTGCTACACTCATAGCTTATTTCACACATCTCTTTACTCTCGGACGCTACAAGCAGTGAAAGACTCGAGGGGAAGTCTCACCACTTTACTTACTGTATCCGCGTTGCACACGTAAATAATAATTTAAACAAGAATAATTTCAAGAACTCTTAGAAGTGAATAGTGGAGTTTAGCTTAAGTCGGGTTAGTTATCACTCTTGGGTTTATAAAGTTGCAGCAACGACGCAGTCTGTTCGGTGTGCCGGGGCCTGCTCTTCCCTGCCGGTCCCGCACTCACGCAACCATTGCCTTGTAATCATGTTACGTTTTGTCGTTTGCAATATTTTGTTTGCCAATTGAAATAAAAAAGTTTAAAAGGTTTGGTAATAAAACAGTGATGTTCATTCTACCCACACCTAGTTGGAAGACTTACTATTATTTGACTGTCACATAGGATGGTAAGTAAAATTTGTTGACCTAAGGTAAAAGGAAGTGAACTTCATCACCATGCATCTCATCAAATCAAACAAAATTATGCATACAGTTTATTCAATGTCCTACCATTGATTCTGATTGAATAGTATAATTTTTTACTCAATCGAATAAACAAGACACCAAATATCAGAGTTAAATCCTAAAATAGCATAATAAAATTACAGAAATATAAACTGATAATAAGTAGACCTAAAGCTGGGAAAGTATTACTTTTCTTTAGAGGATGCTAAGATTTTTCTACTATTTAGTCTTTTTTCTTTCATGTAAATTGTTGTTACAGTCTATAGTGTCAAAAATACATAAATTAAAAATAC
This sequence comes from Macrosteles quadrilineatus, assembly GCF_028750875.1. Taxonomy (NCBI): domain Eukaryota; kingdom Metazoa; phylum Arthropoda; class Insecta; order Hemiptera; family Cicadellidae; genus Macrosteles; species Macrosteles quadrilineatus. The sequence continues at coordinate 76,316,063 of NW_026542602.1, read as the reverse complement.
TATTTCTATTTCTGGGTGTTGGAAAACTCATCAAAAGAATATAATGCTAAATTTATTATTTAATCTTTAAAGATTTTCTTGAATTTTGAGTCCATTTCTTTTTTTATGATTTCAGGGACAAATTTTAGAAAAAACTTTATTAGCTTATGAGGGTTTTTCCAAACATTTAACTTGTGAGGATGGAAAAACTCCCTTCTTCTGAAATTATAAGAATGCAACAGATTTATTACTTCCTCTGATTCCTTTTTTTTTGCAATGTGAATTGTTTTGTTAAGATATTTCCCATAAAAGGTTAAAGTTTGTAATTTCTTAAAATGTTCTTTTGTCGAATCATCTTTTTTTTAAGCTTGAGCATAATTCTGATTCAGCCTCTTTTTGCTGCTTTAGAATGCTATCCATATTCAATTTTTTTGATGTCCCATATATTGAATGTGAGCAAAATGTATACTTTTTAGGGTTTTCAAATTAAATTACAATAAAAAGACATATTTTTGATAAGGCGAAAATTCCGGAGTTAATTTTGATTAAGACTTTGTTTATCCCAATTCAAGTTTTCATCTATTGTAAAACTCAGAAAGTTGATTTGATTTTTCTTTTGAATGTTAAATATTTGAGTTGTAAGTTATTGTTGGTTCTTTTGTGTTTTTGTTCTAAGTTATGATTGTAGAAATAGTTACCAATATTCTCTAATTCTACATATGTAAAAGTTTCAGTTTCTTCTGGGGAGTTAGATGATACAATCAAATTAGAACCATCAGTGTAAACGTAATTTACAATTTTTCTTGTAGGTTAATGTATCTTCCATGCCATAAAAGGTAACACATTAAAAGCAAAGGTCCGCAAATTGAATTGGCTGATAAGTTGATGATGATTTGATAATTCTATCATGATTTTTATCAAATGGGTAATTTCCAAAAATTGAGATCTATTTGTCAAATAGGAAGAAAACCAATTGAATTAAGGTAATCAAGCATCAAGGCACATGGGAACACTAAGGTAATGTTTTTTAACCTTGATTTATAACTTTCCTTGAAAGTAATATTATTACTTTCACGTAACGTGTTACAAAATTGAAATTCCATCCCAATGGAATGAGTACTCTGCAGATACAGTAGACTCCCTCTTATCCGGACCCTCAGGACCGAAGCCAGTCCGGATAACGGGTTTTCCGGTTAAACCGATGTCCCCAAAATCTCACTAAAACGGACCGTTTAAATGCATACTCTATACAGTATTTGACTTAAAATTAGGAGAGCATCTATAACATTAAAACGTAACAGGGTTTTTTTATTTCACGATTCTGAATCAACCACTTGACGGATTTTCATGATTTTTGTGTTGAAAGAAAGATCATTTGGAGAACTAGGGAATGTTGAAGCCATAATTTTAGTTTAGGGTTCCAGTTCTTTATAAATTAAGTTTTAAATTCTAAAAAGTCTAGCAGCCATTTTTTCTGGAATATTCTTCATACAATATCTTGTATATCTTGACATTTTGCTATGTGTAGCCTGTTTAATTCAGAGAACTTTTCTTCCCGATGCCTTATAGTATATGTTTATATATATCGACAAAACCTAAAAATAGGGCCTGAACTAAGTTTTGTAGAGAGTAGTCTAGTCTAAATTTACCATCCATTCTACCAAATCTATAAATTTAATTCCATTAGCGAATTGGTCCCCACAAAATATCTTGAGCTAGAAAAAAGCTAGCATGGGTGTTGAGGATTCATTTTAAAGCTTAAGGTCCAAGGGCGGTGGAAAAAATATCAGAAGTGTCAAAAATTACTCCTGCTCTGCCCCACAGGCCGCCTAATCCAGTCATTTTCTAATGGAAGTAGGTACTGCTACATTGTTTCTATAAGCTGTTTTAAAAATACTAGCTGTTGTAAACATTGCTCATTTGAATGTTTAATGATTTTAGTGTTCTGTTTTTAGGTTAGAATGGTAATGCAGTGTTAAAATTTATGGTGTTAGGGGAAGAACGGGACTACGAAGGAGAGTATTTAGGAATGGTGCACAGCATAGGGAATGGTAAAGGACAAATAATTACAATGGAGGTGAACGGCAGCAACTGTTGTTTGTATGGCCCCTAACCAATATAATTATGGGTTAGGACATTTAATTTTTTGTCAACAATAATAATAAACCTGTTAATTTGTTGTAGCTTAGTAAACGTACCCGAATATCATTTACAAGAAAGTGCAGCTGCAAATGCTATATTTTACAATTATTCTGCTTTAAATTGGTTGGTTAAAGTGCTCAGTTTAAGTAACCAATTTATGAAACACAATTGAGTTCCTTAGTCTGTCCCTGAAAATGAGTAAAGATTTACTTGATCTATCTAACAGAATCCCCCCTGCCCCATGATTTGTATTTAAATCAGGAAGTAGAGCATTTCCCTGGATGTCTTCTCTTTCAAATGAAAATAGCATAACAAATCATAGTCTTTTTCTTTAACTAATTCAAAGTAGGCTATTCAAAATTCGTACAGTTAAATAAAGCACAAAAATGTATAAAATTCTATCAATAGGCTAATATGAGGTTCTGGCTAAAGAAAAAACTTATCTTCATCGTTAACGAAGCTAAACAGGGCATCTTACTCCATTCCACATTCATCCCTCACTCATATTTGGGTTAAATAAAACACACCCAAAAAGTAATTTGGATTTCAATCTCAATGTGTTATGCAGTTTAGTAAACCATAAATAGCTTATTCCCTACATGGGAAATTCGCTAAAAAGACTATATTTGACCTTATTGATTCCATGAACAGTTTTAATGTGCTTCAGGGTTTCATATTCTCATGTCAAATCGAAATTGCTTCTAGTTTGGAACAAAAAACTGAGTTAGAATTTAGGCTATAGCTATGTAGCACATTAAAAATGTGATCTTCCTTTATATCTCGATACCCTTTTTAAATTTACTAAATGTTCTTAAAACTCTCCTCTTAATGCACATTTAGATCTCAAGTGGAACCACAATAATGTGCTAAGTTTCACCTCCACAAATTGTATTGATGAGATTTAATGATCTGTGAAGAATAATATGTGGCTTCTTTGAATATATTGACTTAAAAACAAATTTAAAAAATTCTAATATTAATTGCAGTATTTGTTATTACTAAAATAATATTGTATAAATTTGATTATAATGTTAATGTGTCTTTAGGTTCATAAATAAAAAAAACTGACAATCGCCGGTATAGAAAAATGTATAATAGAGATAGAAAACATAACAAAGAGTCAATAATAACGGCTTCCTATCTACAATCAGTTTTGTCTTCAATTTCTATTTCTTGAGTGTCTGTAGAGACCTTCATTCCAAACACAGCTCTAGAGAAACTATCTATCCTTTTAAAATTCTCACACATCTTTTCATTGGCCTTGTTGACCACATACTTAATGTACTGAAACAGAAAATTGTTAATTGTTAAACATGTTTATTGCTCGGGGATAAAAGAACTGAAATATTAGGTGATTAATTTAAATCACACCGTTCCTAAGCTAGATCATATCAAACAGATTTGCAATGATCTTGTCTCAGAGTAGGTCACTTTCAAGAGAAATAATGAATTAGAGTACTTGCGACTGAGTAAATGAGTATCGTTTTATTTTCCAACAGTAGGATTTTTACATTATTGGTGATTTTTAATGTTATTTTGTGATAAAGGTTTCACAACAGAAAATTTTATAGGTTTAAATAAGCCAAACAAAATTCCTTTAATGGTTTAGTAACAATGAAACAGTATTCATTTCATGACTTAAATAATAGGTTGTTATTTTCTGCGTTTCCTAAATTGCCGCTTGTTAGACCTTGTCGTGGCCAGTTTACATTAGATAATTGAGGCTCTACTTTGATATTATTTAATTATTATTGTATGGTTATTGGTTATTGTATGGTAAAGAGGGTTCTACAATATTGAGAAGGTCCTTCGCCCCTGGTAGACTTATACTGTTTTTTTTTTTCAAGACAAGAAGACATCACATAGCTAAGAGCCATTAGGAAATGGTGAGTTTTTAACCAATGTCTCTGGGACAGAAGTACCAGGCTCTAAAACACTAATCCAGGCAGCCAATGCAACGTATGTTATTTCGTAGGCTGTGAGCCAATTTGTGCATTTGAGTAAAAATTTAAACAAATGATTGAATTTTTTACTTTAAAAATAATTAATACTATCATGGTCGTTTTAGTTTTGATTGTATCATTTTAATGGAGTTCCAATTTAATTTTTAAACAAAAAACACTCAGCTACTACAATTATAAAAATTTACGTCACTTAAGAACGCAAATATATACGCGTACAATTATAGCCTCCTCTAATACTAGACCATACAGCGAGACGAAAGTGTCAACGCCACAATCCCGGACTACTGTAACAGCTGTTGCACTAAATTCATGTGGACCATCTGTGCAATGTTTATGTTTACCTACACATTTGTCATTACTATTGTACCATGGCAATGGGCCGGTCAGTGCAATGTTGCCACACACCAAGGACGCAACCTTGTATTAGAGCAGGCTATGGTACAATCCTAGAAAAGTTTTTTTTCTTAAACCAATGCCTGAGGAATTATGTGACTTATATAAGGAAATTGATCACAATGTTACTGTAAATGCCGCAGCAAACCTGCAGACTAAGTGGACTTATATTTGGGTGATTTTATTTTTACTCTAATCTATTTAAATAACGTAAGGTTTATTGAGTAGGCTGTCCAGGTTTGCTGCTACAAGGAGGGTAATAAAGTGTGTTTTTAGTAAAATATTAATGCCATGCTTAGTATAAATAAAAAGAGTAATATAATAATCTGATATCAAATTTAATAAATTTGTTGATTTGTTAATGAAAGATTAAATTCAAACATACTTCGTTAGAGACAATGAGTCCAGTTTCATCCGACAATGGAACTTCCAATCCATGAGTCCCTCGAACAGCTAATATGATGGAACCTTGGCGGCCAAACACTGATCCTGAGTTACGGTAGCCTGCGTTAAATGCACAATCTTGCTGAAATCAGAAACCATATGTGAGTAATTAATTCTTTGAGAATGTACCTTTATTAGGATAGCAAATATACTATATCTGAATGGAAAAGAGTACATTCTGACTCAAGAAACACTAAAAACCTTACACTTAACACAGCAAATTCAAAAGTATGTAACTTTTTGTCACTGACAGCCCTTTCAACAAAAGAAGAGAGAACTCTTTAAAATGTTGTTTTAGGTCTCTGAGTGGTTATAGTGCTCGCCTTCAAATCTAAAGGTCGCTGATTTGATTCCAAGCAATAGGCCTATTGTTTATGGACCCAGGATGCCATTTGTAATTTGGATATCAATGATGCTATCTAACAAAAGTTCAAAGCTAGACACTAACAAACCCAACCAGGGTTTGGATCGTTCCCTTGAAAAAATTCCAATGGTGTAAATAAGTACTTCCTGCGTATTGAAAATGCTATCAATTAGAGCACGGTGATTTTTGTGTAAAATAATTCAAAATTGTTTGGGTTTTTTGTGACAGAGTAGACACTTTCCATTCAGGAAAGTCTGCTATTCAAAGAGATTACAACACCCAACTCACCATAAATGCACTTCCTAAAGTGTGAAATTGGGGGGAAAGCTATATCGGTCCAGGAAATTGACTGGAACCTAACCAAACCTATTAACCTAACTTCATCCAAAACCTCAAGACAACATTTACACAATAACACACCTCAGGATGATTTTGTTCAGTTATACAAACCTACAAATACAACAACAATACTCACACAATCAATGCAATGGAGGGTAAAGCAACCCAGCAGCTTTAAAGAAATTATACAGACGTTCCAGAGGTTGGTAGGGTTGTTTGAATTGGTATTCGGCCAAATATCTGAAGAAGTGGTTCTTTCCCCAAACACCATACTAAGGGGATGCATAGTTGCCCGAATACCTCCAAACATGCTCTATATTATTCATATGAGCTCCAATCCCACGGTCCTTTAAGTTCAGCAAGTGGTTGACATGACGGTACTCCTGGGATAAATAATCAAAGGCTTTCCACTTCCAGCCGTCAGTGACTGCACTCATGGACCCATTCTCGTATCAATGCCAGCAATGTAGTAGAGTACCCTTGATTCCACAGGAACAAGGAAGGAACGGATACAAAGTTTTGGACCATAAGAATACAATAAAAAAAATCACACTGTGTAAACTACTGTATTAAAACCCATTCTGATGTTGCATCCAATTACTGACCCTAGTAAATTGAAAACGTGGACATTAGATTACTGGTACCGGTAATTAAAATGATATTTCTAGCAACTGTTAGGTTCAAAGCTTAATTAGTTTTATTACTCAAATATAGGTCATTACCATTTTCTTTGCAGCAGTTACATTTCTACACTGGACATGCAAAATGAAAGGTTCAAACTTCAGTATCATATTCTTTTCAACACAGGTACTAAGCTTGTCAACGACCTGATTGGGATCAACTACTTCATGACTTGTTAGTATCCACTTGCAACCTTTCTTGATGGAAACCTCTTCACCCTGAAACAGTTAAATGTCACTATAAAACTATGTAAAAAGTAAGACAGCCAACGCTTCAGCTCAGTTTTATCTTATGTTACTAAATAGTACACAAGAAAGTATGTAGGACTTATGGTTTGTGAGTATTTCAGTTGGTTTTTCATTTGAAAACTACTGAACCAGTTGAACAGAATTTTTGAAAAAAGGTGAATATCTACCACAGATGTTCATTAGCATATTTTAATTTTTAAACTCTGCTTGGGCTTCACCCCACTGGGTTTAAAAGTTTATAGGCTATGTTATTTTACCGTATCCAAGTATCCGAGTACCGTAATCCACTTAATATTAAGGGTACAGTTCTGCAGAAATTTGAATTTTACCATAGGACATAATTTAATTTTACGTATGATATTTAAATAACAAAAACAAAAACTAAGGCCTAAGGTTGTTTTTTTATCCTATAGTTTATAGTTTTATTCTAAACGTATACCGGTAGACCAAAAAATGGAAGAAACTATTCGGGGATATTCTGGGACAATAGGCCTGAATAGGCTACAGTGATACACTTATGGTCACGTGATAGAGGACATGTTCACGCATAGCTTGGTTTTTTGTTTTTGGTTTTTTTTTTCTAGGACGCTAGGCACGAGCCCGGAATTGTTTTTCACATTACTTCAGGCTAGAACTAGGGGTTGCGGCATTATCACATAGATAAAATCCATTGGTGATTTGGCAGGATTTGAACCCAGGACCTCTTGAACCGAAGTCCCGCGCTCTAACCACTAGACCAGCTCGCTCCCCCGTGCATAGCATAGTACCAACATCGGAACCCAGGAACGAATTTGGGTCTCTAGAGGGGGATCGATAGTATGAAAAAGATTTAAGCTACTACTAACTACTAACTAAAAATCTACTACACTATGCTACCCCCTGTAAAGACTCAAATTCGGTCCCTGGGTTACGACGTTGATGTTCTGCTATGCGTGAACATGTCCTCTATGACGTAACTATATGTGTATCGCTGTATTCAGGCCTATTGTCCCGGAATATCCCTGAATAGTTTCTTCCATTCTTAGCATACCGGTAGGCCTATACTCGAGTCTATTGTATCTATCACCGTCAATTAATTTTGCGCAAGCGCTTTGTCACTTTTCACCCCCTCTAATGATTCTCAAGCGTTCCTTATATACCATTTTGTACCGTGCTATGCGTAAACACGTTCTTTATCACATGATTATGAGTATTACCCTACGCGGTCTTATTGTCCTGAAATAGCGCTGTTATTAGACATCATAAGTTATGGTGCACAGGCGCACGCTCCACCTGGCATTTGTGTGTTATTGGTAAGTTAGTTCACACAAGTTTTCAACAAGGCAATGGTTTTGACCATTCCCTTAAATAAAACATAACAAAATACCGGTATTGTTGATTATTTTTTGAGCTTTGAGACTAGGCTGTTACTAATACCTTTTGGAAGAATTTGGAAGTTAATTAGGCCATCATGTCTATAGCATACAGGATGGTATGTTTGTTACATAATAGAGATTTTCATGGAGATTTCATACTATGATGTTTGCAGCAGCTTGCTGTAGGAAACTGAAACGGTACTGTACAGTTTGTACCGGTAACTTAAAAGTTGTTTTTTTGTGTGATCATACAAACTACAGTAACTTATTACGAGTAATTAAGTAAACCTAGAAAAATTACAATAAAAGAGGCCTATTGTTAGACGGTGGGAGTTAAACAACCTTTTAATCTTCTTAAGTTACCGTACGGTAGCTTCTTTTAGCTTTTTGAGAGCTTTACTTGAGCCCACAGTACTGTGGGTACAAATTAGAGGTTAAGAACCGGTATTTACCTAACTGAAATCAGTTATTACCTTCTTCAGTATGATTATTCTTCCGGAGCAGGAGCTGGTTGTCACATAATCTTCAAGGCCATTGATAAAGTCTATTAGCTCAACAATAGGTTCATCTATATTTCCTTTTCGGCTATTATCCGTTGAGCTTGCAACCGATTCTTTTTTTCTATCAAAGATGGGGTTTATTTTGGCCATGGTATCCAGGACTTGGTTCTTCAGCGATAACTCAAACCGACCAGAGCTTAACAGAATTGTAGGCTACATTCGTGATAAACTTTTACCTTTGCAGTAGTCAACAGATAACAAATTATCAAATTAATTGGTTTTTGGTACTGTAGACTCACTCAGGTGCAGGAATGCAAGAACAGAGAGATAGGCTAGGTCTAAGTTACATACTGTAATTATGGTAACTTTTAACTTAGCTGCCGCTGCCATAATCTGTAAACACCGTCAGGTATCCTGTATCCTGTTCATCTTTGTATCCTTCTATTTTGTATTTGCATTTCTATCTCCGGTATCAAATCAACAACTTTCAACAAGCAACGGAAAAATAATCAAAGAGTCAAATAGATTTAACTTAACCTCAACTTTGCCTTTTGGGGTTAGGCTGCTACTGTTTATGTTATTGTAATTGTTCAATCTGTCTGTTAACGTTATCGAAATCAAATCGTGCAATGCTTTGCTTTCTGCCTGCAGTTTTTTTTCTCTACAGTTAGTTTGGGCTAAAACCCTTCTGACATGCAGCTATTCTGTTCAACTGTAAATATACAACGTGATGTGTGGAAAGCGAAAAGAGATCTCTTGCCTCTTGTCGGCGATGCAAAATATTCAGTCCGGCCGATATAAGACATTAGGTTTGAAAATATCGGAATTCGGGTTTTTTCGATTGATACTAGTGAGTCGGTAGCGTCGTGGACTTCGGGCCCAAGGCCACCAAGGCAGCGATGTCGTGGGTTCGGATACTGGTCACTGCTGATAACATTTCATCAGTACAGTTCACCTTTGTACTGTACCGGCTCACTCCTTGCTTTGCTGTAAACGATCCACGCACGGGGGCTTAGTCTATGTGGACGGGCAAATGCAAGGTTAAAAGAGGCCGCCAACCTCTTTAAAAAATATATATATACCTCACTTAACCCCGAAATATTAAATTCCTTCCCCCCAATGTTATTTTTATGGAGAATAACCTAGAAAGTGACCAACTTTGGTATTCGGATCTAAACCATTGAGAAACGTGCTAGGGACTTAAAACTCTTTACAATCATGGTAGAAGGAACAAACATAGGTGTGCTATAGGTATTCCCACATATTCTGACGTCACTTGGATTGCAAACAAAAGATTGATTGTTATTGTTTTTATCATAATAAAAACAATAACAACCCAATCAAAACATTCAAAACAAATACATATACTAATTTGACAGTTACAATCAGGTGATCTTTTGTTTGCAATCCGAGTGACGTCAGAATATGTGGGAATAGCACACCTATGTTTTTCCTTCCACCATGCTTTACAATAGTGTACAAATTCACCTTAAATTAGCCATCACATTTTCGAAAGCCTATTTTAATGTTTTAACCCCCCAAAATCCAAAATTCTGGCTGACATCTGAAAACGATAAAACACTTTTTTTAAACTTCTATAACTCAAAAAGGTCCTATATAACAAAGATTTGCAAGAATATTCATGGTCAGGAATTAAACATTCTACATAACCCTTCTGGGCATTTTCCGCTGATCACACCCTTTCCCCCCACTCCAAAAAAAAAAACGCACTACTTCTAAAGTTTTGTAGAATTCCTGGAATTTGTAGGGGTTTTTAATTTCAACATCATTTTTAGACTTATGATTTTCCAATTCCCAATTTTTTGAAGTAAATCCCAAAAAAAGACATATTAAAACTTTTACACCCATCAGAAAAAATTAAGATGGTAGGTTTTCAAAAGAATCTAAATGTTTTTTTCTGAGCACTACATGTTCAAATAAGGTCAACTGTCACTCATTCACAGACGTGATGACAGACACTTGACATCTAGCAGGATGGCTATACACTGAGGTACTAAAACCCCATAATTAAAGGAATTTAGCATTTTAAAATATGTATTACCATTACCCTAAACTAATAATTGGGCCCCAACAGTTGAACCACTGTCTCACTGTCTGTGTGTTATGTATGTAATTTTACATAGATTACTTGAAATCTTTCAGAGTTTCTAGTCTTCGTTTTATAAGATTTTCGTGATCAGGATGTAAAATTTTCTACATAATCTAGAGCGTATTCAAAAAATTACACCTCTTCCTGCATTGTTAAAGCTAAACTCGAATCTACTAATGACGACTAACAGCTAGGGGGCATAGGGACGGAGCCCCCAGCGAGTAGGCCTATATTTATATGAAATTGAACGGATGGTGTGTTTGGCTTCTTGGTACACCAAAATGAAAAAGTAAATTGGTCCCGGCCCCCGGATCCAAGTCTTACCCTCAGACCTACGGTAAAAGCTTATTCGATTCGCACATATACACATATGATAAATAGTCAATTTCATTGACAGTTTCAGTGGGAAAAGAAAATATCTATGAACAAGAAACAATAACTAGACTGTATGGGGTTACTTCTCAAAAGCTCATAAGGTGTTGTGCTACAAAAAAAGCTAATTGTGTGATATGTAATTTTCCCTTTAGAGAACAATGCAAATCACCGTTCGTTTGTTGATTTGTTGGTCATGACAATGACCGTTATTTATGTTTAAATATTTTTCAGCGTTTTGATGCTATTATGAATCGATGGAGGATTTTCCCATTTTTAATAGAGAGACGTATATCACTGGAATCTGTCGATGTGCATACTACCACCATCACCAACAAAAGGGATGGACATTACTCATCTATTTTTATCACTCATACTGAAATTATATTTATCCTCATAATGGGCTCTCAAAGTACTTAGACGTGTCTAGTGAAGTGGTAAACTGTGCTCAAGATAGTTTATAAGAAGTGATGAACTCTTTCTTTATTTTGATATCTTCTAAATCTTCTGTGGAAAGGAGAAATGGTTATTATCAGTTCAGGAAAAAAACTTCAATGCGAAATCACTACTCCCATTAATTTACATCGCTCTCCAATCTTGTTACAAAATGACCATGCAAATTAAAAGATCATATGGTCTGCACTCAATCTGTTACGACCTAGGGCAAGGTGCGAGGTGTAGCCGCAGCAGCAAGTGTGCCGAATCGATACTCCACTAGCGCTGCAGCGGCGCGGACCAGAGTCACTCAGACAGATTCCGACCGCCCGATGGAGCGGATGTTGAAGCGAGTGTACCGAGACCGCGACCGCCGTGGCAGGGGGAGGGGGAGGGGTAGAACAGCTGATCGTGCTATCACCGAGGATGTGCTGTTCCGGAAGCTGCTGAGGGTGATACCGACCATCCCCAGCCCCGCGTGTGCGGAGTGGATGACCGTCATGGAGTTCACCAAGAGGAGATTGTGTGGTCGGAGATGTGATAACGAGCTTTACCGCAGCAACAGCTTCAAGTTTGAGAGATTTGAAAGCGACGTCGCCGGCGTGGACAACAAACAGGTGGGTGATGGAAATTAAGTTCTGAATTGTTGGAAACAGTGGAAGTTTAAGTATAGTGATCAAAAGGGTTATTAGGCGATTATGTTTTGGCAGAAATAGATTATCGAGCTTCGGGGATAAGGTTTTGGCTGATATAAATGATCTGTTAGCCTAAGTGTGGCATAAAATATTATCCATCAGGTTATAGGGCGATGCTAATATATCATAAATAAACGACCAGTAATAAAGTTTGGCAGGTATAGAGTAAAGTATCCTATCGGGGGATTTAGTCAATGAAGATCGGCAGAATTAAAATATCGGATTATATAGTTTTGATAGGAATAAAGGTAAATATTTCCGACCTCCATTACCCACACGCACTTCCTGAAGTGTGTAATTGTGGAATAAACTATCAACTGGACTATGATGTTTCGGTAGAAATAAATAAACTATAAGGTTATTGGGTTTTGTTTAACGGTATACTGTAATTACAACATCAGGATATGAGGATAATTGTATACTTATATTATTGAGTGAGGAAATTTTAAGCTAAAGTAGCACAGCATGTGTATTCTTTATTATATTTCCCATGGTTTGCGTGGAATCATGAGGAAGCACTGATTTTGTGACATATGCATGTTATTAGAATGCTGAATCATAATATATAATGTATGATTACTGGTAGCATTTCGTGTATGTTCGTCTAAAAACACCTCAATAGTTTAGACAACAATTTGAGATGAACTGATTGGCATATTGCCTGTTTTCTTATTACCTATTTATTGATTTGTCAATGACCTTTGGTTTTTTAATGGCCAGCTCATGTAGAAGAACTGTATAGGGTATAGCTTACTTAAAAAGTAAAAAAAAACTCACTGAAATTTTGAGCTTTAACAAGCTAAACATATGGTTGCAACAATGTGACCAGCTGATTCATTATGACATTTAGTACGACCAATATTTTAGAACAGCTTACCTTTCAAAATATCTGTCGTAATAGGACTTTCAGGATAATACCCACTCATATTAGAATGGAAGAGGCATGGATCACAGACATAAACAAATCATTCACTGTCATAACAGCAAACATTTTTGTATTAATATTTAAACGGAACTGTCAAAACATTTCTAAACCAGCCCAGCTGTTAAGGCTGGTTAGTAATAATGTACTGTATAGACATTCGCGCCAGTGACGTCATTTTTTTGTTTATGATCCATACAGTTTCTCTTCTAATAATCGTAATAATACCTATGATTGTCAAACGCATTCCAAAATGTCAACGTGAATCAATATGTTTTCATGTTTATAATTATCAAAACTATAATGTAATTTCTGTGATTGTGTACTTTATTCACTTTTGGATACATAGTTGGTACTTCTCAATCGTCAATCACCCCAGGAAAACACGTTTAACTGCAGTTTCGAGAAAACCGCGTGCTTTTAACAACAAACTACCGAAGTAGACCTATCCAGGAACCCAGTCAGTCCATAATTTCACCTTCAAGTCTTGTCAACCCGTGCAGGGAAGTAGAAATTCGTCCCACTATGACACGCTTCGCTTATTATCTGTTAAAAAACAGTATTTAACAGGAGGAACCCCGGTGAAATACGCTGCTGGGCTGCTTTCTACTGTTAAGTTTGTAACATTGTTCGATTTTATTGTCAATCGAGGTTTGAGGTTAATAATAAACACTGTGATCAACATTAATCCTCCGTCACACTAATTAGAAATGTCCGGGTGGGTTATGTATTTTCTTAAGATAACAAGTAAGCTTTACGATAAAATTATACAAGTAAATCGTTCGTATATCTTTTGGATAAACAGGGAAACGCAGGATTGATCGATTTTCAATAAGATATGGCACAAGTAGGCTATCGGCACCACACCCTTATCAATAACTCTCATCTTTACTTTGTACACTGGGTTTTGTTTAAGATTCGAGAATAAAACTGAGAATAAAACTTGATAAAACACTGTTCTAATTTTTCATGCCTCATTGCAAATTGAGGGGTCCTCAATGTACTTTCTGCTGCATAATCAGTGTAATAAATTTACAACCATACACTACACTACATTCTATAATATTCTCAAATGTTGTTTCTCTAAATTGGTATAGGTAAAGAAAAAACAAGTTGTGTGTATTTACGTACTTTCTTAAAGAACGCTGAATAGAATCGTGATTTGGTAACTACCTAACAGGTACGGTACTGTATTATTTATAACGTTTTAAGCAAATTTAAATTTATCTGTAAAGAATTACTTTAAGTACTGTAGCTTCCATTATCGCCCTAAAATGTTTCCTTTTATGGTCATCAGATGTTTAAACGTGTAGAAATCGTTATGCACAATGTTTCTGCATAAATTCTCAAATTTGCATAAAACTTGCAACGAACGTACACCAGTAGGCTATATTAAGTTCGTGAACGCGGACAATGGAGATATTTTTGGAAAACCCCGCTTTCAAAAAGTCTAGCCAAAATAAAAATACGCCTTTCTATTCAAATAAGTTACAACAACAATCACTTTGGACGTGTTTCATATTATACTCCTATGAAGGAAATCAAGGTAGGCCTACCTAGGTAGGTGCTTAACGCTGTATCTCATCTTAAAAAAAAAACCCTCCTAATTGCACCCATATTATATGACCACGAATCTTAGCGTAAATTTTATATTTGTTGAGGACCAGTTAGAAAAGTGTTTGAATCAACTGCAAGCCAATTTAGGTTCAGGGCTTAGTGTGACTGGAGTATCATATTATAGATTTGCAACTTTCACAGGATATAATGCGTGAAATAGTTTGAATTTAATTAAATCATGTACCGTAATAGAATAACATTACCATCACCTTTAGAATGTACCGTATAGGAACCAATTCCACTTATTACTATATTAACACTGTTTTTACGTCGTCTATTTTAAATTCTAGGTTCAATGCACGGATAATGCAACACAAAAACAAAATATAACCAAACCAAATATGAAAACATATTTTTATCTCACTGTTTTTACAAGTCAACAATAAAAAACCAGTGATGATCCCAGAAAGCAAGAACGATGCAATTAATGCTGTACGTCGATAACAGTTTGATAAAGCTTTAGTCAGCTAATTGTTGTCGAGCTAAAAATAACTAGTTGAAGAGTTAACTTTACGTAACGACTTATAGCCCGTGGAGAAACCGTAGCCTCATTTTGTGCAAATGTTAGCAGGCTTTGATGGCCTTTCTCATTAGAAACTTGACAAAAACATGCTTCCCTGAAACCCACTCACTTAGCCTACATGTGGCCTTTAACTTAGCTTTATTAATTCTTACACAGATATTTACGTGGTCACATAAATTGAGTCGGGATTAATTCATAGGAACAGTTTGTAAGAAATTATATTTTATTTTGGAGGGCATTGAGTAACAAATTATGGACTTAGATGTAGAGTTACGAATTTAATGTGTTTTAATGGAATAGTAGGAATGGAATAGTCACTCCTTGCTTTGCTGTAAACGATCCACGCACGGGCGCTTAGTCTATGTGGACGGGCAAATGCAAGGTTAAAAGAGGCCGCCAACCTCTTAAAAAAAAAAAAAAGTAAAAACTTTAGGAAGAAACCAACTAACTGTTTTTAGATCTTTGCAGTAAGATGAAGACCAGTTATTTTATGCAATCTTTTAGATTGATTTACAAAATGTCATAAATAAGATCAAATAAATATCATCACAGCAAACCACCAAGCTATGTGACCTTATAGTCGCTTTATTGAGTTTTTATGTGAAAATTTTTGTCATCAAATTGAATGAGGCATTTTTAGATCTACGCATATTATAAAATTACCAATTAATAACTATTTCGATTTGCTACTCCGGGGTTGCTAAAATAGTTCCTTTGTTTACATTTCCAAAGTCCAAAACATCTTGTTGATGCTAATCAAAATGCATTATTATAGTTTGCCTTTCTATTCAGACCTTAATGATATTTTTTTTGCAAAAGCAAAATGTAAATATAAAATTTTATTTTTAAAGATAGAGGAAAAAACAACGTCAGTGTTGCGTTGCACGATTATCAGATGATAACAATTTTAGTTCCTGCATTCGCAAAATCCAAACCTGAATCTGATAAAAGTTTAACACGCATCAATGGAATGGAAAGGCAGAATGCGAACAACGGAAAATAAAAATGCAAACAGATGAATGAGCTCATTTAGCCAGCAAATGCTGAGCTATTGTAGGAGCATTGTGGAGTCTGGAGGCGAAGCATTGCTGATTATGCTATCAAAAATGCAGCCGCAGGCCTCAGACTGAGTGCATTCAGCATTCAGAGGAGAATACGCTCGTCAGCATATTTATATGAAATGCCTCTCCCGACCAAGATGATCTAGTATGTGTATACACAGAACGCTGGCAATGGCAAAACATTTCAAGATAGAGTAAATTTAGAGTGCGAAGTTGCTAGATAGATGGAATCTAGTTTTTTGTGAGTGATGAAAAACAGTTATTTGTGACTTTAGCTACACCATTGAGTTATTAGTTATGATAAACACGATTTTAGGAAACATAATTTTGAGAATCTTTTAGCATTGAAATAGGTAAAATAAAGATAAACAGAAAACACATACCATCTAAAAAATATTAATATTCTAGTACGTGAGGAGATAAGAATAAACAGGATTTGAAGTGTAAAATGTTCTCTTGGACATGATGGTTTAAAGTCTTATTTCCTATTGCACATAAAATCAAATTCAAAGTAAACCACAAGGCATAAAATAATCTCCATTGACAACAATCAGCAAAACCATTGTAAAACAGAAACAGGTGGATTGCACTTGTCAATACAATGAAGTACTCAAAGTACAATACAAACCAAATACTCAACTCAAGCTTGAAAAACGACCCATTTATGTTACCTTTCTATAAGCTTGTAAGATATTCTAGAAGTACAACAATGTATTAATGAATCAGCTGCGTAAGTATTATGCGGACCATTGTTATCAATACATTTCACTTTCGATCATGCATACGACCCCAACCACCATGGACCCATTTCATAATAAGGTACAAACTAATATTATTAGTAAATCAGCTGATCGCCCAATGCAAATCTAATGGAAATTACAAGTTACAAGTTGTAACTTGTAACTTCTAGTTTATTATGAAATGGACCCTGATCGTGTAAACGAATTTCTCGGCACATAATAATGAAAATGTGCACGAAATTTTTCGCCAAGCTCAGAATTATAAGGACAAAATAACTTATCTAACTAACCACTATCTATCGATTGGATTGAAACTATTTTCCTTAGCAACAATCTTAATCAGATGTAACTCTCTGTTTGCACTACCATTCTTGTTGTCGAAGTCGAATCAGATTCAGGAAGTACGTGTTAACACAGAGGAGAACAGCTGTTGATGACACAGCCAATGTAATCTGGCTCTAGCAGCAGGACCTACAGCCTGGGGCTATACACAACAAGCATGACTTGGGTTTTGCACGCATAGTGGGGCATATTGTCAACAAGTCCAACCACCTAACTGTGTACGGAAATGAGCTTTCGAACCGGAAAACGGCTCGTCATTCGGTACTGTCAGACATTTGGAATTTTTAAAGTGGCAACATTTTGAGAAAGAGTTTAAAATTGATTAATAAATATGTTTCATTGTAAAATTATTTTGTATGTCTTTATCATCTTTTGAGTCCTTGGAGACTAGCGGCCATCTTGGAAAATTTCAAACTGCTGCTGAAGAGTTATTTATCGTCCAAAAATATTTTTTTACACCAACGAGATTATAATTTAAATATCTAGTATACTGTGAGATTAGAAATGTTCTTTGTAGTTTTGAATCGCGCTCAAACCGTCCGTGGAAGCTAACGACCATCTTGGATTAGCCCTCCATAAGCGCAATGTTAATTTTGTTAATTTCAAACAGCCACTGTAGAGTTATTTACCGTCCAAAAATATGTTTTCAAACACCAGAGTGATTCGAATTTAAATACCTAGTATAATGTGGGATTAGATATTTTCTTTGTAGTTCTTTAATTGTTTTATGATTTAGATATCTAGGCTCCAAGGACTTTTGATTTAACATTAAAGACAAATTCTCAAAATAAGTCGTCTCTTGTTAAAATTACTTTTAGAACTTAACTTAAAAAGTGTTGTGGAAAAAACATAGGATATTCATAGGTGCTAGTTAAGCTAGTGATGTCTCTACAGTTTTAGAAAAGAGTTTTAAATGTGTAGAGTATAATTTGAAGTCACTTGAAAGAATTTTAAATAAAGATTCATGGTAGAGCAGTTTGGTTAATCCCGGCAATCAAGAGACATAAAAGCAAAAGACATAAAGTTGTCTCTCGTATTAAATGGACAGCAGCTCTCAAGTCTCGAGACAAAAATTAACTTTTACATCTTTCTGTTTCTACTTTACGTGTGAAACGACCACTGATAGTATTCACTTGACAGAAACATTGTCAAAAACATTTGTTATACGTATCACACAACAATCCAAAGCTGTAAACTGCTTGAGTGATCATCAGGGTTAATGTAGAAGCTGTTCTACGGACATTAATCTGATCGTTTTCTGCTTAGTTGAGTTTGACATTCAACGTTCTCTTGAACTGGCTGGGTAGCTGAGTGGTTATAGTGCTCGCCTACTAATCAAAAGGTCGCCGGTTCGATCCTGAGAAAAGTCAGTAGCTTTTTGATGGTTCGAAACTGGACCCAGCTGTTCCTGATCATTGGGCTTTAAATAAATGATCCTGGCTAATGAAACAGCTGATCTTAGTCAGTAACAAAGCTACACAGATCATCTCACACCATTCTACACTCATCCTTCACTCATATTTGGGTTAAAATACGCACCTAAGTGGCGTCCCCATCTTAATGATTGATAATTGATAATTGATTGATAATTGACCTTCTCCAAACAAATAGGCTTGGACCTGTTGTGTTTTATATCCAAAATTAGTTTATAAAAGTGTATATTTTTGTTTGCTTACTCTTTCAATTTCCTTATACTTTCTATATGAATTGGTATGGTAAAAGTGATGCATCAATGTAATTGTTTTGATCTGATACATTTTTGAATAATTAATCTAGCAGAGAGTACGAGTTTATTAAATCCAGTATTTAATTTGTGTACGTGTTTCATTAATGAATTTAGGTCCAATTAACTGTATAGCCTATAATGCACTTGTGTTACATTATTATTAATTTACCTTTAGGTTTTACACAAATGTGGAAAATTCAACGTTATGAAGCTCAAATCCAATGTTTGGGTTTTTTAGGTCACGAACCATATGTTCTTCTACATGAAACACTGCTGTAATTCGTATTTTTGTTATCATTTTATTTTATTTATTTATTTTATTTTATTTTATTTATTTTATTTATTTTATTTATTTTATTTATTTTATTTATTTTATTTATTTTATTTATTTTATTTTATTTATTTTATTTATTTTATTTATTTTATTTATTTTATTTTATTTATTTATTTATTTTATTTTATTATTATTTTTTTATTTTGTTTTATTTTATGTTATCATTTTTGGTATTTTTGTTCGTATTTTAAAAGCAAGATCACGGGGATTCTGTTCAAGAGTTGTGGGTTTAATTTCCTCTTATCTAAGTATTTTAGCTATGCGATAGTTCCCTAAGTTAGATGTTTGAAGTCAACCTGAAGTTGTAGATCAAGTTATACAGAGAACAAAATAAACATGAATCAGATATGAGAAGGGAGAAGGAACCTCTGTAGAATGTGATACGATAACAGATTGACCAACAGAAACAAAATTTGTTAGTCAATAATGTTTTATTTAAACTAATCATAGTTTTCCGTTGCGGATTTAATTCAAGCAAATGAGCCATGTGACCCTTAAATGACTGTGCTACCTCTACAAGTACAATAAATGGTATAGACTGTCCAACTTTCGGAGTAATTTGTCAACTATTTATACACTTCTGTTTCCTCTTCTAGAAAATCCATTATCTCCCTAATCATCCGTAATTCAACCTAAGGTCATTAACCTGTTACGTTACATTGAGTAAATGAGCCGATGAGTCAGAAACAGCTGATCGGTAGACGAGTCGAAGGCGTGAACCAATTGACCGAATGGAACAAGGCGTCACTATACGGGTCATTGTAATTGTCTGTCATGAGATTATAGAATTATAGCTGTCTTGTCAAGTTCGTAATTGAAATAGAATAGGAGAGTGTTTTCGAATTGGATTTGTTGAGGGTGTTGTCTAGCGGTTGGTATGAGTACAGCGGTCAGGTTAGGACAGGGATAACTTTTATGTTTAAATGGTTTAGGTATACTAAATTGTAAAAAAAAAATTGAAAGTCAAAACCTTTAACGTTGGCCTTATGGGTTGCCAAGTAACCATGTCGGTTGATCAAAATAGGATAACAAGGAAAAAGGTAACAAAATACTTGTAACATGTGTTTATAACAATCCATACACAGTATACTAGCTAATTACAAAATGCAGTACAAAGTTGAAAACTTCAATAATTGTTAGGCCTACTATTAAGCAAAGAGATCACTGAAGATTACTCGATATAGGGGTACAATGGAAATAAATATACCGAGCCATGGCTCGTTCCCCAGTTTCTATCTATATAAAATAAAATGCTCCTCGTATCCATTATACGTTACCACTGTCAAATTAAATGTATTCTTAATCGGTAACATCAGAAAACCGACCATATAATGGCCGCGAAACTTTGAGAACTCATTGCGAATCATCTAAAAGTTAATTTGATAAATACAGTTATTGTACTCAATTTCCATCTATACTTCACATATTATGCAATAGCTTGTATTATGTCTGCACTCACATATATTTCCAAAGTCTGTACGTCATGATTATGTAAATACTGTAAGGATCCCCTATTACAATGTAATTTTAACACGAACCCCTTAGTAATATATGGCCGAGTCTATGAATACACATTACACATTAAATAGGTAAGCGCAGTTCTGCTTGAAACCCTTGTCCCCCCTTCATGGCTAGTAAAGTGGTTCGTAATTGAATATGAGCTCAGCCCTCGTCCTGTGTTAATGTTATCAACAAGCTCATTTAACTTGTCTGGAAACAGTTTGATCAATATTTAGACCATCATTATACGACGACAACTCTATAATAATTAATTATTTCAACGCTGTGTCAACTGCCAACTCAGAATTTTATGCAATGCATATAGTTTTATGAACAATGTAAGACAGTTTAAAATGGCTATCTTTTTCTATAGTCACAAAAATATCATTGCTTGGCTTTATCTGATGCGCAAACTGTTGCAAAGGTTTAAATTATTTGTGTAGTATGTATAAAATTTATGTAACAGTGTTATCATTGACCCTTTTAATCCTGTAGTGGTAATCCCATCTATATATAATGTCACCAAAATAAATGCACTTAAAAGTACATAGTTCTTTACCAGTCGCTGATTGCACTAGTAAAAGCTCTATTTCCTACCTTACTACTGAACATGTTACTGAAATAGCTGACGTGCCATACAATTTACTGTAGCTTTCAATTAATCATCAGCTATCAATTTTACTTGGTTAAAAAGTTACTTATTTTCGACAGAAATTGGTTATTTACTTCAGCGCAATATGTCGGTGGCTCACTTTGTCTACGTCTATTTTGTTTTAAACGGGTGACAATTGACGAGGGGATGTAATGACTGAACGATCAATAGTCAAAGGTTTGATCACAGTCTTTAGAGTCCCTTAACAAATTATCTATGTTGCAAGTGTAGTATTGTAACATAAAACCGGTTAGTTCACAAACATGGGCCCGTTGTAAAAGAATCCAGATTCCAATCATAGTCGTCGCTGCATGATTTAGGTTCTGATGACAAGCTAACCCGTCTGGTAAAGATCGTAAAAGACCTTCAATTACAAAATGATTTATTACCTGTGTTATGCGCCACACACTGATCCGGAACCTGTTTCTACTTATACTTCCTGGAACTATTTATTCTCCACCAGAGAAGGTTCCGAAGATTTCCAAATTCTAAAGTCTTGTGATTGTAGCCCGTGAGATGATGTTTTTACTCGTCATATTTCAACAATTAACAACATCGTAAAATTGATCTTCTTTGTTTTGAACTACGACAAACATACTAGTACTTACTAGGAAAGTAAATATTCCACCTATACTACCAAATACTGATAAATATGTTGACATACAAATATTACAGGGAAATCAAACTTTTTGGTACGGTTTAATATTTGCTCTGTAACTATGACAGACAAGATCTGATCTGCCCAGGCCTATTACCGATTAGGATATATTTATGTACAGTACTGTATTCACATTACCTGGATCATTTAAACAAGTATCTAAATCATCTGTTAATTTTGTTTATGTTTACTGTTTGTAATTTTCTGTTATGATTAAATTCAGTTTTTGTTCTAACGTTCAAGGCGTTGCTTTTATTAGTTTTAAAGTGAAATATGCTTTAGTTGTGAATATGTTTCAAGTGGGTACTTATTGTACTATTGGGTAATAGCCTAAGGATGCAATGCACAAGAAAAGTAGACACTTTCGTTACAGGTAACTTTCGTTATCAATTTACCAAAAATTCAGTTTAACGTTAGATTTTTTACCAACAAATTATTATTTTACCACATTCTAATTATTTTAGATACATTTATATTGATTTCCTATGGATAAAAAGCAAACATCCTAATCTAGTTATCTATCTATATACCATTCAAAACTATTGGGGTTTCATTTTCCGGTCGGTTTGGGTTTTCTACTCGACCGACTTTCATAATTTAAAGGTATGCACGCACAGATTTTCCATCAAGCATCAACATTCATTTATCCACTGTATTAATCGACAAAAAATTGATTTTTTTCAAATTTTCTCTTCAATTAAAGATTAATTTCACCAGTTATTAAATTATCCTACATGTTTTTGTCTACGAACCTTCAGTGCAATAACAGCTTTCGTTTGGGCTATTGATTATTAAGATCGGACGTACCTGAAGTAAGCTGCTAAATCACGAATCCACAATAATTATAATTATTTTAAGATTTATCTGGAATCAATAATACGTAACACCATTTTTATTTAAGTTATTTAATATGTCTTGGTATTAAAACTCATCTAGAAATAAGGGTTTCATTTGAGATATTGATAGTTTGAATAAGTTAATTTTAAGATACTGTCTCACTCAATCAAAAAACATATATTTTGTTATAGTTACAGCGAATTTTATTTTGACCCAGACAACGCCGGGTTTTGCTGCTATTATTCACTTAAAATTTTTAGATATGCTACAAATTTTACTATGACTAATTTGAGTGATTATAACCAACTGCTCTTTAAATCTTATCCAATATCGGTTCAACACAGATGTTTCGTCACTTCTTTATCAGCAGTTGATACCTGTAGAAAGGTTGACTAAGCCAGATCGGCAACAGTTGAGTCAACCTCTTGGAATAGACTTGCGTAACTCTACTGGTAGTCCACTGAATAATGGAGGAATCCTGTAGCCAGGCTTTGTGAAGGGTTTC
This sequence comes from Macrosteles quadrilineatus, assembly GCF_028750875.1. Taxonomy (NCBI): domain Eukaryota; kingdom Metazoa; phylum Arthropoda; class Insecta; order Hemiptera; family Cicadellidae; genus Macrosteles; species Macrosteles quadrilineatus. The sequence goes on along the minus strand of NW_026542602.1, from coordinate 76,292,625 downwards.
AAAGAAGTGATGTAGGAATTTGACGGTGATTTGTTTTTTTACCTCTCTTTTATTGTTTCCTCATAAATTTGACAAATGTTTGACATACCATACATCTTAAACTTGTAATTGAACTAGCAGAGTACCCGTCCTTCGTACGGGGTTGGCGTTTAAGTATAAAATGCTTATTGCAGTTATACTCGTGCTCTGCGTTTGCAATGGGAGAGGACACGGTTTGAGAAAATTTGCTTCTTTAAATGTACGGTATGCTATAGTATAACACATCTACCATAGCCATAATGTTATACCACTGCACCTATCAATACAAGCAAGTAAATTATCAAACATTCGCACAATATCACGAATTATTTATTAAATTAAAAACATAAATATAGTTGTAAACAATAATGCAAAAAATAATAGTAGGCCTATTGCACCCTGTTGGTAAACATTGAAACTTTTTAATGGTATTAAATATCATAGAACCAACTTGTTTAGTTGAAACAATTGGCAAAATGATTTAATCAATTTAAAATATGAAAACTCATAAGAATAACATGGAAACTATGAACCCCCGTGCGGCATAGCCCTATAGGATTTTCACAACTTTAATATGCCTATGTGTTCTTTAAGACTATCAAGTACCTCTCTGCAAAATGTCACCTCAATCGCTCCAGTAGTTTTCGTGATTGAACTTCAGATTTATACACAAACATCCATATTTTCACACTTATAATATTAAGTAGGATAATTTGGCTGAAAACTTGGAATTGCTTTTCACAATTTCCAGTGATGTGGTACAGGTAGTATTCGTTTTCATTATCAATTGAAATGGGAACGCCAACTATGAACGTATTTTCACACAAATATGAGCGAAGGATGAGTTTATGTGATGATCTGTGTAGCTTCGTTACTGATAAGATCAGCGCTTTCAGTCAAGATAATAGATTTTAAGCCCAATGATCAGGGCGAGCTGGGTCCAGTGTTGAACCCTCAAAAAGCTACTGACTATTTAGGATCGATCCGGGAACCTTTTGCTTGTTGGGCGAGCGCTATGAACACCCAGCTACCCTAAATCATATCACAATATCAACAACTTAAGCAAAGCAGAACTGTTTATTAACCAACCGTTAACCAACTGTTTATTCTTTCATCTTTCTCGTTATAGTGAAAGGTCTACTTTTTATCCAGTACATCTTCCCTCGTACAATGTAGCCATGTACGTGATATGATCCTGATAGTCCAAGCTCTCTGTTATCCTGAACAACGATAATCGCAGGTCTGTGTTCCGCCTGCAGCGATCGGCGGAACCGTTTACGGGAGGCTACATACAGAACGGACTGGACTGGACTGGGATGGATTCACTGTGTCGATTGTGATCTAAGGTTAATACTACGTATGTAGGAGTTTCCAATTTTCAAAACTATTCATTAATGTGTTTAATGACTAGGGCTTCACAAAATTTTGGAGGAAATATGTTTGCTCACTCGTTAACATTTACTGCTGAAAAGTTTTTGTTTGTGGAAATCACCTACCATACTATATTGTTTAAGCCTCTTGGAATTTTAATAGGTAAATTTCAACTCAAACATTGGAAAACTATATAGGTAAACTATTTTATTTTGGGGATTTACTTTTTATCAGTTATTTTCTTCACACAAACCATCGTTGAATAATGCTTAATAATGCCTGAAAGTTTCATTACAATCTATCGAGCGGTTTCGGAGTCCATAGGGTACATACATACATACACTCTTCCTCTTTTATAGATAAAGATTATACAAGTCGTAATCTATTTTCCATTGATTACCCCTGTAACCGTGATTTGGGGTTACCAATGATATAGAATAATCATTTTCCAACATAAAATTAACATAATATTCTACAAATAAACTAAACCCGTCTGAAATCGTGTTTGCGTCATCTTAAGTGAGGAAAATAGTATATTTCGTACCTAGAGCCGAAAATGAGGTTTTGCCGGCTCGAGATAGTTTTTAAGTTCTCGACTTCGTCTCGAACTTAAATCGATCGAGAGCTGCAAAACCATTTCGGTCCGTGGTACGAACGCTATTTTTCACCACACTATACCCTATTACCACTATAATAATGCACACTAATAGTCAACACAACTACAACTCTAAGGTTATGTGATGAAATAATTTGAGGAATCAGCAAAAATAAAAATAAATAGTTGCTAGGCAACGGTGACAATAACACAATTCTATCGCAATGCTATGGATTTTGATTGTGTATTTAAAATGCATTCATGTTTTAAGTAAGTAAGCGGGCAGCTGATTTTGCGGCCCCGGCCTGTAAAAACCTGCTCGGTCCCCAAATTACGATGACAGCTGGCATGGCCAGCAAAACGTAACTTTCAGCCACCAATTAACGTATGTAATACAGCCAAAAACATGATAGTGTGGTGAAAAAGTTATTTCAACGTTACAGGAAATGGTAACAGCTGCAAGGTATCGAGAATAAAATGTCTAGAGATTTGAGGATAAGCCTCAGATTACCTGAAGCGGAGTTAGAAGGAATAAGGATGAGGGGGTGGCAGGGGGGCAGGTGGCCAGAACACCTGGGACTTCTGTTGGCCCAAGACGCTTCCCATTGTAATTTTTGATATGGGTTTTGGGTCCTGTCCCTCTTTACACTAACCAATGAACACCACTTGATCGTTCTTATTCTCCAATCCTTCCACTAAATAGTTAACTATATTGAATAGCTGTTCCTGCAAGGTCTCAGAGAATAATAAACAAAAAGAGAGAACTTGGAAATTTTTTGCACATTGTCAAATATTTTTTAAGCTATAAAGAATTTGTCCCCAAGATTTAATTGATTTTATAGATACAAGTTGTGGATCGATATAGTATAGCGACAAAATATGAACACACAGCTATACATTGTTTAATGTACGGACTTATGGATACTACTAGTTTCTTTTCAAAATAGTCTACGTTCTATATTTTCTGAGGTTAAAGGGTTCGTGGTTTTAATCATTTCTTTTCGCGTACACAAGTAGTGCATGAGTAGTTGTATGTAGTTTTTTTTATGTAAATAATAAACATCACAGTGGCATCATGCATGTAAAAAATAAATACCAAACTACCAGTTGGGATTGTTTAGATATCCTTAATTATTTATGATAAAAGGTCTATTTTGGTCTCATATAAGCTGGTTTAGAAAAAGAGGAGGATTGTTGAAATAGACGTGAGAGGTTGAGAATGAAAAGTTAGTACTGTACAGTAATAGGCTCTAATAATAGTACCTCACCTAAGGTAAAATTTACTAAATCGATTAAAATTTATTAAATCACAAACGTTGTTAGATATGTGTACTGATACAGCCAAATATGTTTACATGAAAGGTGCTTGGTACTTTTCACAGTTTTTTCGTTTGTAACATTGAGATACAACGTAGATATTCGCAGGAAATTTATTTCTCAACAGAGGCTTACGTTGCTACATAAACGGTGCCGTGAACAACAATAACTTTAGATCATTACTCATATCTTCGGGGTACAATGTCTAAGCTTGGTTGCCATTTTATCAAGGTTAATAATATTGTTAAAAAATATTGTTAACAATATTGTGTTTGTTATGTTTTATCATTTTTATTTCGTAAAGATGTTGAAACCTGAGTCTTTACCTAACGCATGGATCTTTTAATGAGAGGTTCTTAGTAATTTAAATGTTGACAGAGTAATGTAAATAAATTAATTCACGTTTTATATTGTCATTAAAAATTAAATCACGCCTTTTTCGATCTTCCTATATAATTTGTTTGCTACATTTTATCAGTGGATGGATTTTAAATAATTCGCTATGCGAAAAGGTTTACATAAAGTAAAAACGGTGTTTGGATTTTTGTAAACGGTCTGTGAATAGATTACAGTTTTTAGAAACTATTGTTTTTGTTGCCTAAACATTTTTCAGGATTCAGTCTGTTTTTGAAATTATACATGTTTTATTTCGAGTCGCTAACGTCATTGTTGAGAATATGGTTGTATTCATGTACAGTAATCGAATGTATTGGTGTGTTTTAACATCATACCGACGATATTTTTGGTTTCCTACTGCCTGTCAAATATAAACACAATTTTAGTACTCTGACGAATGTGTGTAATATCTCGTCATTAAAACGATTCCAAGGTTAACAATTGTTTAGAGGCTAAAAGAAAATACTGATTCACTAAAGGTCAACAGATGATAACCTATATCAACAAGTCTAGACAATCTTTCTTTTGTGGTGATTCAATTTCCGAACATATTTGATACTAACAAAGCCAGATGTCTCACGACGCAGCTTAAAATTTCCACACAAAAGAGATACACATTAATCGCGTATTTGAATATAACTTAGCTATTTTAAAAGCTATGAGGCATGCTTATTACGTTCTTTTTAATAATGATATTTTGCTTTGATTTGCGTTTATTACGTTTAACCGAATAAATCGTGTTCTAATAGTTATGTATTAAGACATTTAAGTTATTACCGTAGGTCTCATGGTAAGACTTAGTCCCGGGACCGATTTACTTTTTAATTTTGATGTCCCTAGAAGCCAAAAACACCATCCGTTCAAATTCATATATATATATGAGTCCGTTAGCACGATAACTTGAGCAAAAATGATCCGATTTGGATGAAATTTGGTACAAACGTGTAAACCTACGTTTATTTGAACGAGTTTGCGGACCAGCATGATCGGACCATGGGAACGGGGTTTTATGGGGGGATTTATGGGGTAAAAATCTTCTAATTTTCCGTTATTAAAAGCAAATATTAAAACGTACTCTGTAAAATTTACCCAAAATAAGAAGAAGATACACTTCAGATTCTACAATAGGTTCAGAAGTCTACCTAAAGTATCCATAGTCAATGATTACATTTTTTTTCAACTCCGCCGCAAGTAAAGACCAGACTGATCTAAGTATAGTGATCCGTTGGTTCCAAATAACCGTTATTTCAACGATGGAACAGTTCCGTATATCAGCTGTGGATTACCTTCTCGTAAAAGTTTAATGTCTTTTCCTTGACTTCTCGTTACTGTCCCACCGTCTTGACAAAACCGTTTTATGCCTCGGGGTGTAACGTTTTGGACCTAAAATCAAGTGTTCTCTGGTCTTCGACAGTTTTATTTGTAAACTTTTAAAAATACAAGTCAATGCATCTTAACCTTGTTTTGAAATTATTGGTCCTTGTTAAAAATGTGGAAATGGACTCTTTTGCAACCTAAATTTAATTTGAAGCTAATGTCTTTGTTGGATCGTTTGTTGTAAGTATTGTCGATCCTTAAATAATATTCCAATTTACGTTGGTTAAATCTGTATTAAATGAAACACCAATTTCAATTTATTTATCATCCAACAATTACTTTGTATGGTTGGCCTTCAAATGTTAAAAATAAACCTAACCAATGTTGATATGGAGAACCGAAAACTTTTAATTTATTTTTCAAGATCCCATTAATAGAGCAACGTTATGGTTACATGTAATAAGTACATTTTATTTTACTCGGGATATGAGTGAAATATGAGTAGGTATTCAACAAAGAGCCTGTGTTTGCTTTGTTTCCCACCAAGACCAGGACCATGTATTGAAGAATGCTCAAAGGAAATACGGCACTATTTCTAAACCGTCACAAAGCTTCAAAAATTTCTAATTTTTTATTTGTTTGAAAAAATCTTTTGAGTTTATTCAGGATCGAATCGTCTACTTAACGATTAACTGGCGAGCACTATAACCACTCAGCTAATCTATTTCTACTGTTAAGGAACTCTGGGAAAATTTACTGCCTACAGTCACTTCATTAATGTTTTTTTTTGTGTCTTAATAATTAGTTGGTTGGTTTATTTAAAATAGTTTTACCGTAACAAATCGCAAAAAATAAGCTTATTATTTCATAAAAAATACCAGTTTACTGATGCCACTTATATCTGATTCTGGTCGAAAATGAGAAAAATCAGTGATAAAATATTCCTAGAAAAAATAATTTTATAGGAGTAAAAATTCCAAAAAGAAAGGTTCTATTCAGAATATCAATCCGTGTAGCCAGCTGTGTTGCTATTAGCAAGGGAAATCCGCTATCGACATTTTGCTTGAGAAGTCGAACATTACTATAATATTGTGTCTCATAACTAACTCTATGCATGCCGACTTTTTTTGTTTCTAGTATTGTATGATAGCTATTGTATACACTTATAACTAGGGATACGAGCACTTTAAGACGATTGATCTCTAAATAGATATTTCCTGTATATTAGTACAACTATTTAATAGATAGTTATGATGAGAAGTGTAATGATTTCTACGTTTTTACAATCCTTGATTTTATATTCAAATCAGCTGTACTGGTTTATATGCCATTTAACTTGTTTGATTGTTGTTATTCTGTTAAATGAATAAAAATAAAACATTTACTAAACATCTCGTAACTTGCTAAAGGCTGGTTGTTGTGATAAAACACACGATTTTCCAATATTTTTATTTCAGTCATCAAAATATTTGTTTCACATTAGTGAAAATTCATGTTGTTGATAGTTTTACGTTGTATGTGTAAAATATAATGTACAAGGGAAACGCCGAATGCTCTCATAAAACTTGAAAGGCCAAGATAATGTAATTCGTCTGACCTCAAGCGTCTGCACCATCCAATTTCCACTCATGTCTTTGGTAAACTACTTTTCTACATTGACTTGTAATGCAAGTTAAAAATATTTCTTTATTAATGCATGTCAAAAGTAAAAGTAGTGAGCTTTTAAAGTGTGAGAACCAAATTTCGCAAACCTGTGAACAGTACGATTGTTAAAATTGAATTTTGATCAATTAACTGTTTATATTTTCTAATATTTAGTCTATATACTTGTTATAGGTTGCCATAGGAGACTGAAGTATTTCAAGCAATTATTGGAGAATGTTTTATTACGTGTTGAGTGCATGGAACACTGTGAAACAAGAATATCTCGATGATAACAGTTGATTTTAAACGGTACACGAGACCATTGCTGTATAAGTTTAAGCCGCTAACACGATACCACGTAGGGAGCGTGCTGGTATAGTGGTAGAGCGTGGGGTTCGGAGCCCAAGGTCCCAGGTCCAAATCCCTCCAAACACCAATGTATTTTATCCTTGTGTTAATGGCGTGACCCCCTAGAACTAGCCTGAAGTAATGTGTAGAACAGTTCTGGACTAGAACCTAACGCCCTAGGATGTGAAGGTAGGACATGAAAACCCAATACTATGAATCTTTTACTTATAAGAGGAGTTTTATCCACTCATAAAACTTGTTTAACTAACCTGTCTCTTCATACGATTCTTTTTTAAAGTCCAATTCAAACCTTGTTCCCTTCACACGATGGCTCCGTGTTCACAATTTATTCGTCACCGAAAGTAAGAACGTGTGAAAGTGCGTGGATTAGGCAGTTCCGGGGCGGGGCTTGGGGCTGAGGGAGCTGGGAACCTGGCAGAGATCGGAGATAACATGGGAGACTACGACGTCCTTCCAAGGTCTGGGTGATCACCGGCCCACGCACCTGGGGAGTGGCGTAGTGGGAGGCTCATGTAGGAATACTTGGCAAACTTTTGTCCAATATTACTCGTATTGTTAATTCTGACAATGGTTTTATTTGATCACTGTAGTCACCACTTACTTCTCCATGTGATCGCAGAGTAGATACAAAGGAAATATTCAATGGTAGACTTAGTGGTGTCTAGCACTAGTTGATAGTGTCTAGGGCAAAGTTCAACACCCCTCACCCTTAAGTATTACAACACTCACGGTGGAAACATACCTTGTGCCATGTGCGATAGGGATTTTGGCACATTACTTGCCATTTGTGAGTTTGTTTTTTTTTTAGAAAATATGACAAGAATATAAATCAATATAAAATTGTTAGTGTTATATATAATTGGTTTTACAAAACAATGATAGGAAATTAAGTGATCCAGTAGTTCAGTTGTTGGAAGCATTGGTTTTGACCGGTGAAAAGATACAATCGGGTACGTGACTGTGTATAAAAGAGGTTATACAATAGGTAGCATACGTGCCACGTGGTACGAATTTGACATGAGCGTGATGTGACATAGGAATTAATTGACTTTTCAGAGGGCAATGCTCTTAATTTCCGGGGAAATGACAATCGGTCGATAAATAATTAAAACACATGGTTAACTCTGTAGTAATAATAGAGATCGATGGGTTAACATGATGTACTTCAGATCGTCTTCGTGTTCTACTGAATATGAGAAGCATGAATATTTTTACAGAGTGAAGAAAATGTGTTTTAACACTTGTCATTTATTATTACAGAAAAGGTTTGGCTTGCATGTCATTAGGGTAAAAGAGTAATTCACAATCAGAGGCTTTTGAAGGTACAGTTAGTTATCTGATCTCGAAATTAGTATAACGTATGAAATGAGTTTCTGATCACTTTTGGATTGTAAAAAACTGTAAAAATCATTTTAGTAGCAAAGGTTAAAAGAGACTAGCTGAAACTAAGCGTTCTCGATCGTCTACCTAAGTTTCGCTGACCCTACAAATAACGGTCCCTTCGTGTAGTTTTTCGGATTCTATTTATGCAATATAGCATGAACGTTGTTGTTAAAATTTTAATTCAGCGTGTTCGGTAAACTTGAACATTTTATTTCATCCTCTTTGTTTTACTTAAAACTAACTCTCTTCTCAGCAACATGTGTTTGTTTTCATATTAAATTATTCCTTATTATTATATCGTTAACATATGTTGCATTCAAAATGTAAATAAATCTGAGTTTTTGTTCTTTTGTAACCATTGAAAGTGTGTTCATTTTTCTCTCTCTCATATTCATTAATCTCAATATCTCCGTATCTCTACGTATTATCCTTCTGGTCCTTCGAACTAATTATCATTAAACCCCTCTCTCATTTCTATTCCCATTTTTCAATCATTCCCTATAATTTTAATAACCATTCCCTACAAATCATTCACAGCGCAAGACAAAATATATTGATAAAGACAATATTTGAACCTACAACCATATAAATTGCAATGTAAAATGCTAAAAATAGCAATTATACAAGTTCGATACAGTAGAAGGCTTTACGGAAATCGGTTTGCGGAAATGCCATTCAAATCGTCGTAGGGTATATTTTAATTATACTGATACTTAAGCTACATTTACATCAATTTATTATACCACGAGTTACGAGTTAACAGTTGACATTTGCTGTCGGTCACGCTTGATGTCCCAAGATGTAAGTATGGTCCACTGACTTCAGTACTAACCGGAGGAAATAATCGCTTCATTGGGTTTCAGCGAGCGCCCTCGTTGCAGCACATCTGCGTGTAGCGGATCATGAGGTCCGCCACAATATATTTATGATTTTTATAACTATCGGCAAGACGATAATCATAGCAAAAATCCTTAAAAGTTTAGTTTCAAATCTTTACAGAGTGATTTGAGATAATGTAGATAGTAATTTCTCAGTTCTTCGTTTCACCTTGGTTTGTTACACAAAAAGAGACTCAAACAGATTTGGATTGGTTATAAATTATATTTGTTCACTTACAAAGTAGAGCCCCAATTTTTGTTTACAACCTGAAAACAACCGGAAGTAGCTGGATAACAAATATCCCAAAACCAAAAGGAACCATGTTTTCTGTAAACAGCATATTCAGCGCATACGACATGTCTCCAACTATACTTCCTTATCTGAATAGCAAACTTGTATATTGTTCATCAGTTAGGAAACACTGTATTAGACGGTATTCCGTGTTTAGAATGCAAACGATTCGGCTTGAAGTAAATAAAAGAAGGCTCTTTTAAGGCTACATTTAAGGGTAGTAGGACAATTCCTTTACCAATTTATTTTTCTGAAACACTTATTATATCTTTAGTAGTCCTGTAAACAAAAGATGATTTGAGAAGAGATCATTTATATAACCAATACTCAGCTTCCTACATACATTTTTATCAAATTTTCTTCATCAACCTTCCAGTAAGTCACAAATGTATATGTTTAGACTATTGATCGAAAACTTGAAACTCATCACACAAAACCCTATCACCTAACTGTGCATGTACCTCACAACACGCGTGTCATTTCCACCAGAGGTAAACCGGTCTAGACTTGCAAGAAACTATCTAATTGGACATCCAATCACAGCTGACGAGCGACAAAATGTCGGAACTGCCAATCATAACGATAGATTGGACAGTGACATAGTTAGGGTTAGAGCGACACATATACGAGGTTATTAGGGATGGAAAAGATTATTAATCTAATTTGGTAGCAAAACGTTTATAGTATAGGGAGGTTTGCATTCTTAATCGCGTTCAAGTAAATGTATGATTTTTGCAGCCAGATTTTTTGCATTGGGGTAGAAGAAATTGGCTTTGTTAAGAAAAACGATGATTATTTTCTATTCCAGAAAGAAGAAACTTTAGGTCTTACAGATATCATAACTAATATTTATTTAATTGCTTATGAGCTGGCAAAGGGATGGAAATTGGTTTCATATTTCAGCTTTTATTTCTCAAAAGGCAAACACAATTGCTCTTAGAGGTATACCGACTGAAAGTTGTGGGACATAGTCAAATCTTGGATGTTTGAGTTTGGGGTCACATAATCGTATAGACGAAATCGGAGGAATACAATGCATAATCAAGGTTTGACCCTACATTGATCTCCAAGCCGAAGAAAATCACTCTCAAAGAATACTCTCACTTCAGTTAAGACTCTTAACCTAGTTAGAGTTTGTACGAAATTTAAATTCCACCCAGGCCGTTTAGCGCTATTGTACCCACTACAGATAACAATGCTACAGGTGAAAGTCTTGATAGACTGAGTCTTGTTTAGCTTGCGGAGGAAACGGGACACTAAAGTCAAAGGTGGTGTAGAAAGTAGAAGTTTACACTGTTTTACAAATGGCTGATTACTTAGCAGGGAAATTGACTTTTGATGGTTAAATTTATGGTTCGGCTTTTAGCGGCGGGTAACTCAAAGGTGGAGGAGTAATAAAACGGAAGCTTTTGAATATTGAATTTTTTCCAGTTTTAATCGATAAAAACGAGCATTGCAGTTTCAAAACCACCTCTGGATTTTTTATTTTGAATTATAATTTCAGTTGCTAATTCAGAAGGGGATTCTGCTTTTTGAAAGACTCGCTGCGTTAGCCCCCTTGTGGATGCGATACTTCCTGGTGTGGATTAACGTCCGCACGAGTGAGTACTACGACTATCCGCAGTACTATCCTGAAAATTAGACCATTTCGTATATACCAAGGGCAAAAAATGTGGTTCGGATTCCACTAAAAACTATAGGTCCCTTAGTTGCCATTAGCTGCATGGGCTATTAATTAACAGCTGTGTCTAAGGAATAAGTCGGCCTTAATCACTAACAAGACTAAAAGATCGCGCCACTCATCCTACACTCATCTCCATTCATACATGGCTTAAAATACCTACTTTGTATGGTCATTATTTCATTGAAAAAGTAAAAAAGTATGCTATGCACCTAATTTATTTTTCTTCTAACTATTATTTTTTGTGTGTTTAGTGCATTGAAACCTTTTGGGTTTATCCCTCAGATCGAACCAGCAACCTTCAGAGTCTAAGGTTAGCGCTTCATCCATTCAGCTACATAGTTTTCCCATCATTGTTTATTGAGTAAGTCAACCATGGAACATAAATTGTGTCAGACGAACAACAGTTAGAAAAATTTCGCAATTTTCAATTTGAACCGTAAAATAAGAACGCATTAATCGAATACAGTTTAGTCCTGACAAGAAATATATCTAATGGAACACTCAATTTAGATGCACTTGCTACATATTAAGGTGAATTAGAACTAGCAATGCTCGAATCGTGTCAGAGTGGTTAACTCAAAATGTGAATGTAATGGCGGTTTGGCGTGCCTCTTATTCCTGTCTCGCGCATTTTAGATCGGAGTTATTTGAAAAGATTCTGAAAGCATTCATCGATTTGCATAGTAATTGAGTTGTTTCAGAAGTAACGCTGAGTCAGATTTTACTATCTTAAACCTCGAGTGCTTACATTTGATCAAGGATTGTCTGATTAAATGGGCTATGGAAGATTGGACATTTTATTTTTTCACTATCTCATAAAAACGAGTACTCTGCTTCCAGTGACCAAACAACTTTCCATATGCATGTATGCAAATATAACATACAAGCCTCAATAAATGCAAATTGCGAAGTGTTATAAGCTCTCTACATTTTGTTTTTGTTGAAAAGGTTTACCTTTGATATAAACATTGCAAAACATAACTACTAACGCCTTTTTACAACTATAAGTTATACGAAATTAAAATATGCAAATTTAAATATTTCGTTTTGTTTTGAGGTTTCTCCAAACGATTAGAAACGTAATTTCCCTTGGTGCTGGGATAGCCTATTTTGCTACCTCTTGGAGTTACTAAGCAAAAATGAATACAGTCGTTTAAATTTAAATATATATATATTTGTTCATAGTATAACAGTATTTGGGTCAATCTAAGTTAAAAAGCTTATCGACTCAAGGAATTATAATACAATTTCACAGTTTTAAAAGTACAATTTACATACAGTACGTTCATTAGTTCTAAGGGTAGTGGACACGGTTCTTAAACAAAATATTGTACATTTTAGGAGTATAGACAATTATTCGCCATAAACTCCTTTGAATCCGAGTCAAGTATTTGTTTTTTTATGTGTATAGTCATTGTACTTTTAAATGTACAATTCATATAAAAATAAGAACAGATCTCGAATATATCCCAGTATATTCGAATATACCTCGAAGATCCTGGTATTATATAATTACATTGTCGAGTAACAACACATTATTGCTAAGGTATTGTTATACTCCGTTCACAAAATCCCCTCCACGCCTTGATCCTACCATTAAAACATAGTTCAACAGCTGAGATTTGTCAAAACCCCAATCATCTGCAACATACTTTAATCAGAAAAAATTGGGAAGAACTTCCCCTCAAATCACCTAAATATTGTGAGCGGACTGTAGTACTGGTCGCTGATAGATTCTTCTTTGACGGTTTGACACACTGATCACACAGTCGCATCACGTGTGGTAAACAAACCATGTTGTGATTGTAGACACTGACACCTCCGTGGTGGCCTTGCCTTGTAGGGAGCGAGCTGAGGACGTCCTTGCTTGCGTAACTGGGAACCAGTCCGGTGCGGTCACTGATCCCTGAATACTAACTAGAACCATTGTCGGACTGTTGGAACTGGAGTATTAGACTGGCGGACTGTTGGAACTGGACTATTAGACTGGCGGACTGTTGGAAATGGACTATTAGACTGGCGGACGTTTGGAAATGGATTATTTGACTGGCGGACTGTTGGAACTGGACTAGTAGACTTCTGGGTGGTTGAGACCGGATTGTGAACTGTTGAAACTCAGAGATAATGTTATGGACTGTTTGAACTGGACTATTAGACTGGCGGACTGTTGGAACTGGACTATTAGACCACTGGGCTGTTAGACCGGATTGTGAACTGTTGAAACTCAGAGACAATGTTATGGACTGTTTGAACTGAACTATTAGACTGGCGGACTGTTGGAACTGGACTATTAGACAGTCGGACTGCTGGAACCGAACTAGGTCTATTAGACTGTTGAATTGTTGGACGTTCACAATTATACTACTGGACTGTTGGAACCGAACTGTTGGACTGTAAAACTTCTAGAACTAGACTATTAGATTGCCAGATTGCTAGAACTGGGCGAGAAGACTGTCGGATTGCTGAAAATGGACTATTCGACTGTGGAACTGATGGAAATTGCGTATTACTAGTGAGTATTATTAGTGTCGGTGCTCCGCTTCACATGAACATCGCAATATTGGACTGTTGATTCTGTATAATTTAGCTGTCGAACTACTGGAATTGTATCAAGATTGTCGGACTGGCGAACCTGACTGTCGGACTGTAGGAACTGAACAGTCTTAGCACCTAGGTATTCATTGCTGCATATTATTATCAAATTTATGCCTATTCGTAACCTGTTACATTACAAATGCAATGCTATTATTTGATCACATATTATTACTGTTGCACGATGAGTGGTTAAACTATCTCAATACTGTAGTGAAACCGGTCCATTTATTTGGTTGTAGGTCAAATAGTATATTGGCTTAGTAAACCAAATCGTGGTTGGAGTTTTATTCTATTGAAAAGAACGTGAAAGTTACAATTCTCTTTATACAGAACTAGAGAAAGTGCTTGTTACTGAGCTCTTTCTGTCAATCTGACATTAACAGATCATAGAGAAACTCGTCTATGCAAAAACTCGACTCGTTTCAGTATCTGTCACCCTGTCAGAGAATCGATAAAAATTATCTCCCAAACATGTCTTCGATTTAACTGCATTGGTATTGTTGACGTGTCTTAAATTTCTCTTGCGGTCATAGGTTTCCGTAAGGTTAGGAAACATTAAGTAGGAGTAATAAATCATATGTATTTTTTCATGATCCGCTGTCCTTTTCATTATGAGCTCTTTGACATGAATAGGCTTGGCCAAGCAGTCCAATCAACAAAAAAAAACCTAAAAAAGCAGTTTTACGATTATGAACTTGTCCAATCTGCAATTGTTGTTGCTGAATAATCTTTAAACAGCAAAACAGCTTACGAAAGTTGGAAATTGATCAAGTCTACACTTCAATAGATTTAATGTTAACTATGTAAAGGGATGTAGAGATCTTTATCAATTACCGAATCTTACATTCTATGAGATAAAGCAAATGCAACGTAGCTTTGTACGTTTTGTGCGTTCGGATTATCCATTATCACTTTAAACCCGTTGGTTTATTTAGTGATTAGTTTCTTCTCACTGCCTCGCCCACTGTCGACTGTAGTCATGTGAATTTCCCGTGTATCTTCGCTCAATGCCGTCACCTAAATCCCACAGTGTCTCAAGCTAAGTGCTTTTGTCTGTACACCTCTGTGTGCTGAGAATATCCAGCTACAACATACTTCCATCTACAAACCACCATCTACAAATACTAGAAACAAACATTGATAGATATACTATGAATACATTTAATCAGGGTATTTCATACTTGAAGTTAGTCCTACTTATATTTCATTAGGTTTTTTTTTTTACATAAAGTCGTCTGTTGAAAGAAGAAAAACTTAATAAAAACTTACTATTTTTAGTCTGAAGATTTTAGTAAATATATAAAAATAGGTATATATAAAGCGTTATCAAACTAAATAAAATAGGAAACATGTTAAAACATCCACCCCCAAATTTCTAATGGAAAATTAATTGCACTTCAATATATTTGACATACAGACTTGGTTCAATATTTTCTTTAAAATGATAAAATATTGCTTATTTCACGCACGAAATAGAATGGAACTCCATAAATAAATATCATGACTATAGAGCTTAGTTCAACAAGTTTATAAAACAATATTGTACCGGTACAGATCCTAAGTTGAATATATTTTGATAACAACGGCGAATGCAAACACCTGGCAAGAGAGATAAGAGGTCAAGTTATTACTTTACATCCAGAATTTCAGTTCCCAACCGAACCTCTAAAATACAGAGTTTGTACCTTGGTTTGAGTAAAAGTGCACTGTATTTATTTTCCATAGGGTTAGTCTACTGGTTAGATCTCTGGACCTCCGTTCACGAGTTTCGGGTTAGAAGCCCGTTGAACACCAAAAACATCAACGCGTACATCGTCAACATTTTAAGAACATGTTTGAGCGAAAAATCTAATCACACAAACGTACATTCGCTTACTCTACAGGATTGCTGCAGAGGGGTATTTATCATGGATGTAATGAGTAAACAATCAAACCACTGATAAAATACATGAACAGCTGGTGAGATAATACTAATACTGGTTAAAAACTCGCCAAGAGTAAGCTGTAAGTTCGTGTGTATCGAATAAAATCATTGTAGGATTCTGATACAAGGAAAATATGTATTTACAGGATTCACTATATAACTTTTATTTTACTTGAAGTCGAGATATATACAAATCCTTATGTACTTTATACAAATTGGGTGGGTAGCTGAGTGGTTATAGTGCTCCCCTGAGAATCAAAAGGCTGCCGGATCGATCCTGAGTAAAAGTCAGTAGCTTTTTGATGGTTCGAAACTGGACCCAGCTATCCGTGATCATTGGACTTCAAATGATCCTGGCTAATGAAACAGCTGATCTTAGTCAGTAACAAAGCTACACGGATCATCTCACTTCCAAACTCATCCTTCACTCATATGTGGGTTAAAATACGCACCTAGGTGGCGTCCCCATCTCGATTGATAATAATCAATGGGTCAACTGATAAAATTTTATCCCAAATAGCAGTTTACTTGACTGCAATGTACCAGATTTATTAGCAATTAGGTTTTGCTGATGTCTGATGGACGTATTGTACAACCCCGCAGCAAGTATGAACTCTATTCAGTACAAGGAAGACTGATGGTGTGTCAGAGTCGTTATTTATCAGCTGTTCTGACCTGTTCAGGGGTACCAACCCCGACACGCAGTGTTGTCACATCGATTATGTTGGTAACAATGTTCAATGGACTCAATACATCAATGATCAAAACCGTGAAAATTTGTAGATAAAAATTTGTTTCTCATCTGGCGTAATAATTGTTTAATTACTTTTGGTTTATTGTGGATTGAAGCAGTTTTAAATCAATAAATAGTAATGAAAATATTTTCCATATTATAATTGTGTAAAATTCAACAACGAAGAGGGAAGTAATTTTGAGTGTTCTTAGTATGTAACGCGATCTTATGTAGAAACAGGGAAACATCGCAAATGTAAGGCGAATGTTAACTTACAGAGTTTGTTTATAAGAAGCAGAGTTTCTGTTCTTTCAACTCCCTTATGAAGCTCGCTCACTTATCGTGATCAGGAAGCTATGTTTGTTGAAATAATATGGTATTCACTACGGAGATAACATTTTAAAATTAACAAGTAAAATAGAATCAAGTTATTGGTAAAAAAACAATGTTTGTGTAAAAACATTATTCACATGAAGTAGATGATTTGTTTGATTTCTCGATAAGCTGTTTCGTTTCTAATGAATTAAGAATGTCAAAGATTTGTGATTTTACATACATAAATTATTATAGTAAAGTTTTCTAAATCATGGTAACTTAGTCTCAACTGAATTTTACTATTCCCAGCATTAAAAATAAAGTAGTCAGATCCATTATGAGTAAACTTTAAGGTACTTAATCATTGATTGAAATGTAGTATACATTAACAGTCATAATACACAGCAATTATTATGTAGTAGACTTTGACTATTTTCAAGTAACAAACATATGTTTCTGTAAATAAAAATTATCTCCCATGTTATCCTTATGGAGAAATACGAAACTTTAAAGGGCCCCAGGACCTCACTCTCTAATTATTTCCCTAAAAAGAAAGTTTCCTGCACAACTTCACGTTACGCTCTTTCCAATGACACCATAAACATGTCAATCGGTACAGTAGTTTCGGAGGAGTAATTGTCACAAAAAACCTGCTTGCGTATTAAATAAGTATAGATTCTGCTATTTATTTAGTCTTCTTACAGTTAATTTATTTATTCAGGTTATATACTTGATTTTAGTGTAAAATCTTTGATGGAAAAATCTAATGTTTAGAACGAATTCAAATAATAGCATTGTACTATGAGATTATTGCAGACATTTTCTATGATGATTATTAATAACGTCACAAAAGAGAAAACTATTTTTTTACAAAAATGAACTTCAGGCATAATACAATATTGAGATAAGAAACATAGTTTGGGTGTAAATAATTATTTTTCCGTTCTCTGAACTAAATTAATGTGTGTAAACACTATTCAACACGGCACATAGTTATAGATAGAAGTACTACATAGTATTTCGTACTGCAATTTAGTCGTATAGCAGGTAAAACGTAAGATCTAACTGAAGATCAAATATGTTGAGTTTGTTTAAAATGTCAAATCAAGTAAATGCCAAGCTAAATGTCAAGCTGAATCTTGCTTTCAAGTACACAAATATTTTGTAAATAAAATGTCGTATGGGATTTTATTTCGCTACATACTATGACGATTAAATATTTTCTTATAGAACGATGAGAAATATTAAATGTTGAACATTAGGCCCGTGTCCGAGTTTCAGAAAGTTGTAAATTGCAATGTCAGTTTTGCAACTCTGTGGAGTTTCGCAATTTCAAATGGTAATTATGTTCTTGCTTTGGGATGTGAGAAACTTTGAGGAAGATTAAAATTTGACTTAACTTTTATCGACGTTTTGGTCTAAAGCAAAATACTGATTTTAAGAGATGTGAATTTGATTAAATAGTGAAGAATCTTTTGATTATATTTTGTAGCTCTCAATAGTAGGTTATAACTTAACCATACTAAAGTAAGTCTTGAGAATAAAGTACAGTAACTCCAGAGTAGTTCTAGAATGACGAATTATACCCAATTTTTAAGCCATATCAAAGTTCTTTAACACGAAACGTGGAAATTAATTTTTGAGGTAGTAAGTATGAATTTTAACATATTACTTATCTTTAATTTCCAAAGCATTAATTTAACCTGACACAAGACCTGATAACATTACTAGAAAGTAATTTCAAAATGAATGTATTTAGTTAGTCTAAAATATTTTGATATCAAAAGCTTAAAAAATATTGGCAACCATAAACATTTAAAGAATATTCTATCGAAAATACCCTATCAATTACGATTAAATTAGTCAGGGATCAAAATTGTCAGGACGCTATTACCAAGATGACTCATATTAGGTTCGACTCGTGCTCCTTGGACCAGTAAAAAAACGGCCTTGCTGACAGCCGCGGGCGGACCACGAAACTCGAGATGAATTTCGACGGTTTCGACACGGTAGAAAGCGGTAGTTGAGACCTAAAGGCACTCCACCTACAACTCATTACACTGGCTTTAATTAGTTTATAATTGGATTGGTCGGAACGAGCATGCATGGTCGAGACTGGATTGGCGTTAAATGGTGTTTCGGGGTGATTCCTCTGCTCCATCAAAGTTTTGCAGATGGCGATCTAAACTGGCAACTAGTAGTGGAGGCAACTTTAAGGGATAGGATAGTTTGATTAAATATTTGAACCAATGAATTTTTAAGGATGTGCTGATAGTACAGTAAAAAGTAGAAAACACAACGCATGGAAACTGCAAACTCAAATCCGAATTTAAAATTCAAGTTAAAACTAGTTGATTTTAAAATAGGTTTACAAGTGTACACATTTTAAGGTAATTGTGCATTATGAAAACATCTTGGGAAAGAGTACAAACAACAATAATAAAGTGTAGGTTTAAATTAATGTAAATATCATCCACACGTATTAATCAATATTATATTTTTTTTACTAACGCATTTCTGTTGAAAATAAGATAAGATTTCAGTTTTACACCAGGGTGGTAATTTTTAGGCAAGGACGTGTGAAGGATGAGTGTTGAATAAAATAAGAATACATTGTTGTTACATGCCATCAATATTTGTTGTAAAATCCATAAATAATAGATTGAAAGGAGGATGATTTAAGTACAGCTGGGTTCAGTCGCTAACCAGCAAAAATCATTCTCCTACACTCACCTAACAAAGTGAGCTTCCTTCAACTGATTATAGTACAGAAAGCTGCTAATTGCTGCATTTACTTACCTTTTCCACAAACTTTTTACTTTGTCGCACAGTTTTTTTCCGCAGACCAGTATTCCAACCTAACAAAGCGAAACAGCGTGCTTTTAGCGAATTATTATTCACGTAATCCGCGTACGTTTAAAAAAATAAGTTGGCAACAAAGAGATACGATCAGCTGGTACAGCGTTTCCCATTTCGTTCAATGTCTGGATTTAACCTTACCGTGTTGTACAGTGTTTGAGAGACTAATTATTTATATGATTTATAGTAACTATAGGAAATACATAATGTCTAGCACGAGTGCAAACTGCCTTTGCTGCAAAATAACTATTTACTCCTCTAGGGCTCTAACAAGTGGTATTCGGGTTACAAGAATAGTATCTACACTACCATAATATTCATTTAACAATAATAGCAGTTCAACCATATTATTAAAAACGAATCAGCAATACGTAAAAATATTTTTTTTTATATTGCGTTACATTTTATATTTTAATTTATATGTGAAAAGTGTTCGTATAAGCCACACATAGTATTAAAAAATGAAATCACTGAGTAATCTTATGCGGAAAATGTTCTTCCTTCAACATTTTCTAAAAAAAAAACTTGAGATAAATCGTTAAACGATTTTCTGACCACGGATTGTGTGAAGAAGGGTCAGAATGATTGTGTGAACATTTTCTTCACTCAGTGACCTCTTTGTAAAGCCACGGACCTGGAGATAGAAGAGGGAGGTTGTGTGAACCCATTGTTGAGATAAGTCCTTCTTGAGTTCCTAACTATAATATGGCAGTTAACAAGATGTAGGAGAAAAAGAAGTTTTGGATTTTATATAGTGTTTAGGAATGTCTGACCAATTAAACGAAATTATCGTGTCAATCTACATTTATTTGTTTTACTGTTGAGCTTTTCTTGTGCATTATTCGCCATCACGAGGGACATAATATTTGTTTTAAATATTAAGATTATTATTTATTTTAAATATTAATGAGTTATTATACTAAACGGAATCCTAGCTAAAAGTGAAATAATATTTGTAATTATAATATTTATAATGTTAATGTAGCCTCGAAAATTAAATTAAGTTCGTCAACAAATTATTTTACTGTTTTTTGCTAATAGAATTAATTATAAATATTACTAAACTACGAAATAATGTTTAAAAATATATTCCTGAGACACACGATTTAAATGTTAATAAAAACTTTAATATGCCTCTTCTGAAATTACTGGTACTGTGATGCGACGAGTCAAACATAATTTTAATGAAAAACTGATTCGATAAACACCTCAGTGGCCTTAGGCATCCTGAAAATTAAAAAATCTAGCAGCACACGATGACCAGTTTTAAAATTGGTTTTATTTCTAGATTTTATTTTTATTATTATAGATTTTATTATTTTATTTATTTTGTTTTAAACATCTAAAAAGCTAGCAGGAAAACTATACGGTTAAATAACCAACAAAAAACCTCTAACCCTACGACCTTTCCTAACATAGTATTAAATTGTGCAAGCTGTAAGTAGTACTACACTTACATTAACTTGTTCAAATGTTTAATTGTACCATAAAAAGTCAGAGATAACTAGTGAGAATGCACTTTCAACGTAATCACACATAATGACTTGGCCCTGGGCCCATTAATGGACCAACCTTACCAAATTTGGTCACTTGTCTTTCGGTAGCCTAGATTTGAATCTTGAATCGTTCATAACGAATAATTTATTGTACGTGACCTTGGCACGGCAAATTGAAAGAAACTGAAATTTTAGGACTTAAGATTTGTGAATATTGACGGATGAAAATTTTATTTGGCTTTGAAAACACTGTTACACAAAATCCCTAAATGTACTAAAAATTCAGATTGTTTTTTACGCAACCCAAATTACTACGATTAGTACGAGAGGGTTGCTGAAAATACGCTCATTAATTGGCAGCCCTGCTTCCTCTACGCCATTACGATCAGCTGATGTAATTTCTTCTTTACTACTTGACATAGAGAAAATGAACTTTATAATCTTAGCCATGCATTCAGTTTTAAAGTGACACAGTACTCCCTATCCCGCCCATGTTAAAATGACAGTTTGTAGGTACACATAACTTTTACAAATATTAACCTATCAAATTGAAATTCTTTTACTAAGTTTAATACATTATTACCAACAATAATATGAAGTAGAAATAGTTTTCGAGCAAAATTAAATTTTTAGTATGATTTTTAAAAATTGTATAAAATATTTTGTAATTTTTTAACATAAAATATTTTTTTATTTCAAAGGTTTTTTGTTGTCATGGAAACTGATTCATATTATTGTTCCATATCATATGAGGAACACACACACCATTTTTTATTGAAATTGCATTATAATTGAGGAAGAAAAGTCTACCTGACTAAAAACCACTTGACTTTCGGAAAAACGACAAAAGTACACCCTGTCAAGGGTAGTAGTAGGACCTTGAGCATGCTAAAGTAAGAGTGTATAAAAGTCGCTGTATAACTTAAAATATTTTTTCTTCCATAAAATTTGATATGTACGTGTTCAGGAAAGTGTGTTCTAACAAACTAAATAATAAAAAATGTTTACAAAAATTTTTATATTTGACGGCGTACCCTCTGCGTCATGATTAGTAGTAGAACCTTGGGCATGCTAAATTAGGCTGCAAGAGTTAACAAAAGTAGTTGAAAATTTTAAAAATATTTTTTTTCTTCCTTAATATTTATTATCTACGTCTTCAGAAAAGTCTGTTCTACAAAACTAAACAATAAAAAAATGTTTTTTAAAAGATTCATATTTGAGTACCGTGTTACCTTAAAACGAAGTAACAGGAACACTTTATATCAACGAAAAAAAATGCTTACATAGAGAGGAAAGAAAATTAAATAATTATTAATGAAGTATACTTTTCAAGATCGACATTAAAAATTGTTAAAGGATGATTATTTTAAGAACAGATTCGCTGGAATGTAGACACCTTCAAACGCATTTTGTTAGTTCATTAATTCAATGCAAATTAGTGAGTGTTCAATTGTTTCGTTGGACAATTAACCATGGTGCGTGGAGCCTTGGGTCTATTCCCACGGGTTTAATTATCCCCTTTTCCAATTATAATTTTGATGAGTTAAAGCTGACCTGAGAAGACCACCAAAGTTAGTCACAATTTCGCCTTCGCCCGGACTTAAGCCGGATTTCAGAACCCAAGTAAGGAGCTTTCTTTTTCTGCTTGCGTTTTTTTCGATAATGTTGTTTTCAAATCGGACTCACTATTGTAAGGTAATGGAAACATTACTATTGATACATGCACTAGTTCCATTTAAATACTTGTTAATTTAACAGTAGCATGCAATAATTGTTCAAAATATTTAGTTATATGGTGTGAAATTTGATCGTGTTAACTTTAACGGTAAAACAGCGTGTTGTTACTGATTAAATTGATAATGTTATTTTAAATCATACTTTATCGTAAAAAACTATTGCTTTTAATTGTGGCAGGTCTACAATAAAGTGACGGTTCCCTGCGAATACTGTACATCTGTTTTACTAGGCCTACAGACTTTACCGCGTCGCGGCTGTATCCAAAATGTGTTTTCATCTGTAGGATTTGAACCATGGACTCTCAAGACAAAAGTTTCACGTTTTGACCATACTAAATTATCTAGTACGAACTATTTTATTACATAAAGTTCACCAGTTATCATATTATAAATTTTAAGTTTTAGTTAATAAACTACTTAATTTCAATGGAAGTTTACAGATATTTTAACTTGGTTCGTTATACAGTACAACAAAGTATTTATAACATCGAGGGCAGTTGATTCAGTTCGAAACAGAAAATTCAATATCACATGTTGTCTCCAACCCAATTCATTTTTGTGATTTATTTTATTCGTCGGAGGAAAATAACAAACATTTTTGCTTTTAATGTTTATAGTACTTAAAGATTTGACTGCACATGAATTAAATATTTCGTTCGCTATTTAAACGTCGTAATGTCTACAGTATAACTTTTATGAAATCAAATAAAGTGACAAAATTCAGTAAATAAAACTATACTTAAACTGAAATACAAACTACTTTACAAATAACAAGCTAAACACAATTTTAAAGCATTATTGTAACTTCTTGAAAATTCTTTAATTAAAAGACGTGATCCAGGGCTTTATAAAGTTTTGTTAAGAAGTTTAACTTTCCAATCCAAATCCATCTTATTTACTGCCAAATAATCCCATTCTTTATCCCAAGATTTAAGATAATGTCAATCCATATTTTAAATGGATGGACTGCAGTCAGTGGATCGTACACAATGTCATGTTGAATAGATCATTGAACCCTAAGTAGTTGATGTTCTTTGTGTTAATATAAATTTTGCCTATAAACATAAGTGAGAAAATTCTTTGACAAAATTCTTGCTAATAGTTAAATTAATGGATGTAGTGCATTTTTACAGCATTGGGGGTTGTAGTATTTTGTTTATAGTTAAAAGGAAACATACAAACTTTTAATTAAAATCGTCATAAATCTAAAAAACTGTATGATCTTTGTTACTTGGACATATATTTGGAAATACACTGAAATAATCCATGGTCCAACAGTATATACTCTTGGAGTAAATATAAAATCACAACTCTCATTTATGATAAGCCACCGCCATTGAAGGAAGGAAGTTTTACTCGAAACGTAAGTCGTTAAAAGGTTTTGAAGAGTTCAACAAAACCTTTTGTGTTGAACTGAAAATGTACAATACAAATATAGGCCTGCAATTTATAGAAAATATATAGATTATTATTTCCCCGTGGAGCAATTTACTTATAAAAAAATTAAAAACACGTTGAAAATAATTACATGATTAGAAAAATAAATACATCTTGTGTATATGCAAAGACCACTGAAGGTTCTTTATGGTTTATTTTTCAAATTTTGCAATAAAAAAAATCAAAAGAATATAATTATTTGGTAGAATATGAGATTCCTGAATATTACCTTTTAACGATTTTACCATAGGTTAATATACATATACAAATATTTTGTATTCGCATTTTTGTATAAATATTACTACACTTTTGTGTTGAACATGGGTTAAAACAGTTTATGGTTCTTTAAACCTACACTCATTACGTAGCATAAAGACTTTTCTAAAATCTATAAAGTGAATCAAGAAATCTTACGGGATAGACAAGTATCCCTGGTAAATACAATTTTAATAAGGCATTTTTTTATTCTTTCACCGTTTATATGCGTCGTAACACTACTTTAAAAGAATATTCGAGCTAGGCCATTCCCTGTAATATCAATAAATCGTGTGCATGCATCAAGATATTCATCGTTCAATTAATTTTCAATTTGTCTCTTCTCGACCCTCATCAGCCTGTGTTATTGTTCGAAGCTATGAGAGAAGTGTTTTTAGACATGCAACCTATTTCGGCACTACACTCTGATACTGTGTGATTCAATTACAAATACAATACTGACCGGATTTATTTTGGTCTGGCTGCAAAAGTTTTACAAGAAAAATTTACTGCATTTCCCTTAAACTTAGTAACCATGTGGTAAGTCAGGTTAGTGATATCATATTACTTCCCTCTCCTACTACAACTAATTTAATTAATTATTTCTAGCTACAGTCAATAATAGTAATAATAATTGTTAACTATAGTCAACTTAGAGATATTCATTTAACTTACATTTAAAATTTATAAATGTGTAAATTACATGTACCACAGGAAATAATTTGATATAATTCAATTTATTTGATTTTAATTGGTGGCTTAAAAATGGAGTACCAATAAATTACGTAAATTATCCCTTTACACCTACATCACGTGCATTAACTGTATTTACAAGCAAACCATTATTCACCTTTTTTTACAGGTATTTTGAAAAAAAATTCTAAAACAATTAAGATGCACTTACTAAACTAATTTATTAAACTGTGTTTTTCTCACCTACGTCATTTTTAACTCCAAATCAATATCCTCAAAAATAATAATCTCTAAAAAAATTTATACAGGTACCATATACATAGTTACTAACTTAAAATGTGTGTAACTTTAACAAACGATAAACCGTAAATCCGGAACCTTAAAACCACATTGCTGAGTCGGAGAACACTTCATTAATCTATTTCAGGCGTTAGACCAAAATTTGTCAAAAGCCCCCCCCCCACTCCACTAACAACTGGTAAAATGTAACGAACATCTGTGAATAACTGTTATTCATTACCGAGCTTGCAGTTCGTAATGTATTCATGTTACTGACGCTGTTTTGCGCGACTAAATACATTACATCATGTGAAAACACTGGGATGAAAGCTTTGGTTGTTTTCACTAAACACAAAATTTTCATTTAATTTAACTTTAAAAAAAATTGAGTTTTTTTTATCAAATGGCAATACTCCAAATTAAGGGGTATTTAGTCTTTATAGCTTTGATTAGTGATGTTGTTTTAACCGTTAATGGGCTTAATAAGTCTTAATTTTTGCTCAAGTTTGTTAAAGATTGTCTAGTTTGTTTAAGTGTTTTAAAATGCAACTTAGTTGAAGGAGGCACTTTTTGCTGAAATAATTACTTTATACACAGAAATAGTATGTGAGTTTTATTAATAATTAACATTGTAAATGTATAGATATATAATATATATTATGAGCTCGTGCAATAATTGATGTCATACAAGTAATTTCTAGAAATCATAAAATTTTATTTGTGGAAATATAAATCAATAGAGCACTTTGCATCACATAAGCGTACAAACCTTAAGGAAATAAAAAGTGTCGTGTGTTTTTAAATGCAACCTATTACTAATATCAAAAGTTTTAAATTGGTTGGACCTAAACTAAAAACTTTAGATTTTTTAGGTGAGTGGTTTAAGGTTGGTTAAACTAAAAATATTACAAGCAGTTATTATGGTATTATTTTAATACTTTTCAGAGAAATTGGGTTTTCCAAAAAAACCCTCAAACTTACAAGAGTTCCTACGGTTTATGTCAGACTTTAAAACATGAGTCAGGAAATTAAATATTTAATAGGTTTCTTCTGATTAAATCTTACTCACAATTTCGACTGATCAAAGATTTCAACGTATTGATGGAAACTGTGCAATCTTGATTTCAATTCCAAAATGATTTTAAGTTTATTGAAATGTATAACTTCAATATTGCCTTAGAATTTCAGTTGGTAATGTTTGATAGACAGACGTAGCAGGCCCAAGTCTTATGTACGGGAATTCAGCCTCTTATGTTGTTTGGATTGAACTAGACTTATGATAGAACACGGATTTTATTGTATAACATGTTTGGAAAATATATGTTTGTCCTACCTACGTTGTAGGCCTACTATGTTTTCTCATTGTAGGAATTACAAGATTCGAAAACATATCCTGATTTTCACCGATGTAATTTTAAATTTGGAGATTTTGTAAAATATAAAATCATTTATACATTGTTAGGTATCAAGAGTATTGAATAATAAAAGTACCTAGCAGATTCCAGTAATATTGAGTACAAAATCATGTAATTCCTAGCATAGTACAGTGCTGACCTAGAAAATGTTGAAGAAACATATCCTGTTTTACATTTGCCCTATTTGTTCAACTCCAGAACTACAGTATTATATACCTTGTAAGAATATTTACTTAATTGGTTTGTCCTTTGTTTGTATATTTACTACTAAGCATTAATTATTGTTTGTGGGTTTTCAGGTACTGTTTATTGAGAAAATGGATTAGTGCAAAACTCCTAAGCATGACATGACATTTTAGTAAGTACGCTCAATGTAAATAGATAATTCGATCATATTAATTAATGAAAACATTATTGAGATTATCAAACTGGTTAGTAGCTTTTTTGTATAGTAAATTAAGTTTAAAAAACTTTTAAAATCCCCGAAGGCTTTATGTCAGCTACTTCTTGAACCGTAAATAAAAGAGGTAACTACAATGATCTAAATATAAACAGAACTGATTGTTTCTTTCAAAGGTAGATCGCAGTAAATCACAACATGGAACAAAGAAATATGTATATGCATATTTTTATGAAATGTTTAGTCAATAAAACGTTTAGGGTGACTCGGTAGTAGATTTATAAAATTTTATTCTTAAATTCATGAAACTTAATCTAATGTTAAAAATTGACTTACATAATCATATTTTTATTGGTAGTTCGTTTTTCTGTGGAAAATGAACTACGATACCATAACTATAGAAACAGAAACCAATTTTCTCTTGGCTGAAACAAGTCATTTCAAGACAAAAAGTAGCAAACAAGATGTCATATCTTGTCTGGGATCTTGTCTTGAAGCTTTTGCAATTTATTTTCTGCTGTACAGTATGGCAGGGGTGGATTTCATTGTTCGGGTTCACATATCATCAATTACCAGGAATGTTTTATATTTATAAAACTGTAATTTATACTTAGCAAACTGTAATTTTAATTGAAAAGCTATTCATTCATAACAAAGACAAATTGTCGCATTAAATGTATTCTCCCCTAAATGAAGTCTGTACGGTATTTAGGAATCATATTCTTAGGGATAAAATTATCTACTTATTATTAAAAAAAGGTTTGAATAAAAACCAATTATGTAATACAACTAATATTAGCAAATATAAATTTTGAGAAGTAATGTTTAAGTTTAAAAGTGTCCGAATATCTTCGATAAGTGAGTAACTACCGCCCTATTACCTTAACTTCTAAAGTATTAAATAAACACACAATTTGGGAATTCCACACGCAAGGTTGCGTTTATATTTGAATCATCGGTTTGTACCTCACGAATCATGTTCAGTTGTTATTTGATAAACCCTTGTAATAACCACGTGACATCGAAATGGTTCGTGCATAAAATATTTGGGTAATTGTCAGGTATAGGACAAAATAAAGAGAGATGATTAATGTTTCCCTCCTTATTCTGTGGGCTGTCTCATAGTCAACATTAATGTCCAACAATAGGGGAATTGATAGAATTTGGAACAGTTAATGCAAAGTTCAAATGCCTGAAGTTGTATATAGTTGTGTATAATGTACATATTTTTCATTTAGTATTATCAGTAAATTTTGCACATAAGGGCTGTGATCTCTGCATTATGAACCAACAGGATCAAACACTTTATTCGAATAGAACTCAGCTAAATGAGCTAATCACATACTGTTATGTGTGTCACAATTTATTATAATTGTTTTAGTTTTGTTGCACTCTCATACTTGTTGTATTTCTGCAACATAAGCAACAATCACTTGTGATTCCTGTTTGGTTTGGTTATAACATAAAATGTAAAAAAACAAATACCATTAAATAATTGACAGTGACAAACTCTATCCCCTAAATTCAAATAGGCAACGCTTTAACTTTTCTTTTTATGTACATCCATAGTCAAATGTGTAATGTAAATGAAAGCGTGCATACACCCATGTGTCATAAAGGGTCTGACTTAGGGGAGGTACGAATGAGGCATTAGTTCAAAATTCCTCCGTAAACAGCGCTGTAGTAGAGAGTACTTTGGCAAAGAAGGTTTACTAATCGCAAAAATAGTTCTGTTCATAAAATAAAATTATAAATGCCTCAAATTCAATTTTATTATTTTTTAATTATAAAATTAAACTATCATAACCTAACCGAACTAACCAAACTTGCTGATAATGAAATAATATAACAAAAGTTTATTAATAGAAAAAATAATTCAGTTTATTAAATAAAACTAGAAATTGCTCTACTAAAATTTTATAATGACTTAATAATAAAATTAAACTGTCATAACCGAACCAAACCAACCAAACTTGCTGATAATAAAAAAATCTTGGACAAAAGGTCAATTCTACGAGCGGGATTTGAACCCGGGACCTTCAGCATATCAGCCCGGCACGCTAACCATTAGACCACCGAGGCCGATGACTACTGATCCTTTTGTTACGGTAATGGCGTTCCCTCAGCTAATAAGAAGCCCACAGCTGTCATCGTAGCCTCTTCTATACCTCCCCTGAGTAAATACCTGTCATAAAATATGCCGGAGGTTACTTTATCTTCAAAATTCCTCCAGGTGCAAAATTTCCTCATAAATATGGTTTAAATTCGTAAACAACAATACTATGTCTATTTAAATACAGTGATCTCTAGTATACAACTATATAGAGATTGTGCTCGAAACCAACGTGTTTTGTGTTATTTCAATGTGAACCATTAAAGTACTCTGGTAAAATTACAACATAATTGAAAGCCTGTCAATTGTAATTGAAGCAGTATCGCGCAAGCCAGTAACGCGTCGAGTTTAATTGTGTTGTAGGTATGTAAACACATACACAACGTATACGTTACCCTCTCCTGTGTTCTATGTAGAGGTTAATGTACAAGGGTCTGAGACATTGATACAACTAAACCCATAAGAGGATTAGTATGGCGTAGTCTGCCATTTTGGATCGATCATTTGACCTCTTTATAACCCCAGGATGTTTGATCTTTTTAAAACAACTACCCTTACATAACTTGTCGAATCCAAAATCGTTAACTATGCTATGAGGGCATGTAAGATATAATTATGTATTTTATAATTATATTTTACAATTATTTTACATTTAAAATTACATTTTGCATATAAAACTTTTGAAGAATAGTTAAATGTACTTATTTTCATAATTTAAGGTTTTCCCCCGTTGAAAGAACAAGTAAAGATACTAGTTTTTATATGATTATTTTCCCTGTATGTGTATTTAATTTTTAAATGGAGTGTGAACTGTGGATGTGATACTGGTGTGTATTAACGTCCGCACTAGCGATTACTACGACTATCCGCAGAACTATCCTGATAATTAGACTAATTCGTAAATTACAATGCTAAAATGTGGTTTAGATCCATTTGTAGGTCCATTTGTTGCCATTGCTGCATAATTATCAGTCCTGTCTAAGGAACATGTCGAACTTAGTCAGTAACAAGACTACAAGATCGCGCCACTTACCCTACACTCATCTCCATTCATACTTGGCTTAAAATACTTGCCTTCGTATGGTCGTCATTTTATAATAAAGTATTAAATTATATTGTATTTTGTTATTTGTATCCACAAATACAAAACGGTACATTGCCTACTATATTAACCTTTCCCACTCACACACAATACCAAACCTCTACGACTGTACATATTAACTCGATATTTTATTTAGCTGTCAACTGCAATTGAAGGTCTCCCCATCCATACCGCCACACTATTTCAATGGAGGCAGGATAAAAGAGGGCATGATAGATGTAGCAGTAAAACATATAGCTGGACAATAGGCTCATAGATTATACGGTAGGCCGCTTCCCGGGCAATGTGTCTTGAGAACTACTTGGGATAAACGATAAAGACCGGTGTGAATTCCATAGGTGATGGTCATATGTCTAGAGGGATTACATTACACTTTGATGACAATTGATTGATGTGTGTTATGGCTGACTTGTATAATAATGCTTTTATGTTAAAAATGTTTACGTTTTTTATCCCGCTTCTGGTTCAAATACTTATCTAATTGGCTCTAGAGCGTTTATTTGAATAATCTTGATTTTTTTTCAATAACCTTTAGAGTTAGGGCATATATTTAAATGCGTAAAAGATGTATTTATGTGTGTTCTTTAACTTTTGCTTGAACAATATCTCTGTATTTCCAACCTGGCTCCTGTGTAGATGTTTGATTTTAAAACTTGCCAACTGAAATACAAATATTTTTAATGTTCAATGTTTAAAAACTGCGGTTTTGAGTTGCTAGAAAAACTAGTCTAATTATTCTGAAACAACATAACGTGCGAATTATAACTAATAGTATTTAATTTAGGAATGTTATTAAATACATTAAAAATTGTGTAAATACTACTCTTATATATTTGAGGTGTCTCTTAAAATTTAAGATCTTTATTTGTCCCATGGAAATTAGAACAGAAACTTTATGGATTATAAACATAAACATAAGACGTCACATTCCCGAAGCGTATACTTATAACATTAACATTATGATTTTACATTTTATTTAAAATTATAATACAAACATGTTTATTTTCGGACCAGTGATGACATTTTTTTATGTATAGCGTTTCTATACCGTTTCTGTTCAATATTCCTGATTTGTCCCTTTTCGTTTATGTACGTAAAATATTACGTGATTAGGATCCCATAACTTACAACTTTATTCCCTTTTTTCAGATATTATTGTTGAATTCCGAAATTGCAGTTTTCATCTACGAGAGGAATGCTCGTAAAATTTGTTTACGGGTTTAAGACCCATTCCCTTTTATTACTGCAGACGAAACTTATTGATTTAGTGCTTATTACAACCCATCTCTGTTTGTTGGTTTCTCTTTGTCTTCCAACAACACAACTCTTATGATCGTAGATGTACCTCTATCGGAAAGGAAAGAGATACGTTTAAAAGAACTGATCGAAATTCGGAATTTTAAGTAGTAAGTAAAACAATTAATTGTTAAATCGCCAGTTTATATTAATTTCACTGTGGTTTGATTCTTTCATCGACGAAGTAAAAAATGTAACTACTTAAGAAATTGACTATTTCAGTCTGAATTAAATGTCTTTTAATTCGAGTGTCAAAAGTAAACAATTGACACTCAAGTCCCA
Source organism: Macrosteles quadrilineatus (assembly GCF_028750875.1). NCBI lineage: Eukaryota > Metazoa > Arthropoda > Insecta > Hemiptera > Cicadellidae > Macrosteles > Macrosteles quadrilineatus. The sequence continues at coordinate 76,260,431 of NW_026542602.1, read as the reverse complement.
AAATACCCTTGCATTTTACCGGTACAAGATGCATCTCCAAAACAATTATCAAGTCAATTTCTTTATGTACAAAATACTCCGTTTAATTTTATTTAAGTTGGTACCAAACAAATAGGGATTTTTATGTGAAAATGAATGTTTGTAGTTGATTTGATAAAAATCTTTAGGCCTGTTATTTTTTTTACTTTCGTATTTATTAGCAGTTGGCGTGGATTTATTAAAAATTACCTTATATTATCTCATGAATTTCTTTTATTTTACATATTGACCACTAAACATTAAATTAATTGATATTAAGCTAATGTAATATGTTATAGTTTGTTATTATATAGTTTGTAACTATGAAAGCATTTTTTTGAAGAGTATTTAAAAATATTATTTCCAAGATTGTCTTAAAGGTACCAAAAGTAATCATATTAATGTAATTCGTAACCTGTTTTGGTATAAGCTAAACAATTTAAAAAGACAAAGTTGTAATCACTACTACCTAAATGTTCAGTTGTCAAAACTCATTTCCTCCCAAAGTCATTTGATACTTGGTTTGACAGAAAAGTCTTCATCTAACAGTAGTTGCTCATACAGTCGGAAAGAAATTAGTAAACTTAAGCTTTTAGGTTCTAGAACACAAACATCGTTAGATATTTTAGTACTTTAGGGTTATTTCCTTGTTACTTATAGCATCCATAATCTTTGCACCTTTACTCAAGAGAGTATCAATACTCAATTATATTATTCGTAGCATTCAAGAGGAATTATATGAAACATCTTAAAACTTTGCTATGGATTCCCTTGCGTAAAATAGATATATTGACTGGCTAGTTTGGCTAGTATAGTGGTTTAATTGCTTGCCTTCTAATACTTCTAGTTCGATTCCAAGCATAAGACAATTAACAAATAAAACTATAAAAAATACAACAAGATAATAATTAGTATATTGTTTGGAACCGTTCACTTAGAAACCCGTTAACAATGACAATAACGTAAAAATATAAGAAACAGTTAATACCCATAAATTTAACAGGTTTGTGATAAAAAACAATTTAAATGTATCCTTTATATTAGTGTATTTAAATAATCTTGAAATGTAATTTTAAAGATTTGGTTAAATCAGTTAAATTTATTTTTTTCTTAATAACCGTTATTGATAGAGCAAATATTTAAATGCGTAAAAGATGTATTTATGTGTGTTCTTTAACTTTTGCTTGAACAATATTTCTGTATTTCCAACCTGGCTCCTGTGCAGATATGTGATTTTAAAACTTGCCAACTTAAATACAAATATTTTTAATGTTCAATATTAAAAACTGCGGTTTTGAGTTGCTAGAAAAACTAGTCTAATTATTCTGAAACAACATAACGTGCTTATTATGACTAATAGTATTTAATTTAGGAATGTTATTAAATATATTGAATTTTTTTAAATACTACTCTTATTTATTTGAGGTGTCTCTTAGAATTTAAGATCTTTATTTGTCCCATAGAAATTAGAACAGAAACTTTATGGATCATAAACATAAACATAAGACGTCACTATCCCGAAGCATATACTTATAACATTAACATTAAGATTTTACAGTTCAATTTTATTTCATATAAATTTCCTGGTAGGCAAAGATAATGTTCAGTTAAATGTGCACATGAACATGCTAAGTAACAAAACGAATTCCTAATAGAAACCTTTATTGGGCATGTGAACTTAAAATACTCGATCTTTATATTATTGTTGAATTCCGAAATGGCAGTTTTCATCTACGAGAGGAATGCTCGTAAAATTTGTTTACGGGTTTAAGATCCATTCCCTTTTATTACTGCAGACGAAACTTATTGATTTAGTGCTTATTACAACCCATCTCTGTTTGTTGGTTTATCTTTGTCTTCACTTCAACACATCTCTTATGATCGTAGATGTACCCCTAGCGAAAAGGAATGAGATAAATAATTATAAATAACTTACTAACGAATTTTATGTAGAAAGTAAAACAATTATTAAGCTGTCAATGTATCTTAAATTTACTATGGTGTGTTTCTTTCATCAACAAAGTAAAGATGTAACCACTAAAGAAATTCACTATTTCAGTCGGTATTGTATGTCTTTTAATTCCATTGTGAAAAGTAAACTATTGAAACTGAAGTCCCACATATCCTTTCCCCGGTACAAGATACATCTCCAAAATAATTATCAATCCTTAGGATTGATAATTAGGATGTTGTAATTAGGATCTAAGGATTGATAATTATTTTGGAGATGTTCTTAACGTAGAAAATACTCAGTTTAATTTAATTTTAGTTGGTATCAAACAAATTATCACAACAAATTTGGGCATTAATGGAGGGATGTGATGAGGGATATTTGTAGTTTATTTGATAAACATTTTTAGGCTTGTTATTTATTTACTTTCGTACTTATTAGCAGTTTTCGTGGATATATTAAAAATTGCTTTATATTAACTCATGAATACCCTTTTATTTTATATATTGACCATTAAACATTAAATTAATTGATACTAAGGTAATATGTTATAGTTTGTAATTTTATATTGTTACTATGAAAGTTGTTCTTTGCAGAGTATTTAAAAAGATGATTTTTAAGTTTGTCGTAAAGAGATACCAAAAGTAATCATACAAAAGTCAATCGTAACGAGTTTCTGTATAAGCTGACCCATAAAAAAAAAAAACTTGTAATCACTACTACCTAAATGTTCTGTTGTCAAAACTAATTTCCTTCCAAAGTTATTTGATACTTGGTTTGACAAAAAATCTTCATCTGACAATTGATCTTCCAATCGGAAAGAAATTAGTAAACTTAAGCTTTTAGGTTAGCCCTAGTACACAAACATCGTTAGATATTTTAGTACTTTAGGATTATTTCCTTGTACTTAGAGCACCCATAATCTTTGCACCTTTACTCAAGAGAGTATCAATACTCTTTAGTAGCATTCAAGAAGAAGAAAATTACAGTAATTATATGAAAAATCTTAAAACTTTGCTATAGATTGCCTTGCGTAAAATAGATATTTGACTAGGTAGTAGAGTGGTTTAATCGCTCGAATTCTAACTGATTCGATTCCAAGCATAAGACAATCAACCGGAACACCCGTAAACAATGACAATAACGTTAACATATAAGAAACAACATGCAGTTAATTCCCATAAATTTAGCAGGTTTGTGATAAAAAAAATAAATGTATCCACCGTCGTAGAGTGCCACTGTAAAATAAATAAATTACTAATATACAGGGTGTCCGGTCATAAGTGTTAAATAAAATTTTGCATCAAACTACATGGTAATGGCGACATAATGACGCACATTTGAGGTTCCCAACCTCAACCGTTAGGGAATAACAAATAAATTAAGATTTTTCAAAAAAAATTGTAGTTGTTATGAAAAAGGTTATATTACTCTGTTAAAAATGCAATAATTGTTAGTTTAAATATCATTTCCAGAATCCTCACAAAATTTTAAATAGATATAACACATAATCACTGGGGTACGGAAAAATATTCTACTTAAATTTCTTCGTTAAACAATTATTTTTAATACTGACGAAAATTTAAATAACATTCAGCGATTTATTTCTCGGTAACCGAGATCCGCTGAGTTTAACAAATATCACTAAAAACTTCCTTATTTAAAGGGCTTTCCAATGGTGTATAATAGTTTTTACCAAGCTTAAAATTTCCTAATGTAATTAAATCATTGTTGTGAAAAAACATGGTAGGGCAAAGAAAAGCTATTGTAAAGAATAATACATTTAACTGCAGGCAACGAATAATTTGTATTTTTTCTCGCATGCAACGCTTTTTTTATAACTATTAAGCTAAGAAAATTTCGCTGGGTTACGGAAAAATATTCTACTTAAATTTCTTCGTTAAACAATTATTTTTAATATCGACGAAAATTTAAATAACATTCAGCAATTTATTTCTCGGGTACCGAGTTCCGCTGAGTTAAACAAATATTACTAAAAACTTCCTCATTTAAAGGGCTTTACAATTATGTATAACTACAATTATCTACTGTCAAATCTATGGTGAATTTTACGTAGGCCTACTATTGTGAAAAATCACTGTTAAACCAAAACAGATATTGTAAAAAATAATGAGTTTTTCTTACTATTTTATGAGCTTACCACTGATGATATGGGTTTGTGTAATTTATGATTGACCAGACTACACTTTTATCAAACTAAAGACTTTTTGTTTAGACTTTGGAAAATTTGTTATAAAAAAAAACACAATAAATTAGTAAAAAAATTCAATACAAATCAAATCTATGACATACTTCGTCCGAAGCTCAACATTAAGGTGAAATCACAGTTTGGGTGTAAAGTGCCCTCCGTTTTCCCGCAAGCGGGCTTTCCCAGCACCCTCAAAGATTCTCTACCGTAACTCAACTTCAGAGTTTACAACAGTCGAGTAAACTAGACTTTACATGTAACCCCAAACAAAAAATCTAACGGGCTCAAGTCTGGAGATCGAGGAGGCCATGTCACACTTCCTCCACGTCCAATCCATGTCGGGTAGTTTTGGTACAGCCACAAGCGAACTTCCGCGAGTTAATTGAAATCTTATCTGAAATATGAAAAATATACGATTATCGTAACTTTATCACAAACCCATTTTGCTACTATATGTTTCTTTTCTTAGCTTAATAGTTATTAAAAAAGCGTTGCATGCGAGAAAAAATACAAATTATTCGTTGCCTGCAGTTAAATGTATTATTCTTCATGATAGCTTTTCTTTGCCCTACCATGTTTTTTCACAACAATGATTTAATTACATTAGGAAATTTTAAACTTGGTAAAAACTATTATACACCATTGGAAAGCCCTTTAAATAAGGAAGTTTTTAGTGATATTTGTTAAACTCAGCGGATCTCGGTAACCGAGAAATAAATCGCTGAATGTTATTTAAATTTTCGTCGGTATTAAAAATAATTGTTTAACTTAGAAATTTAAGTAGAATATTTTTCCGTACCCCAGCGATTATGTGTTATATCTATTTAAAATTTTGTGAGAATTCTGAAAATGACATTTAAACTAACAATTATTGCATTTTTAACAGAGTAATACAACCTTTTTCATAACAACTACAATAATTTTTGAAAAATCTTATTTTATTTGTTATTCCCTAACGGTTGAGGTTGGGAACCTCAAATGTGCGTCATTATGTCGCCATTACCATGTAGTTTGATAAAAAATTTTATTTAACACTTATGACCGGACACCCTGTATAAATTACTAAACGAGAAAACATAACTTAAATGGCAGCCCTACACAGGGGCTAATTCAAATACATATTTGCATAAACAACCAACTAGAGCTGGGCCATATACATCGGCTAATATCTAAAGTCAGTTATACAGCAGCGTTATCTTTTGCTGCACCACATTTTGGCGGGAACCTCCATGACCTGCGAGTGTAAAAGCAATATGTGTTTGTAGAACGATAAACCCTGGGAGCCGATTTACCCAATTTACCACCATGAAGCCATCCAGCTTATTTCAATCCGACCAAACCGGATTTCAGCTGCACGATAATGGGCCTGCCAATAATAACTGGTTGTACCATAATCAGTATCAGCAGTAATTCCCTGTACAGTCGAGAAAGAAATTATCTCAGACACGTCTAGCATTGCACTGAGTTTAAATTGTATTTACGGTTTCAAAACTTTGGGCGTCGGTGGAAATGGAAAGAATACATTAATATTGTTGCGATTGAACCAAATCAATATTAATTAATTTTTCCTACAGTTACCTAACAATGTACATGTTCTCTCACTGATTTGAGAAAGCAAAGTGGCCAATTCGCTCATCAGTGAGACAATGTTAACATTGTCTCACTCTAATTACTTTGTCTCACTCCAGATTTGCAACGTGAAGGCACGAAATAGTAAGCGCGTAACATGCAGGCAACGTCGTATGCGCGCGAAATACGTTGGCAGCACTGGCTGTAAATCAGCTGGTCAGCTGTTGTACTGTTGTATTTGTCGCTTCACATTAAATGTTATATTTAAAAGTTCACTTCTGTGTAAAAATAGGTTATGTTTCTTCACCAATTTATTTGTTTTATGGTAACTGTAGGAAAAGTATAATGTGCAACTCGAGTTCAAAGTACAATTGCCTCACTCGAGAAACCATTCCTCGAGGATAAGGAGGTAAGGATTTCTCTCGAGTGAGTCAATTGCTCACTTTTCTCACTAGTTGCACAAATAACTATTTAACAAAATGTTGTCACTTTTGTGCAGTTTTTTATGATTTGCTTTAAAATCTGCGTCCAAGGATGTTCGGTAAAAAAGTAGTGCCATTTAACTTGGCATTTCACTTTAAGTGGCATAAAGTCAGATTCAAAAATACTTGGGTAAAATCCAAAACTTGGTTCTTTTTATTGTAGCATCAGTGTCTATATCAGTCTAAGTGTCGTGCGTATGAAATGATACGACATAAGAAACTACCAAAAACATTCTCTTTCATAACCTTAAATCCACATTTACTGTTTTCTTGGCTTCGAGAAATATTTTTAATTTTTCAAACTCTTGAAAAATAATCTAATAAGATGTGCAGAATTTCTATTAAAGTATTAATACAGAATGCAAACTTTTTGCTTGTATAAAAATAAAGTTAAAGATAAAATAACCTCTATTTGTCAGTGTTTTACTCATTAAATGCATGTTTCAGAATAATGGTTATATAACGGTAAACTGTGTTTTTTATCGGTTTAGTCACCATAAAAAAATTAAACATATAAAAGCTTTTTAGAAATATCATGGTTAGTCTTATACATATCATTTAGATGTCATACAGCTATGATGATTTTGTATTGTTTTGCTTGAAAATATTTCTCTCTACGAGAGGCTATGATATTTATAATAATCGTATAAAAAGAGAAATACACGTAAAACAGGCAAAGTAGTAATAGTAGTTTATGCAACGATCACGTAAAGACTATTTTACGCGAGTTACACCACTCTACCTACGACAGTTTTTAAAATTACTAACAATCACTAATCATAACTTCAGAGAGGTAATGTTTTCCTTTATAACCTCTCATTGACACTGACAATGATGCAACGACTCGATGTACCAACAACTCATTGTATTATAGACGCAATTGGTATGAACAGATGGTAAGTTGACGTCGGAGCATTACAATTTACTTCTTTTCTCTTAATTTTTGAACCTCATTCGTCCGTTACTAGTGTTGTAAAGTTAGAAAACAACACGGTAAAGTAAGTAAACAATGCGGGAAGTGAATCTTTTCAATTCTTCTCATTCATCGTATAGGTAAAATCCTTTTTGAATTTGTTGGTTTAATTTAGATCTTTTATATCAACAAGATTGTTATTTCATTTTTTCGGTAAACATTTTTCATAGACCCAAATAAACGATACACTGAATTACGACTTGCTCTCATTTTTTCTACTCGTCAAGAATGCCCGATTGCAAATGTGAAAATATATACGGCAGGAAACTGGGCTGGTTCCTAATTTTATCGTCGTATTTACGTTCCTTTAAAATTTTTGCTGAATCTGGCAGTAAAATTTAAGTTCCTTATCAGCCAGACTGCCACCTGTGGGACTGATCTAGATTTCACTTTCAGTCGCCGAGATGGGCGCCTAGAGCGACTTTCCCAGATCTCTGTAGTAGTCGTTTCTACTCGCCAAACGCTTCTACTAGGCGAGATCTTTCTACTAGATTTATTATAGAAAACAGTAATGTTAAAAAGATTTAAAAGAGCTTTTTGTACCTTCCCAAATTGTTTATCAAAGTTTCCGTTTTATTAATTCGCAGGCAGTACACGAGATTATTTTTTGTTACATATTTTATTGTTAAAGTATTTATAACGATAAAGATCAATTAGATTTGATTCATTCAAGACTGAGGAATTCCTGTAATTTACCAGAAATTCTAATTTTTGTAAATGTACAAATATCATTCAACAATCGATAGCTAGAACAACTTTTTAGAAAATTGAGAAAATTACGGATAAGGAAAATCAAATTAAAGATTTTTTTATGAACAGAGTAAAAAATTCACAAAAAGAATCCAAATTAACGAACGAAAAATGTGAAAAATCTAAGATATAAATGTTTTCAGTCTACGCACAGACCACTGAGGTCCATGTAGACTCATTTCCATTATCTATTACATTAGTTATTATTCTAGCCGGAGCAAACATTCAACTAGTATTTAAGTTTTTACTATTATAACTTTATAAATTTAATTTTACTAGAATTAATTTACGTAAACAATTTACTGTATACTGCTTCAAGACTATATATATTTGTAATTTATTTTTTTGAAAAATTGTAAATTTTTTATACATTGTGGAAATAAAACTGATTTGATTTGATTTGATTTGTTTTAAAAAGTCACTGTTAAAAAAATGTTTAACGAATTAGGAAAATCAAGCACTTGTACGATAAAACATTGAATAGTCACAAGGTATAAACTTAAATACCCCCGCCGCAGCAAACCTGCAGACTAAGCGAATTTCCATATGTCTGATTGGATTTACACTAAAATGTCTACTTAAAAATTTAACATTTATTCCCTATTTAAATAGAATTATTTTAACAGGTACTTAGGTTTGCTGCATCAGGGAGGGTAAAACTTTTTTTGTAAAATGTTAATAGTTAGTAAGAAATAAAAACATTTTCCAAATTTGATCAAAATATGTTCATAAACAAGCAAACTACAACAGTTTACTCATTCTCCATAAGAATAACATGGGAATTTAAAATTTAAATTTTTTTGGAATTTTCTCCGTAACCATTAGGCGCATAGTAACACTTCAATATACTAAATTATTTGTTTTTTAAAGCTCTACAAAATGGTTTGAAAAGATTTTGCAAAATTTTTTTTTTTTTTTGTCAAAAATGGGAAAAACCTATTTTTACCCCATAAAACCCCCCGTAAACCCCCGTTCCCATAGTCCGATCTGCTGGTTCGCGAACTCGTTCGAGTTTATCCCGCCTTACACCTTCAAACCAAATTTTATCAAAATCGGACAAAAATTATTCAAGTTATCGTGCGGATGGACACACACACACACACACACACACATATATATATATATATATATATCTATATATATATATATCTATATATAGATATATAAAAATTTGAACGAATGGTGTTTTTGGCCTCTGGGGACATCAAAATGAAAAAGTAAATCGGTCCCGGGCCTAGGTCTTACCATGAGACCTACGGTAATAGCTACTTCCCTATAGGGAAATTCGCTAAAACAATAGGTTTTGCAACTTAACAAATTTTTGAACAAAGTGTCGTGTATTATTTGCTTTCCGTATAAATTTACTTGGAATTTGCCTTGCATCGATACAATATACGGCAATAGATGGTAAATTAAAATACATTCACAAGTATTTTTCACAGTATTCATGAAACTTCATTTATTATGTTTCATAGTATTTTTATAGGTAATTTTATCGTATATCAAGTATTAAATTCCTGCAAGAATAATAATGAAATAAATATAAAAGAACGAGCAGCGTATACTGGCTGTTGAAATCACCAGAACACGAAAACAACGAAATATAACTTTGCATTTCACTGTTAGAGACTTGAAAGAAACTGATAAATTCGTGTCAGACGCAAAAGTCAATAAGGCCTCTCCTATATGAGTAAGGTTTGGTTGTTTGAATTCCTGCCTAAGTATACTCAAACTTTTCTTTCTCTAGAAGGCTCTAACAATTTGTTTATCCACCAATAGCTTCGATAACGTATTGCAGTGTGGTTTCATGATTAGCAACAGTATGTAGGTTGAAAGGGAATTGTTGTATGGAACTGAAACTCGAGTAGGCATTGGGCTTACTTAATATTGTGTTGAACAACTTCTTAGCTATATGCAAATTGTTAATTGCAGCTTTTATTTATGATAAAACGTGATTCTCGCTAAGAGTTGTCAGATATTTATGTAAACAATCTGTAACACGCATTGGACAGCATAATTTGTTTTATACTGCTTTTTTTTAATGCAAACCCATGTGGACTTCTGGGCATAAAAAAAATTATATACATGCATACGATTGAAACTTTTAGGATCTAGACTCTTGAGTGTCATAAGTTGTGGAATTATAGAAACGGAAAAGATTTATGAATGGAAATGTAATAAAGCAAAGTATTTGATAATGAATTTAATTAAATCATTTCGAATACTGGTAAAGGTGTATTGCAGAAAAGTAAAGGATTTGTTTTTTTTTTTGTTATGTAAGAGAAATATTGTTTTGATTATGATTTACGTAATGATGGACGTTTAAATGATCACTTGCTGAAATATATTTGACGAGACTGTGTTTAAAATTGTAGGTTATGTATTTTAATTATAATTTTGACTTATTTTTAATTTCAAATCACCAACTACTTGTTCCTTGAAAAGATATTTGTGTGTGGTTGCATAATGCTTATACGCGAGAAAGAGGTTAATTCAGATATTTGTTATAACCAAAAGCCAAATTCTCTATAAGGTAATTTAAATATCTTTATAAGGTTGTCAAAATTGATTTTCATTTTCCCCTTAATTATGGTACATAGGTCTAAATTGCATGGCCATTAATTCTACACAATACCAACGTTCTATACATAGAATAGAATGAATAAAAGCATGAATGGACCATAGGGAGAGCATTAGGTTTTCTATGCATGCGCATGTCAAATCAATGGTTAGTTCAATGGATCACCGCTAGGTAGGAGTACTAGCCAGGATGTTGAGCATAGTTCAAACTGACTCCGCTAGGTCTCTCTACTTGTGCTGAATGAGAAAAAGTAATTTTTTATAGGAAAAGAAAATAGTAATTATTATCAAATAAATACAATAGTGCGAGTAAATTGTCTAAGTATGTAGTAAAATATTGAACTTAACTGTTTATTTTTATTTTTATTATAAACTTTATTGTAAATTTGCCTCGTTTCTTCATAAACATGCAACACTAAAAATAAAATACACAACTTAAGACTGTTGGATGAATTATCTAAGTGTACGTATCGAAACATGCCATATTATGAGTTTTATAGATACACTTTAATGTATTATTTATTCAAATGTCTCGTTTCAGAAGGATCCAATCTGGTACTTTCCTGTTAAAGGGAACATTCATTATTATCGATGGTTTTTTTCTCGATATATCCATATTAACAAATTGAAACATATCAGCTGACAACTACGATAAATATTGTTCAGTATCAACAAACAATAATAAAATGAAACTGTTCTAAAAAAATAACCTAACATAACTAACCAAACTTGCTGTAACATTTAAAAATTCCGTGTTTAACTTGCCTTTTCTGTTATCAAAAGATTAGCTTAGAACAGTTTCATTTCTTAATCCATATAATAGACTGTTTTAGCCTAAACAAGATCAGTTAGTTTGTTGTTGTCAATTTGTAATGGATGAGAAAACAAAAATATCGATATATCGAAAAAATCATCGATAATAAAGAATGTCCCCTTTAACAGGAAAGTACCTCAAATCCTAACCACAATTCAAAAAATTAAATTACACAAAAGAAGTAGTACAAAAGCCTTTATCACGCTATTGTTATCGGTTTAAATTGAATTTATTGCTCTTAGTGTGGTTTTGGTACTTTTCATTTATTTCCTAGCAAATCTATCTCACGCCATTTTTTTATTGTTGTTGTTTTATTGTTGTAGTATTGACTTTATAAAAAGTTTAGTTTGTATGGCATGTCGATCCGCTCATTTTGGTGCAAGGTTTTGTAAGTCTCGCTACCACCTTACAAAAGAAAATACTACAAAAAGTAGCCAATCAATAAAGCTTTAGCCAGTTTAAAAAATAAAAGCATTTACTCATAGTCCGATAGAGATTGACAACTTATTGCTTCTACAACGGTTTTTTATCATAATTTCTTAATACATTGAGATATAAATTTTTTAATAACACCTGGTAAATAATTGTAAACATAAACTTATTGACGTTCCATCAACTAGAACTGTATGAAAACCTAAAAGATAAAAAGCTTAAAAAGCATAATATTTGAAGGCTCTATTCAACTAAGTACTGTACTCTTTGAGTGAGAAATTGCAGCTGGTCCATTAATGATTTTCATAAATGGTCACAAGGTGTACTAAAATAGTTACCCTGCATAACTAATTATAAAAAAATGTTATTGTCACTGTCTTCAAAGTATTTATATTTAATGTTGAAACAATTGTTCCTCAAGTGTTGAGATAAAAAATACAGAATATATGCTATGTTTGACAGATATTTTCCAGTAGAATTCATACACAGAAGATTTTTCAAAAGCAACCAATTTTCTTTGAAACAAGGCGTTGAAAAGGAAGAAGAACCTTTGTCGGGCGGTAAAAATTAAAGCCATCCGGGCGGGCCAAGCCGAGAAGGGCTTTTAATATTTAAAGTCCAATAAGTTTCCTCTCAGCGGCTACTTTTTGAATGCGATTTTACTTTTTTATCTACCTAAATTCAGGGTCTTATTTCTAACATTGGAGCTGAATTAAAACTCGACATAAGTTTTCTTATTTTCATTCAAAACATCAAACACATATGCCACATATGCTTTTTTAGTTGTAGTATTAATATTTTGCTAGTACAGTACTCTTAAACAGTGTTCAAATGTACAGATATTTTTATTTTAAGGAATAAATAGTCAAACTCCGTCATAGTATTCATGCAGAGAAGCGAAATTCCACCTTCTTGTAAATTTTTTCATTCAAATGGCCTTATAGTAAATAGAGATTTTGTCGCCTAGTACGGTAAGGTTGAATAAAACTGGCTGAAGTACCTCAAATTGTTTCTACGGGGAACACAAATTGTGTAGATTACATTTCAAAAGTAATTTGAAGATGTATTACTAAACAATTGATCTACAATAATCAATTCCGTTAGTGTAAAATGGGAGACAAAAAAGAGGTTTAATTAATTGATTGGCAACTTATTAGGTTAGAAGGACAACGTATTACAATGGTATTACACTAAACAGGTTTTATTCCAAATTTATTTCAATATTGGTTAAATTCTAGTAACAAAATATAGGCAGCTTTGAAAATTATTTCAGGCACAACCCCTTCATTTCCCTAGAAAATCTCATTCTTATCATCTGATTAGACTGATTCGTGAAGTTGATCTGGAATTATGAGCAAGGATATTATCGTGTTTATTAAGGTAATAGCATAGATTAAACATACTCCCTTGTTATCTAGTCAATGGTAATACTATCTATTTCCCAAAAGAACATTTTTTTACGATCCTTTATATACTTTATGGAGGTAGCATTGTAATTTTATAATTTCCCACTATTACAACAAAAGAAAAAAAAAACTACTTCTGTCAAGGTCAAATAAAACTAAATACTGTGGAGTGTGGACTAATTAGAAGTTTACGCAACGATCGCGTAAAGATAGTGTCGTTAATACTATTTACTCGAGTTGCGTACACTACTTTACCTACGAAAGTCTTTTAATTACTAAAATTCACTACTCACAACTTCTAAAAAGAGGTTATGTTTTCGTTTATAACCTCTCATTGCCACTGACAGTGATGCAACGAAACATTCCACCAAACACTAGTTGCACCACTCAACAATTGGCCTGAACAGCTGATTAGTTGAGGTTGAAATAATTACATAAATAAATTTTACTTCTTCTCTCTCAATTCTTGAACCTCATTGATCTGTTACCCGTGTTGTTATAAGTAAAACTATGCTGGTATGAAAGTAAACAATGATATGCTATTATGGGAAACTTTTCAATTCTAAAAACTGAACCGAAACAGCTACTTTAAAAAACGGTAGGTGCAAGCAAGTAGTCAGAGATATCTTCATAAGTATGCAGATTGTATGGACCTTAGCCTGAAGCGCCCAGTTCCCAAGGATTGCATACATTTTCTTGAGCTCAATCTCATCTTTAAAGTAGCCAGCATCTTTCTGGTAAATTTCTCCTTACTTTCAACATTCTCTTTAGTTTTCCATTTTCCCTTTTGCTAACATTTTGAGTAAAATTGTAATGAATTGACTACACACACTGTATACTAGGAATACATTTTCAAAGTTGAATTTCTAGTTAAAATGTATTAAGATGCAAGTTTTAGGTTGCTGGTAGTATTAGGATTAGGTATATATTAGGTACCTAATAACTTATAATTAAGACTAACTTAAGTTGTTTCGTTGAAACACTTTCAAGCGAATAACATTATGTATACGATACATACTTATAGACTTAGGGCATCGTTTTAAAGCGTCACAGCCTTTTAGTCAGTCGAATACTGACCAAAGAGCTGAAAGAGTAATAATTTTGGATAGTTGGTAGTAGTAAGAAGATGGTAGGCTACCACAGTTAATTAAATTAACCTTAAAAATTTGTGTACACATACCTATCTCCTGTCTGTGTGTGTGAATGCCTGTGAGTTTATATATATCTACGTCTGCATTTTTCAGTATTTAATATACAAACTACCAAGCCACCAGATCTAAAATTATACTAACAAATTTAATCATTAAGCCAGTTCAACAATATACTATAGGCTACCTAGACGTCCTTACTCATTGTGTTTTATGGCAATAAAAAAGAAAAACATAGTTTTTACATTTTGATTCATTTCTTAGTACGTGAATTTTACAGAGTATTGAAGTTTGTTTCCATAATCAATGCTGGGCATGTAACTATTTTCCATGATAAAATAAAAACCGCAACATACATATTGCGTTCACTTTTTTTGCAGCACGAGTTAGATCAACTAGTAAGCCAAAGAAAAGAAATTACTTCTGCAAGAGTAAGCTAACAATATGCTTAGAGTTGAGAAACAGCTTCACTAGCTGCAGTTGTATAGGAGGTTTACGTTTTAAAATGTCTTCTGACTAGTTTGCAGTTTTCCCATTCTGGTGTAACATGCCTTCACCGTGGGCTTCCACTAGTCGGGCTTCAGACAAAGCCTGGTTATATCTGGCGACTGACTTGCTTCATGCTTCCCGTGTCTGCGAGGAGATATCAAACATGTTGGGACAGGCAAAAAACAATAAGGGCTTTGAATACATGATCCTGGCTAATGAAACAGCTGATCTTAGTCAGTAACAAAGCTACACAGATCATCTCACGACATTCTACACTCATCCTTCACTCATTTGGGTTAATAAGCACCTAGGGACGTCATCATCTCAATTGATAATGATAATGATTCAAAACTAGTAACATTTTAAATTACAGTCACGGTTTCAATAAATTTCCAGGTGTTTGCTTCAGAACTTTAATGAATTTAACAATAATTTATAAATTTGAATACACGTCCTTACTGCTGTCTTTGTCAACTTTTTCGACTTTTCAGATTTACACCGAAATGGTGTTATAAATTTCCGTCATACAAATTGTAAAATGTAAAGTATTTTTTTTAGTTCCATAATTATTTAAAGACTGCCTTTGTGAGACTAGATAGATACATCTCTATATTATCAAGAGCTAATATTTTTTTGGAGCAAAAGTAGTCGTCAAGAACTTAAATTTATTCCCATAAAAATGACTAAAACTCTTAACTGCCTAAGTTATAACCTGCGCGCTATCGATACAATCCAACTCGAGCAATATTAGGAGTTTTATGGTTTAAAATAAAATCTGTATATACTTGCGAATAATTAAAATTTCACTCTGATGTGTAATCTCCAAACATTCAGCAAGGTTTGATTATATAAAGTTAAGAATAATAATTGATGCATTTGAGTTACACCCAAAGTTGTATGTTTTAGTGTTGTATGTTTATAATACTTATATCTAACCATGATGGTTACGAAGACTATACACCAATTATTGGAAGTACCCAATGTTTGCAGGGATTAAAAAATAAACTTAAGTCTCTTTTATGACGTCACTGTCAGTTGACGACCGTTCGACGTCAGCTACGTAGACGTCGGTTGACGTAGACGTCGGTTGACTTTGACGGGCTGTTGACGGGTGACGTCAGGTCGTCAACACCCGAAACGTGCTATTATTGCTCGGAGGTTTGACTAAAGTTAACAAGATTTGAATATTAACTTTGCCGTTTAAGCCTGCGTAGAATACTCACACATTTTAAAAAAATATTTACTCCAAATGTGTACGTTAAGGTGTATACATACAAATCTTGGCTGATATTACTTTGTAGTTACAAATACTTACACGGTTACTAAAGTTATGTAGTATCTGTAAAAATAAAGCTTACCATTGAAAATCTGACTAACAAATTTGAAGCAGTATCTAATTAAGTTGAATTACAAAAGTGGGTTCTGAGGGTTGTTCATCAACATCTAAAACGAGGCCCGTTGTCTAAAAAAGTGAAATTCATAACGGTAAGACTATCTAACATAATGACTTAATATTGAGTGTTAATTTTCGTTCCCTGAACTCTTTAAGAGATTATTCTTTGAAAGATTATTTTTACTATATTCCTCAAAGATTGATCTTTCTTTAGATTTTCTACAGGATTTCGGGTACGAAAACTACAGTAATACTCACTTGTCATTACTGAATGGTTATAAAAAATATAGCAAACAGAAAATATATATTTCTACACATTCGAAAATATTCATTAGACTATTTCCACTAATCTTGCCCCTAAGATTTTTACTAATAAGAATTTCAGGGTTTTCGACAACGGGGTAAAACATTTACTGCAAAAATAAAAATTACCGTAAAGACAAAATATGTTTATGTTGTTGAACTTTCTTGAAACCTATCTCACACCATCACGTGTGCAACTTTCTTAGTTAGAAGAAGAAACGTATTTTATGACCGTCCTTCGAGCAATCGACTCGGTCTGGAATCTTTCCAGCTTCTGATTGGAATTCTTTCACCAATTAAACCTTTTTGAAGCACTCTCGTTCGGATTGGCAGTTTGTCAGATTTAACCTCCTGTGTTCTTCACAGTTTCTTATATATGGGGTACTTCGTAGAAAGTAATAAAAATATATAACTAGCTGTGTGAGTGTCAAGATATTTTCTGGTACTGAGGAAGTACTGTTCCCCCATGAGACTTATCCATTCCAATTTTATAGGTAGGTGTGCTCCGAAGCACCTAGTTATACACATAATTAAACGGTTGGAAAATATTGTTGACCTGCTTGATTTGAACTCAAAAATACAGAACAGAAGCCCTGTGCTCAAACTAATGGACCAACCGCACCCCTATAGCATTGACTATTGGATACAGAAGTTGTAGTATTGATAGTCAAGGCCTATAGTTTTATATAAAAGATAATATTAGATAGAATGAAAATTCTAATTATTGTTGTAACTATTGTTTACTTCAAGATAGATAAGAGAGTAGAAGGTCGATATCAGAATGAGTTCATAATATTTTTAAATCTAAAGTAGTCATGGAAAATCCAACTACAGTCCAACGTATAGTCTAAGAAGTTCTTCATTTCTTAATTCTAAATCCACATATTAACTCGAGAGTGATAAGTGCCGAATAAAAACCCCTAAAAAGTCAAAATATCAATATATAAATAAATTTAAATATCTTATAATATAACATCATCAAATAGCTTTGAAAGTAAATATATTTTATCCACCCAATCCAAACCACAATAAATAAAGTCAATTTTTTATATTACATCATGTCAATTCCTCAATTCATTTGTTAGTTTATGGTATAAAAAGTTTGATGAAAGGTTTTAATCACAACGTGCTAAAAATTGGTTACAAGACTTGAACTTTGTTAGAATCTATTTTTTTATAACAAAGTAAAGAAATTAACTGCAGTGGTCAAGTGATTAATAGCACCTGAGCAATTAATTACTTAACAGAAATATCCTTAACATACGTTTTTTAGTAAACAACTACTATACTTTTAAATACTTTTTTAATGACCTTTCATTTTGAAATTACATTATCAACTCAACCGGGTGACTCAAAATCAGAATTTTCACTTAGAGTTTGGCTTTAAAAATATAGTTAAAGCTAATTGTTTATTGAATTGCGTGGTATCATCGTATAGTACAAATTCTTGGGCATCGACAGGATTTAAACCTCTAACCTTATCGACCAAATATCACCCTAAACGACCGTGATAAATTTTAGATTGACTAAGAAGATTTTTTTCTTGCGAATAAATAGTTTCATTTCAACATTTAATTTTTACATATGTATTCCTTGTCTAGCCACAACTAATTACATGCAAAGGAGATTTTCTCACCCAAACATTGTGAGCTAACCACCAAATTTTCGACGCAAATTAATATTCTAAACGACGAATACATTTAAGTACTCTGTATTTTAACTCAATCACATCTCTAAACAGAGTAGCTCTCGATCGAAGCTGGTACCAGACTCAGCAGAAAGTTTAGATGATATTAGCTTCAACATCTGGCTACTGTCCAGTTCCAATGGCTGCTGTGTGTAGCCTCGACCAGGGTCAAAACTGTTAGGAAACCCGATACATCCCTGCCTCTTAACTTGTGAAATAAATAAGTCTCTCATTTATTTAAGTATTTGCACAATCGTAAACGAGTTTTATTTGTCTATCAAATTGGATAAATTATTAATTTCATCATGTTATAGCAACTGGATTACAAATACACATTGAAAAGTTGTGTAGATACTTAACGTATACCACAAATTGCAATAGAAAATGTTTTCTGCTCCAAAGAGGCGCAAAATGATTATAAAATTTATCATGGTCTCTGTGTCCATTTAGGTTCATTGGTGTTGAATAATAAGGTAAAACGTGAATTTAAGATGCAATTTGAATTTTAGGGGATTTAAATGTTTTTTAAAACAACTGACTTATTTGTTTAGTAAAATGGTAGCCAATTGTTTAGGCAAAGGTAAATATGATTCTAATCATTACGTTCTGGTGGTTAAAAATTCTTTGGATGGATGTTAAATTAAGGGACCATACGTTATGTTGCTTTGAATTTTAAAAAGAACTGTATTTAAAAACGCAATACTGAACATACCCTAAATTTCTAAGTATTTAAGTATTGATGGTTGATATCATTCTATTTTAATAGAAAGCTCAACCACTGAAGAAAAAGACTATTTCCTAATCAATCTTTAAAGGAGCGGAAACTCTTTCGATGTAGACAGATATTGGTCTTTAAAAATTCAGAGTTGTGAAAAAATTTCAAGGGAATTATTTCGATATATTTTCCAATTTCCATTGACACAATAGTGCCGTAACACCTTATATTGTTCGCCAAATAATAACACACCATAAACTTTCTAGCATGTGAACAGAAACCTTATAAATAAATAAGCTCACTACTTTTTTTAGGTTTAACATTTTCAGTAAATAAAATATCTAATCTATTTATTCAACATCTTACACAAAAGTGTCCAAAATGCGAACCTTTTTAACACGACCTGATAAACTGTAATTGGTTTCTCTTTAAAAGCTTATCGATTATTGACGAGGTACTTTCGAGGATAGACATACTTACCAGACCACTCTATAGCATATGCGTTACTAGGATGACCCTAAGGGGGGATTACACCGGGGGTCTGGAAAACCCCCCAAGGTGGAAGGGGCCCCTAATTATCAAAGCTACGGGGGTTTCCCCCAGAAAATTTTTTTTAAGGGTGTTCAAACCCTTAACCCCCCCCCTGGATATGCTACTGTTCTACAGTTATCTCTACAGATGCTTCTATAGGTAGTTTTTCCTTCTAATGGTCATCCTGAACAAAAAAGACATAACTCCTTTCGCTACTATACCTCAACTTCTATTGCACTTTTTGACTCCTAGACCCTTTTCGACTTGATACTTAACTAACCCAACAAACCAACATTCTTAAACGATGTGGATGATCCTTACCTAACAAAATCTCCTCGGCATGCTACTAGGTTAAAATTGGGAGTCGAAAGGGCCAGGAATACAAACTCAAATGTGGGAGATTCTGCATACCAAAACTTCATTTCTCAGAAATAAATTTTTCTGTATAACTTACTTATTACCTCATCTCAGATAGGTAGAATGGATAGGTACCGATCTTCGCCCTTTTTTGAAGTGATTTCAGCTACTTTGTCATAAATTGAAAGCACAAATTCGGTATATGTTTGACTTATCAAATCCGAGCCAGCGATGGTAGTGGCTTAAAATTATTTTGCGTTAGTCCGTCACAGTTTTAACCTGGTCCATCTTGATTAGCCGAATCCAATTGTGTATGAATTTGTACCACTTAAATATGGTCTAGGCTATATTTATTGTAATAGTTTACAATAATTTAACCAACTTCTTGAAAAACACAAATCATTCTAACAAACAATAAAGTAAACAATCTAGAAAAAAATCGTGAAACAAAATCCAGCCAGGTTTTACGTCGGGTGACTCTAAGCGAAATCAATTCTCGGCACGTCGGGTTCACTTCATCCACAAACAGCTCTGATTGTGTCTTCTGACACAAAATCAGAACTATCACAGCTTGTACTGTTAATCAGAGAACCTAAAGTTATTTATTGTTGTTGTGTATCCGTAAATTGTTAAACCTATACAATTTATATATTTTATGTTTCAATGTACACAATGGTTATACTTGTTATACTTAATTTGAAAATAAGTGTACGGATTTAAGTTTAATAGTTCTATAAAAACGTATAACTCTAATAAACCAGTATCGTGATGGAATATAAATATATCGGACTATTTTAAAATCTGCATCTCTCAGCCAGCGTCAACTGAATAAAATAAACAAATACGCTATAATTTGATACCGACATGTAGGTAGAGTTCGCACCGCCAGCGGTTTTAGCTTCGATAATTGAATTTGAATGGTGAATTTTCGATAAAGTTAATATATTCTTACTCCAAATACAGGTTAAAGGTTAGAGATTGTGTAATCTACATAATTTCAGTGAAATACATGAAAATTTGTGAGGGTTTTGTTTGTTTATAAATGAGTCTTAAATTCTCTTGACGAATTAAAGTCATCCCTGCAGAGGTGGGTTTGCCTTAAAACTACTTACTTTGCTGTTTATTCCCATGTTTTGTGTGTTTATTATATTGATAATCAGGCTAGCAAGAACGGTGTTAGAAAGTATCGTCGATTCGCATATTATGAAACCAAAACCCCATCGACCGAATATCGACATAATTAATCGTTTTGAAGTGAAGCTTAACACGGATAAAACTATTTTATTATGTGTTTCCCCATAAAATATCCCGTAAATATTTGTTATAACATGGAAAGCTACCAACCATTCGTCGTAAAAATCCAAAATCGTCCAAAATTTCATTTCAAAACGTGTCTACAATCAGTTTAATTTTTACAAAATATCCTTTCAATCGCCACTTTTCCTAAGTTCTACTATCGTAGCACAAACACCTTTTATACACACTCAGACCATGACTCACTGTATTTCAAGATGATCACAAACTGTCCAGCTGTATCGCTGTATCCCGTTTCGAACCATAAAAAAATGAGTTTTTTAGTTTCGAGCTTTTGACTCCCTAAAATCTAGGTGAGCATGGTAATCACCCAGCCACCCAGATATAATGTTATTCATCTGTCTTATTATTTTAATTTATTCGAACCACATTCCCAAACTGTAAGTTTGACATTTACCAGTTGAGCTCCCATTGCACCCTCTAGCCTGGAGTCATGGGTTCCGTGGTTAACCTACCCCTAACCCTGACGTAGGGGAGAGTAATTGTCATCTACATACCCCGAGGCCACATTGATCCGCGTTTGACGACTGGCTTCACTTGATGATTTGTATCTCGTCAATCCATGGCCCCAGGTAAAAATTACATTACACCTTCTGATTGGAAGGTTAAACATATTGGGGCGTACCTGAAGGCGTATGGTTTAAATGGGGAAGTAATTGAACCCCAGATTACAAGTATATAAATCCAATTTTAGAGGTGACTCATTAGAATTTGGACTTAGTACAAGTTAATTTAACTGCCTTTAAAACTTGAAAATAAAGAATAACTTAAAAATTAGAAAAACTCCTTGCTGTTGACAACTGCAAATATATATTGAAGAAAAATCATGAATTTTTTACATCACTATTACTACAACTATCCATCCAAACACAATTGTATTGCACAAACGAATTACGTTGCAGTTAGACTAAAACCTCAAAATCCAAAGTGTGGGCAAAGTTTTGACTCCAAAATGTTCAATATAGTCTTCGTATTTTGTGATAAAAGGTTACATCAATTTTGCATTGGGTCTTTTGGGAGGGGGGGGGGGGTTAAGTTGAAAAGTCAGTTTTTGGATCTTATGAAATATTTGAAAAATTGTGTTGTTTATTGCGGAATACGTTGTTTATTATTAACAATTAATCACTAACAAGAATGCTTCATAATCTTGTTAAAGTGAACGGATACAGAGTTTCAAAAGGTTATAAATGTGAATTTTACGCTTTGAAATATATGAATCCATTACTGTTTTTGTATACTAGATATTATTTGATAATTTTCAAATACAAATTGCGGTTTTAGTGGCCTGTGAATGATAGTGAACTTGAAGGAATGACAACTTTGCAGGGTGTCGCCCTTTTCTCATCTATGTTTTTGTTTGTTAAGTGACATGTTTAAAAAATCGAGATAAAACGCATAATGATTACAACAAGATTTCATTTTGGCTTATTGACTAGTTGAATTTAACCCCATATGTTTGACCACTTAACGGTAAACTCTAATTTTACGCACCTGTATCCTATCTCATATTTTAATATGTTACATTAGGATTTGTTTACTTATTCACGCTACATTTGAGTATTACTTATTCCCAAGGCAGAATTTTGCAAAGGTTTGCCTTTTTTTTTAGATAAAACTTAAAAAGTATTTTCAGAAAGTGTAAGGAACTGTTAGGAGACTTCCAGAAAGGCGTTCCATAAAAATTGAACGTCATCAAACAACTGCGACACCTGGCGACGAGACTGAGGTTCCTATCACCTCTCGTTCGTAGTTTTACAACTTATTGAGTGTTTATGCTTTGCAAGATTCTCTATATGTACGAAACATGTAACATTGCATGCTAGAGTATTTAATAATTCTTTTACAAATTAAAGACGTCATAGTATCAAGATTACCAACGCTTTGGTATTTCTGTATATATCTTTCGTTCATTTTCGAGATGTTGACCAAGTTTTATGACTGAGGTGCCGTGTGAATATGATTATTATTCATTAAAGTTACTATTGATCCCCTATATACCTATTTATTTTCCCGATAATACTATAAAACGGGTACTAAAGTCCGTTTAGCACCCGTTTTATGTCCATCTGAAGATAACACACCACATATGAGATGTGTCTGTGTTTAAGTGGACTAACACCTTTAAAAATTTTGACAAAATTGGATTTATTTTGACCGGTAACTTATTAATTTGGGTAATTCAGTTGTATGATTAAACAAAAAACGCTTGTGAGTAAACAAAAATAAAGTTAACTTCGTATTTATGAAGAGGTGACTAAAGCTGTTTGTAATAACACACTGATGAACCGTTTAGGTAAGCATACGTTATTTTATGTACGTAGATCAAAGCTATAATTATTAAAGCTCTAACAGATTCCTTCCCATGTAGTAACAAACCTAGTTTTGAATGTTGATTACTTAGACTCGCAAACTCAAATGAGTATTTATTAGTATTTTAATTGTTATTTAAATACAATAGTTACAAACAAAGGCTGCCTTTGCTGAACGTTTGTTATTTATTAACGTGTCTCTATAAAACGTAGCAAATTATAAAGTAGAGTAAAAATTAAATCGGATCACCACTGTTGTCCCTCGAAGCAACAATAATAAATTCAACAACACGTAAAATTCTGATGAAGAATGTGCATTTAAAACCAACTATTTGTATTGGATTCAGAATGTTCAATTTCTTTCTGTGTAATAAACTTGTTTCAATTAAAAATTTATAAAGCAACTATAAAACTTTCAGTTTCTTAGCGATGAGGTATTTAATAAATCATATAATACATAGTTTTCCAATATTTTTTTAAAAAATTTCTATTTGATAAATCGTAACTTTTTAGAATTTCTAGAAAGACTTTCCAGTAAAACAAGGGAGGGAATATCAGGGAAAGAGCATGACAAAGGTGCAGATGTGGTGTTCAGTAATGACAACCTTCCATCAATACCCAAGATATTGTTTGGATCTCACCCGATGACTATATCACATGCAATGTCAGATTAATCTTTGAAGAAGGGGTTGAGAGTGAATGAGGTACGTATAACAAAAAAAAATATTAACTGTTGATTGCAAGCAGTGTTTTAATGTTTACCATCTAATGGTTGATTGCAGAGTCAAAACATAAATTTATCCCCGAATCATACGATTACCAAATACAATTTGCTTAACGAATTGGAACAATCTACCTTATCACGTTGTCTTCTGGTATCAAATTATTAAATTTAGTGTGACATTTTCTTGTACATCATTTCATATTACGTCTTTTCAAACAAGTTTCGATTTAAGAGTACACCCAAACTTTAAGATTACGCTATGCAGCCTACTATATCTTGTCTAAGGTATTGTCAGTTTTTTTCCCCGGTGAATGAGACTCATTAAATATATAATTTCAAAACACACCTCCATTGACAATAAATAAATCGTTCTACCGCAAGTCTCTGCACTAATTTTAATAAAATACACCTTATTTTTATGTTAAGATAATTTCAAAGAATTGCTTTATATACATATTGAATACAACTATAGTTACGAGATATGAAATTTCGTTGCTTATTACAAAAAAATTAGACTCATGAAAAGTTTCCTAAAATAAATAATCTGCTAGCCTTAGCATTAAAAGAGATGTGTTCAAATGAGAGCTCTTCATAGCAAATGACGTCATTGCAGAAATAACATCTCCAGCTGTGAGCTCCCAAGGTGCTTCGTCACTTACCTTTATTGTGTTTGTTGATTCACCTTAAGGTAAGCCTTAAGGTTATTACTTAGCTTTAATTTGATTGCTTCTACGTGTTTATTTTTTTATTTTTTTTGTAAGTGTTTGCGGGCCAACTCTTTTAGAGTAAAAATGTTATAAGAATTTAAATCATTTATGTTTGATTGTATATTCAAGTTGAATATTTGGTTCTGTATTGATGGAGTGGTAAAGTTTCGCTCATTAGTAGGTACTAAAAGAGTTAAATAATGAACTTCGAGTAAGCAAAAGTATTTAAAAAAAAATAAACGAAAAATGCCTTGTAAATATTAACTAAGACTTAAATGTATCTGTAACAGATCTTTTGAACTGAAACGGTTTCGTTTAAAAATCCCGAAAACGTAACCTAGAGAGAGCTCAAAATAACACTTTTAACACAAAAATGATAATTATTTTAGCGAAAAGTGTTTTATAAGTTCAAATAACACCGATACCTCAACAGATAATATTTTTATTGTGTCACGTAAGTCTTATATTTACGGGTTCATTGACACGTCTATGTATCGGAACTGGTACGGCAAAACCCCAACAAATAATCGCAAAAACAATCAAGCAAGCAAACAATTTAAAACTATCAAAACAATTAGGAAAATAAATCTTAAAACTGTTTTGTTAAAATTCTACATATTCTTGGTGATTTTGCTTAGTGGTTAAGTCCTTAAAGGTCGATTCACACACATCAGTTACGGAACGTCACAGTTAAATCACTTCAGGCACGTCACAGTTAAGTCACTTCAGGCACGTCTCAGTTAACAAAAATATTGTTTAATGAGTTTTCTATTGAACTTCCTACACTCATCCGTCGCAGTTCCGTATGTCGCTCTGCCGGCGTCCGTCAGTCAATTTCATATTTCTTTTCGCCGATATTTTTTGACGGACGAGTTTGAGGTTAGAAAATAGTACGTTTTTTATTATAATGATCGAGTTTATATTATAAGTAGTGTTTGTACAATCAACAAGACGAACAATGAAAATTTGATAAAATATTCTGTTTTAATTAAACATTTTTTAATGTAACAACACTGTAAATAAAGTGACGGAAGAGTGACTGAAGCCTAAATGAATGACAGTTTGACTGAGACTGAACTGTCACTGGTCTGTGACGGAGCTGTAACGTAACTGATACGTGTTAATCGACCTTAACTCGAAAGGAGAACTGACCGAAATGGCCATATTATTATATGGACCTCTTTTCCCCATTTGGGTTTGTGATATACAATTCCCCTTGTGTACACTACAATGATAAACGAAGAAGAAAACATAATACCTTTACCTTTACCAGTAACCTTTTAATCTTGTTTATAAAAATTTCAGTCCAATCCAAATGTTTTCCACGGATGTGAACAGGCTGATTGTCTGGGGACGAGAGTCGCGCGGCATCAAAATTGAATGTTGTCTTTCAACATCTGCTACACTCGTCTCTCATGGCTGAATATCCTTATAAATCCCCTTTTAAAGCACCACAATATACAGTTGGTGCACCAGTATGATTAATTGTTGACCAGACTTTTATTTGTGCTAGTAATCAAACCTTTTACTCAAACTGTAAACAATTC
The DNA here is from genome assembly GCF_028750875.1 of Macrosteles quadrilineatus. Taxonomy (NCBI): domain Eukaryota; kingdom Metazoa; phylum Arthropoda; class Insecta; order Hemiptera; family Cicadellidae; genus Macrosteles; species Macrosteles quadrilineatus. Next base: position 76,234,023 of record NW_026542602.1, on the reverse strand, counting down.
TTTTATTGTTTAATTGTTCCCTATGTTTTAAATGTAATGAAAAACTTTGAAATGTTTGTAAAAGTTTGCTGGACTAAAAAAATGTTTTTTTCATGTTCACTTGAGTGTTTTAAGTTTACTATGAATCTAGCTTTCTATTCTAAAAAATCAATTTCTCGTTATATGAGACTTTTATTTAATACACGTGTCTGTGATGTTACATTTTGTGTTAATATTCACTTCAAACTAACATAAAAGTATGCCTGTAACTCATTGGTAACTATCGAGATGTTTGTCCTTTCATGAACAATAATGGTGCTTTTCAGGCCGGGGCTGAACATCAATACCATACTTCTATGGTTTATCTGTTTATATTGTTAGTTTTATCACAGTTTGGTAGTAAATACGTTATACGTAAGTTTTTCATTGCTATAGATCTTTTGTACAATTCATTTCATCATCATTTTATTAACTATCACCACTTAAAAATACTGTCAATTTATCAATAGACCTGCAATATGAATGAACATAATATTCCCTACACGTTTTTGTTACCAGGGTTGTTTTTTTTTCTATTGGTTAGGCTTTTTGTGAAAGATGAAAACTCTTGAAGGTTTTATCTTAAATTGTATCATAATTATGAATGCGTATTCCGACTCATTCAAATCTGTTCAAGTCCACTAATCAATCTATTAAAACGCCGTTTCAGCAATAATTAGATTCTCAAATGTCGGTCAATCCGAAGCACGTTGTCAGTCAATTTATATAATCAGGATGAAACTAATACACTGTAACACTTAGTATAACTTAGGGAAAAACAATCGAATTCCTATGGAATATAGTCAACTCTCCCCCCTTAGTGTAAGGGAAGTATTTGGTCTGAGTGACGAGTCCAGGTGGGTCCAGTGTCTGTCTTGACTTTAAACATAACATTTCCTGCTCTTGAAATTATTTTCCCTTCCTTCCACTTTTCTTTTGAAGAATAATTTCTCACCAGTACTCTCTGCCCCACCTGAAAATTTATTCTCAGCTTGTGTTCCTACGAAGGTTTTTTATACTATTTAGTAAAATTCGTCAATCCAACAAACTAACATTTTCTGCAAACAAAGTTCACCACAACTATAGTCCTAAGGTTTGTTATTCTAATTTGTCACCACAATCCATAACCATTAACGCATCTTCACGAGGTCCGTCTCGTCCGATCCACATCCATCAATACCCCCCCCCCCCCTCCTACAGACTCCCCTACACACCACAACCAGTATGTATCAGTCTGTGGCGGGCTTTTCATTTGCGTAATGTCACTTCACTTTGATGGATACGGGATGAAATGTTGGAGCAAAAGGAGGAGAATGACGGTGATGCATCGCGTTTTAAATATACGAGATTACGATTTAACAAAGGAGTTGGTAAAATTTTACCCCGTTCTAAATTTACTGTTAATTTCAATGTTTTAATTACTATGGGGTAAATTTTTAGGACCTTACTCCTCCACTCCGGGAGTTTATATTGGCTCATATGGAATATACCTGAATCAAAATCCGGGAGTCAACCCCCTCAAATCCACTACTATAACGCTCATATTTGTGATAAAATAACGTTTAATTATGGCACCAATTGACGGTTAACATCATAGAAAGGACTAATTAAGAAAAATATTATTGATCGCTATTACAATGAAGCAACTATAAACTTACTAGGCCAGTTTGTTAACTTTACCTAAGTGATTTTTAGTTTCAACAGCTATTTTATGACAACGGTGGGTTGGTTTAAACTATGCCTCATATTGAATTGGAGAAATGTTAAATGAAGACCTTAACATTTCATAACACTAACCAATGTTCTTAGGTTTTTACATTTTTAAATTTGAGGAACATAACAGTTTTTCAACGCAATAACTGTAGTCACATACAAAATTTCACTCATAACAGTAGGCATGCTTCTTTATAATATTTTAAATTTTTTTAACTGTGAAATATCTAGCGAACGAATAAATTAAAAAAAAAAGTTCTGACATATATAAAATATGTTGCAGAAAAACGCCAATGTGTTGCTTTTTTTTATAAACACTTTACAATTTACTCAGCGTGTAGCAAAGCCCCCATTATATCAGCGGGCTTTTAGGCAGCTGTTGACGAAACCTATTATGATTGAGCGAGCAACCAAGTAAAAGTCGTTTTTCATCATATACCTTTACTTTTAAAAACATTTACTGGCCTGCAAGTTTTCTAAACAAAACTAGTTTTATGTTGTTTACGCCATTTTAGTGTGTATTTGAGTTAATATAATTTACTATACAAATCTGTATGGTGTTTATACAGTATATTACAGTAGTTACAGAAATTCATCAGCTAGTAAAATTTCAGAAATATAAACTTTAATATTTTAGCTATGAAGAGCAACAGAAAATTGGTCAGCACTAAAAGATTAAAACTCTGGATGGGGAAAATAATATATAAACATCGATAATAATAAAAAAATGTACTTAAGTATTGTGAAATCGCGTACTATATTGGATTAAATATATGCGTACTTTTTAAATTTTACATATTAAGCTATTACATAGTAGTTATTTTACCAAACAGAGTAATAATGCACAAGACGTTTATACGATGTCCCCTTGTTCAAACAATAGAGATCGATGGTTCAAACCAAAGATTGATAAATTAATCCAGATACGCAGCATTTTCGCAAACATAAAATACGTGTTCATATCTAGTGCCGAGGATTATGAGTTTGGCAGATTGCAAGAGAGGAAGGCTCTCAGACGATGGAGGTAAACACCATAAATCACGTAATTTGTGAAGAGCACGGCCTTATATCGATACCGCGGGGCTACATGGCAGACCTGAGCGCTTGGCGTTACATGGAGATGGTGATCTGCTGATATCAGAATAAAGTTACACTCTGAGCTTTAGGTCTATTTTTTATAGTTTAGCTGTTTAGCTTCATTAAAAATTATGTGTATGATGTTGACCTTAATTTCTTCTCTCCCTTACCTTCTGCTACACCTTTATCGCATAGTTTTCATTAGAGTAATTTATTCAATATAAAAAAAGATCCTCCAACATATTTTTTTTACTGCCTACACAAGAAGCATTTCAAATGGTAAAATCAAACTCGCTATATAAAAAGTGGTACTAATCTTTAAAATATATTTTGTGCCGGGTATCGGATTCGTCCCTCTCATACTAAAGTCCGAGACACGATGGCGTCAAATTCTACGCTCTAACACTAACAATAACCACTGGACCAAAAACCTTTCTTCCTGCCTCATTAAACACAATAAATACTTCAACCAATTAATTAAAAGAAGAGATTGATAAGTTCATTTTTAGTTACTCACCTCTATTACCTTTCTATAGTACCTTCAATTATAAGCCTTATTTGACCATAAGCGCCTTTCACATTGTTGAGTATGCAATTTCAGCAATACTCTCCTGTAGCTATTTCACGTCCTTATGCGCCTTGATATATTAGGAACACATGTTGTACCTTTGTTCACTCCAATGCGCCTTTGATAGCCAAGGAACAAAATTTATATTTTAAGCTGTTATTATTCATCTTGTTGGGTTGATTATAATTTAAGCACAATTTTGAAAGAAGAAATAGCAAATCTTAATCTTAATAATATCATAAATCTGAAAGTTTGTGAGTTGGTGTGTGTGTTTTTGTGTTGCTCAATCACGCATAAACTACTGGACGGATTGGGCTGAAATTTGGCATGATGATAGCTCACATTCCCGATTAACATTAAGGCATATTCTTATCTCAAAAATACTTTCGGGCTCCGCCCCAGTGGCTCTATAGTTCCCCAAGTTAACCTTATGAGTATTCATATTTAAAGGGAATTAAAGAATTTAGTCAGCTAGCTGTTTCAACTTTACAGGTTGGTTCTATTATATGCAATACTTTTAAAAAGTTATAAGGTTTCCCAACAATAACCTTATACCTTAGTCTGCAGCACTATTATTATTTTGTTTTTTCATATTATATGACAACAGCTAATTTGAACTAAGCAGCAACAAAACGCTGTGATACAAAATGAGAACTGTCAAGGTAGGATTGTTTTTAGTTAGGTTTGAGATTTTAATTTAATGAATAATTTGTGATATTGTGTGAATGTTTGATAATTATTTTTTTCCTATTGTTAAGGTGCAGGAGTAGAACATTATGACAATAGTAGATGTGTTACACTATATCATACCGTAAATTTATGAACCAAATTTTATCAAACTGTGTCCTACGCTATTGCAAACGCAAAGCTTGAGTAAAACTGCAATAAGCATTTTATACTTATATGCCACCCCCGTACGAAGGACGGGTGCTCCGCTAGTGTATTATAACTACAATTCGTATTACAAAGACAACCACTTATTTCCGAAAATAGTAATGTATTTATTGGATTGGATAATTGGATTGAACAACGTACAGTTAACTACAGACAATCATTTTGACCGCAGTTTCAATGCTGATGTTTTTTTTTTGTAATCAAAATGAATTGTTCGTTTGTATTTTATGGCTGAGCGATCTAATAGAAATTTCTGTAATAGAACACCATGTATCAGTCAATTAGTGAAGCAGTATTTCGAATTTGATTGTTTTCATGATGAATGCAGGTAATGGAGCTTGGTATGTATCGGTAACACATCAGTAATTTCAGTTTAATTTTATACAATATTCATGTTGTTTTCATGTAGACTTTTAGCAATTTATTCTTCCGAAATATTAATAACGATAAGAATACTTAAGTGCAAGTTAATGGGATGAAGCACATTACTTTGTCACTGAATAATAGTATGACAAATAGTATAGAAGTATCTTTTACTAACAACCAATACTAATAGCGAACCAAACACCTAGATTCGGAATTTTTAAGCGTTTGTACCTATTTAAAACTTTTAGTTTAGTTTTTTTACGAGAATTACATCTACAAAACTTAGCCATAAGATGTAAAATTTGTAACCACGTCCAGGTGAATATTTTACAATAAAATTCCACGATCTGATTATGATCTTTTGTAGATAATATCTGATAGATTTTAATATTAATTTAAATAATTGTTTGAAATTTCAAAATAGAAATTTCCTTCTTTTTTAAAGACTGTCAAAGCTTTTGCACAAACCAACCATGTACATTGAAGCTGTTTTTACTAGGTATATTTTATGACCATGTTATTTTATAATAAATATATATATTTTGCACCATTTTAAAACCAAGAAAACATTTATTTCATATTTGGGAGCGTCTGTCCCGGAGGTCCCGGGTTCAAATTGTCCCCAATCACTAAAGAGGATCTAAGGGATAATACCGCGATCTCTTAGCCTAGAATAATGTACCGGGCGTCCCATGATGAGATCCCTATTTTTGAATTGATTTGACAGACGTATTGAGCGCGCTACATACTAGAAATTCTACAGTCGTGACTATAACATATGTAAAGGTGTTTCCTCCTGCTTTCAATAAATTTTAACTAATCCAAACAAAATTGTGGAAAAAACATAATCAGCAATCGTATTTTAAGAGTAAACCTAATTTTTAACCCGCCATTTTTGTCTTAATAAGTCAGAATTAACTGATACTCAGGGGTATTTCTTTTACATATGTGTATGTTAGAACCGTTAAGTTTCAGGTTTGTAGAGTGTTCGATGCTCTAATATTAAAAAATAATAATAAAAAATAGGAACCTCATCATTGGACACCCGGTATATAACGGTTTCAAGCTAGAGCCTATGGAAAGTGGTACATAATAATTCATTCGTCCGCTAATTATTTTATTTTTCGAAAATATCTTGCCACCACGTACGTCTACAGCGTCGCTAACTTCAGGGTGGCCGCTGATCTCTAATGTAACTATCGATCAGCAGGGATGCTGACGCGCATGCTTGTGTGAGTGTGTGTGCGCGCGCAGTCTGCAGCCACTGTGTACGTACACCACACCACCACACCTCTTCTATCTGTACATCTGTAACGTGCTTTGCTGTGTTTAGGTTACGTTGTCTTCCCAAGTCTTCACACAACTGTCTTATATTCAGGTAATAGTCAAAACTACTTTTTCGTGTGCTGAAATAGCGTGTGGATTAGATTTGGGGGTTGTGAATTTGGGGTGTAAGCGTTTGGGGTTTGGGAGGTTACTTGGATGGTGAAATGTTTGTTGTCTTTGGTTGTGTATACGTGTAATGATGAGATAAAAAAAATGAATTAATGGATGATTCTAAATCATACATATAGTTTGAGGAAAGCGTTTAATATTTTATAATTTTCTTAGGCTACAATGATTTTATATTGGTAATCTGTATTTGATTTTGAACAAATGTATGTATTTTCCCTAAAACAATGTTCTGTCGTTTATGATTGCATTCAAATGACACATTTTTTTAGTATCGTTTTACACCATTGAATATCAAAATATATGTGTCGTTGGGTTTAAGCGTGGAGTGATTTTGATATTTTACCAAGTTCTTATTTTTTGGTTAATATTTGAATTAGTTATTTCAGTATCATGATAGAAATACCTTATATACATTTTAAATATATAACTACATCATAATTTTACCTTGGTTTTTATTTTAATTGCCACAAACATATTTTGTATAATGCAATTAAAAAACAGACAATTTGACTTCATCATCTTTGGATAGTGTCTGTATAAAGGCTATTTACTTAACTGTATTTAGTTTTTACGGAATTTAAAAAAAAATCGTCCAAAAACCCCTCCCCACAAGAAAAAATAATTAAACTGTATCCTTATCGTTACATTCTTCATCTCAATGACTAGATAGAGAAATCGTGGTAAGTGGCAATTTCAAACCGCCCATACATGGTTTATAATGCCGTCGTCGTTGATTTTACGTTTAATTTGATTTACTTTGGTACTTAATACCTTAACCGACTTCTTGAATCACTGTTTTGGTTTTTCTATACTCTAACCATTTCATTGATACGTTTAAATTTAAAGTACATGTCAAAATAAACACATTGCTCTTTCAAAAAACTTAAATATAATTGTCAGTAAATAAATCCTGCACATACTCGACAAGTAAAATTTATCGTTAAGCTCACTAACTGCGTATGTGCAAAGCTAACTGTAAATAACTGATTGGTGCTGTAATGTATTGAGTAGACGCCAGTATAAACGAGAGCTAAAGGACATCAAATTTTCAAAGGGTTACTCCCCGATCAGTAGCCGTCCACTCCACTCGGCGGCCTCATGTGTTAGTTTATCCCGAATTGGATTTTCCGTTCGACAAATATCAACTTTGTTCAAAACCGATTCTGTCTGAAACGCCTGAAATATTAGAAATTTGAAAATATTTGTTACGACAAACCCATGGTTGTGATAGTTAGACGAATTTATGTAAATATATATTACAGTATATAGTATTCATGTTTATCCCACATAAGTAAAATATTAAATGACAGATAATTTTCACTTTTGTACCATTTCTAGCTAATATGAATTTCGCTACAACCTTGGACATACTGTAACGGGAGTCTTAACTTGGCTATAATGACATTTCTATGCTGATATACGTTTTGAATTTCACATTTTATTGTTTATTTAGGGCAACGAATTTATTTATTTTTTTTTAATCCATTCAGGGGTGTAGCTTAATAAAGTTAAGAAATATTACTGTTACGTTGATTGGTCAAATCCTAATTGAGTGAGTAAGTAGTGTGGTTTTTTTTGCTAGGTACACTATTAACGAAATGACCCTTTTCATTATATGTTTTTAACCTGTGGAAATTCATCATTACATTGTTTACAACGTGAAAAGAATGTATATTATGCAAAAGGTATGTTTACTCAAGGCTAATGTAAAAGATGGTAGCTACCTTTTTTGGGGGTTTTGACACAAACAAACATTTTGTGAATGTTCATAATCTGTTTCGAATTGCAACAACCAAAACTGTAAAATCAATGTAAATTAGAACTTGAAACAAAAGGCCTGACCTCAAATTTACCTAAAATTTAAAAAATGTACGTAATTGAACACAATAGTCTTTTGAAAATCTATATAATAAAGAACCCCTTACTGTATTAAGTTTGTCATCAACAATTGAATACTCGAAAAAGGAGGAAAACTTCGACATTTCGAATAGCTAATATGGTTTTTACCTTAATGCTGTACTGCAACTAGATGAATGTCGTCTGCGGGTTTTTTAGGAGACTTGCAGACATAAACAATTAGTTTTGCTAGTTTTTTTTAAATATCTAAGACATTTGTTGTACCCAAACAATATCATATGATTTTATCTCTGTCCTATAATTTTAATAAATATAAATATTTTTGTGGACAGACTTTTGTATCAATTTGCCAAGCCTTGAGTTGCCGGTGTCCTCCTGATTGCGAACAGTCCTGATTGCGAACAGTCCAGACTGCGAACATGTTTGGTTCTACGAGGTGGAGGGGGTCGTCCGTGGGGTGGGGAGGATTCCTGATTGCGAACACATTTTGAGTGGTCGGGGTTTTCAACCCTTTCATAGAAACCCTTAACAGAATGATTTAGCCTAAATCACAACTTAAGACTGGTAATATACATAATGGAGAGGATGAATGTTCTTGAAGACATATCTTTATGAGACGTAGTATAATTTTACGTAAAGCCGCTTGTATATTAACAGACAGATTCTTCCAGACTCACAAATTCGTTCTGATAATAGGTATTTAACGTGGCTGTTTATTTAAAATTAATTATAATGTGTTTGACTTGAACAAGCAACAACAATAACTAAACAATCTCAGAGTAAAAGAAATAAAACAATAATTTCATATGAACTGGGGTACCTGATGCTCGAAATCAAGCAACTGTCAAGTACCGGTATTATACAGAAGTTATTTTAAAACTACAGTAATAACAGTCATAATTTTCGATCAGTTTAAAGACCCAACTAAATGCTTATGATTGTAACTAATTGAAATACTCACGCTGTTTAATAGCGCTTTGTAATAATAAACACTTAGTTTATTTTAGCATTTTTTGGACCCGGCCTTATTTTTTAGTGTTTTATACAAATGTTTTCCGACGTAAAGCTTTTTACCAGTAATTCATCTCCCCAAGTGATTGTGTACCTGGATCCCTTACTGTGAGACCAGGCCTCTCCTCTACTCTTCTCATACGTATAAGATTTCCTATCAATTGTCTCCTCCACCTGTTTTCAATATTTCTCCTTTAAACTTAAGAAATTGTCTGTT